>NW_012140191.1:3255494-3336579 GCF_000956105.1 Propithecus coquereli
ACTTTAAGCTGTCTTTAGGACTCATATGGAGTGTAAATTGCTACTCAGTGAAGCAAACAGTCAGGAAAAGTTTTATTTTTTCTTTCTTGTTATTAACTAACATATGTTTTGTAGTTAAGTCAAAGGTATCATCTTGCCAACACAAATTTTTCTCTACACCAATTAGTGTCTCAAAAGTAGCCAAGTAGAATTTTACTAGTTCCTTATTTTCTTTTCTCTACTTACGCACATACACAGATACCTTAGAAAAAATCAGGTCATCACACATCTCCAGGCAGGGTACAGAATTATTTAGTTATTAAAAACAGAAGTGCATAATTCCATGAAAGAGATAGGTCCAGGGGCACAATTTGGAGCTGTCTGGAGAAGAGAATGCCATAAGAATCAGTGTGTTTTTACTGGTGCTTCCACAAGTCTTAGCTTCCACATTTGTTCAGCGGCAGATGATTTAGATAGGTTTTCATAGTAATGAAATAGGTTCCATTCTGATGTCTTCGGTAACCGCTACGAAAAGGTCCGAAGCAGGCATTGCCTACTTGAGAAGTTGGCACCTAACTGGTGGCTCATCAAAGAGGCACAACTATGACCTAAGAAAAGATCCGTGGAGAGACAGCATACTGCCACCATACTTTGTAAAGTCTTTCTCTTCTTACTATATATATAGATACGCATACATATAGATATATTAATACACACATGTACTATATAGTTTTATATATATATATATATATGCATATGCATGTGGATATACATATGTTCTTTCCATATACATATAGACACATATACCATATAAACATACACACATAAATATACATATGGTATATACATATACACCATATATACATATGTATGTTATATATAATTTGTTATATGTACATATGTACATGTAGCACTTATATGTACATGTCCATATATATGATATAGCATATATACATATGTGCATATATTTGTGTATATATAGTATATATGTGTATATAGTATATATGTATATAAAATATTAATAGATACAAGTATGTGTATACATAGGAAGAATATATATACATATATGCTTATATGTATATATAGTAGAAAGATAAAGATTTTTTTACTTATAAACTTACTATTAATACTGTTTTTGATTTGACAAATCATACTTATAATTATATGCATTTATGGGGTACAATGTGATGTTTTGACATATGTATATGATGTGGAATGATTAGATTAAGCTAATTAACATATTCATCACCTTGCTTACCTATCATCCTTTATGCAATCACTTCACTACCTATGTACATACTATGAAAAATATGGACTAAAAATTTTCAAGACCACAGGACTTCAATGATTTTTTTTTAAAACAATGCAAAAGAGTTCCCTAAAGGAAGTGTCTTATTTATAATATTTCCCTATAAAAAGGAAAACTTCCCTGCCTAACCCTAAGGAAGTTAATGCTTCATAGATAAAATCTTACCAAGTTCCTAAAATGATTAAGATGCTAATTGAGGTGCAAAACCTTTGTAGCTTGGGTTAGATTCTTTGTCTGTTTAAAATATGGTGCTAGTCAATATCTGAACTAAATCTTTTTGTCTTCCTAAATAATTACAAAATAGTTTATAAAATCAAACAGTTTGTAAGAGGACATTTTACTAGCAGACCCCCTAAATTAGGAAAGGCCAAGTACCAAAGTAAAAACCTGTGCCAAAATGTAAAGCATCTCTCTCCCTGTCCATGCAAGCAGTGACAAGCAAAATGAAAGGAGAGAAAGCAAAGCCAGGATGGATTTCAAGGACTCCTCAAAGCCCAGAATAGTTCTTACTAAACCTCATACCCAATATCAGGCACCCTTCATGCCCAAACAATATGCTCCTTCATGGCGTACTCCAGGCGATTCTCACAAGGCCACATAATCTACCTTCAAAAGGTCTAGGATTTTATCTGGCCCCAAATGGAAAAAAAAAAAAAATTTACCCTTTACCATAGTGCAACCTTTCTCTTTTGGGAAAAATAGAAGACAGTAATTTATGTCAGAGTTAGCACTTTTCTTAAGGGAATTAACAACAGTACTTCCTTGGGGTCATCCTAAAACCTTAGCCTCTCAAATTAGACCCTTATAGGCTGTTAAATGAAACATCATTATATTCAAAATGAGATGAAAAAAAATGAGTGAGGATTAAAGATTAAAGCATCAAGTTTAGCTATAAATCAAAAAGGGCTCCCTCTTCTGCTGTAGAGTGGGTAAGTCCCAAATATATGAGAAGATGCCTGAGAGTCTGTGACACAAAGAAACATCACATACACCTACCTGTGTACAGCACAGACCTTGCTACATTTATTATTACTCCTTAGAGTTGTTTTCCATTTCAAAAGGAACAAAACTGAAGGTCAGAAATTTTCAAACTTGGAAAATAGAAAAATTATCAATTTGATTGCATAGAACTCCATTTACTTATTCATTCATTCCCACATACAATAGCATTAATCAAATGTTACATATGTATCAGAGACTATGCTATATCCAAGAGATACAAAGATGTTTTTAAGTCCCTCCCTCCAAAAACTAACAGTTTAGTCAGGAAGATATACTCAACAATAGACAATTAAAATACAGTATCATAATTGCACAGAGAGATGCACACCTTGTGAAAGATTTCAATTTGTACCAGCTTTCAGGAGGAAAAGGACTAGACGAGGGGTGATAAAACCTTAGTTCTGGTGTTAGTTCTTCTAGCAACTAACTATGGATTTACGGTTCTCCTTTCTGGGACCCTGTTTCTTCATCTGCAAAAATTAGAGAAATTTGACCACATGCTCTCTGCAATTTCAGGTTTACATTATCTTATTTCATAAGAATTCCCCTGTTAATTCCCCTATTTATAAATGATGGTATTTAGTATCTTAAAACAACATAATCTATTTACCCTTTAACTGGCCTATCCCACAAAAGGAAGGCTATCCATACATCTTTTTGTCACCTCTTTTCTCCTACTGATTACCCCATTTGCTTCTCCCTTTAGAAAGGAAATAAAGTACTTTACAACTATTATGCAGTCATCAATATGCCCAAGAGACAGAAAAGGAATTGTTTTTCAAGAGAGAGATGATAAAATCGCCCTTCATTCCTACAAAATTCTCTATGCCCTGAAGGAGAATCCTGGCTCCCACAATATATATTCTTAAAACTCTTTGCTGCCATTAAGAAAGGATTACTCCATGCGTAAGTGGTGTTTATCCCTATGACTATTTAGCATACGGAGGAGAACTCTCACTTCCCTGGTTCCTGGAGCAGAGGTAGAAATAAGTACAGGGCCTCCCCTTCCACAGACACACTGAGTTGATTCCATTCTCTGTGTCCACCCTTCCTCAGCAGGGACACTTATCCTCCCTTACACTAGACAGTTTATGGTGGAAATTCAGTAGACACCTCTAAATCTCCTTCACATCATTCAGGCTTGGCTACAGTTTTCTGTGCTCCTAGACCAATGAGGACTAGAGACCCCTCTCAGCTGGCATGTTGTAGGTACCAAGGTAGACTCATCAGAGGCCAAAGACTGAGTTTCACACAGTAGCCTGTAGGAAAAGATTTGACAATTTCAGTTTGTTGCCTATTAGACAATTCTCTTCATCAGAATCTTATTCACTGTCACAAACCACAAAGTTTTTGTTTTCCTCTTAGCCAAATCTTAGAATGAAGTTGCTTCTCAGGGGAGAATAAAAGAATCTTTTCAAGGAAGACCTAAGATAACTTACACAAATGTCTAACTGTAATAAAACATAGCATCAATCCTTATCTCTTATGTATATAATGAAGTTCGTATCTTAAGCCTAAACTTTATGTCTGAAAAAAATTGATAAATAAGGGAGGAAGACTGATTGTAGTTGATCTTCCTGTAACTGAAGGAAAGGATATTTTGCTGTGTTTAGTCCACAGGTAGAAATAATCACTGGGAAGGTCAGCATGGTGTCTGCTCCACACTCAACCCCACTGAATGGCACCCGAGCTATTCTTACAGGCAAAGATAGAAAACTCTTTTCATAAAGGACCTGAGGCACCTGGGGAGACCATGACACTGCTGCTGGGTTCATGACAAACTTGATTATGAACTGGAAGACATACACATTCTTCTCACTGCACTGAAGAACGTAGTAGAATTCTACAAAATGAGGATTCCAGTACCATGCATCCACATCCAGCAGAGCAGTGAAAGAGACCTAAGCATCTAACAAATGTGTTGGTATCCTCCGGATATCTCCAGGAGTTGGCAGGTCTGTGGCAGCCATGGATAAAGAGCATATGCAATATATGCCTGGCAGAAATTGATGGCCATTTTAGCTGTTAAACCCGGTGCTAAAATGTGTTTGTGAACTATCCAGTTTCCAAGAAATACTTGGGGGTAAGGATTGCGTAATATAGGGTGCTTAGGTACTGTCTCAGATCAGAGCAAGAGGTGGTGTTCTTAAGTAGAGACTTTCTTGTTAAAACAAAAAAGGCATAATAGTCTCTTATACTGTCATGCTTTGCCCTCAATTCAGTCTGCGCTCATCAATTATATCCTAAGCACCCAGTGTGCTAGGTCTGGGATATACCGTGGTAAATAAAACACACATGATTTTTGTACTTTTGGAACTTATGCTCTAATCAAGTTCACAGACATTAAACAAGAAAGCAAATGAGTTAATACATGATTAACGTTATAATGAACGCTATGGAGGAAAGTGGAGAGCTAGGAAAGAGAATAATGGGATATTGAGATATGCTTTTGTTGAGTTAGTTAAGGAAGACCTTCTGAGGGAGACTTAAAGAAATAGAGGAAGCCATGGTCAAAGACACATAGAGGAAAAAGGACTAGTATGCATAAGAACTGAAGTCAGGAGCACATAGTTGGATTTTAGTGACACATTTCACCAAATTGGTTCTAAGCTTGAGTAGACATAGCTTTGACCCCATTGCCTCTCTTAATTTCCTCCAGTGTTGCAAAGAAGAGAACTTATCAGGAAAAATAAAAGGATTAATGGTATGCCAGAAGTTCTTGATATACCCATTTTCAGCTTCCCATTAAAACTTTGTGCAGAAAAGAAAAGACAAGACAAGAGCACCCATCATGAACTAGGAGTTGGCATGGGAAGGGAGAAAAAGCAAAAACAAAGTGTGTCAAGATGAGACCAAAGATATTATTTTGCTCTCAAATATCATAATTAAAGAAATATTGGTTTAAATGTGCATAAGATAAACCTAAAGGTATAATTGGTAGAATTTAAAACAGAAGTTCTCTTTTTTAAATCCCTTCAAAAGACAAAAGCAAACAAAATATGGTCCAAATATCAAGAGAAGAAACATAGAAAATGGCAAGGAAGCACAGAAAACAGAATTCATGAAACAAGGCAACAGAAGTAAGACCAAACGTATCAGCTATGACAATATATGTAATGTGTTGAACTCCCCAATTAAAAGGCAAAGACTCTTAGATTGGAGTAGAAAACAACATTCAACAATATGCTGTTTACCAGAGACAAACTTAAAACAAGATGAATTGGAAAGGTTATAAATAAAGGATAGGCAAAGACATATCTGTAAAATGCAAACAAAACGACAACAGAAATGGCAATGTTCACATCAGCCAAAGTAAAATTAAAGATAAAAAACTATTAACCATGCAAAGAGGATCATATTGTCTTTATAAAAGAAGCAATCTAAATGAAGTTATATTCATTATCAAATATATGTACCAAGTAACATGGAATCACAATGTATAGGACAAACACCCCTATAAATAATTTTTTAAAAAATCATAATCATAGGATGAACCTTCAAAGTATCACATCAATCCATGCCAAATTAATTCAATGAAAATGAATAAGGACCTAAAGAATCTGATAGATATTAAAATTTACACTTTCCAGACAGAAAAGACACAGGAACTTCTTTAAAAAGTGACAATACTCAAGGCTGTGAAAAAAATGGAAATAAATTCTCCACCGAAGAAATTGTTCAGAATACACTTTCAAAACACAATTTAAAGTTGTAAAATATTACACAAAATTTAAACAAAGTACTCCAACAATGTAAAGAGTTTAAAACTCACTTCTAAATAAATACTTAGTCAAAGACAGAACACAAATTAGTGCTGTAGCCAAGAAAATACCAAAAATTATAAAACCAGTAATATTTGTGGAGTACTTAATGTGATAGGAACTCTGTGAAGTGCATGCCATGAATTAGCTAATTCGATCCTCACTACAAATATATGAGGTTTGAAGAATGAACAGGATGTGCACATACGGAAATAGAAAGAAAAAGAATTCCAAGCAGAAGGAACAGATTGAGCAAAGAAGCATGGACTAGAAAATGAAAGACATGTACAGGAAGAGCAAAGCATTCACGTTAGCTCTAGAACTGTAGACAAATGTGCATAAGAGATGAAGCCATAGTCTGGATTTGGTCCTCAGGAGATAGTCATTGCCGGTTTGTGAGTAAGAAACAATTCTACCATAATTATATTTGAAGAAAATTACTCCAGTAACAATGTATTGAAAAGATAAATAACTAAATGAGGCAAGTCCGTGGAAGACATAAAAAGCCAAATGATTTCATGGGGATGGGACCAGTAGAGGTAAAGGCAGGAAGAAAGGAGATAGATGCAAAGAAATACTGACACAAGAGAACTGATAGGATTTGGAACAGAATGTCATAGCTGGGAAAAACATTGAAAATTATGTATTCCAATCAGTTCATTTGTTAGATAAATTGAAGCTTAAAGCAATTAAATGAATTATTCAATAGTCCTAGAAGCTGTTAATTAGTGAGGCTAAAACCAAGACCAAGTTCTGTGAGTTCCCAGTTGATTCTTTCCTCTCTACTAACGTGGTATAGGGAATGAGGGAGAGGAAAGAATTAGAAATACACAGGGTTTGGGGTGAGGTGCAGTAGCTCACACCCGTAATTCCAGCACTTTGGAAGGCTGAGACGAGAGGATCACTTGAGGCCAGGAGTTCAAGACCAGCATGAGCAGTGTGACCCCGGTTTCTACAAAAAGTAAAAAATTAACTGGGCATGGTGGCACATGCCTGTAGTCCCAGCTACTGGGGAGACTGAGGCAGGAGGATTGCTCAAGCCCAGAAATTTGAGGCTGCAGTGAGCTATGATTGTCCCACTGTACTCCTGCACTCCAGCCCGGGGACAGAGCGAGATCATGTCTTCAAAAAAAAAAATATCTGGGGTTTTGAACCCAGACTAGAGAGTGGAGTACAGACATCAATTAAAATAAGGGACCCAGGGGCTAAGACATTTTCAGCTGTGGTTCTAGTGGGACATCTAGCTGAAGAGATCTATCAGACAGCTGAAAATTCATGACTGGAGACTGAGAATCAATAGAATTATGGATTAAAAGTCGTATGTACAGTTATTTTTTGAACACTATAGGACAGAGAGTAAAAAAGAAAGGGGGAGAAGAGCAGACAAGGAAAAGGAGTGAGAAGAGATGAGAAAATGGATTACTCTGGGTGCATGTTATTTAAGAGACTGGAAGCAAACCAGGAACTAGAGAAGTGTCGGTGGCACGGAAGTGGCAATCAAATGTTAGATACAATCTCTCAGGGATGCTGTAGAAAGGTTTTGTGCATTGGGAGAAAGGTTGAAGTACCTAACATCTGAGTTCTTTCCAATTCAGAGACTATGATCAATTATTGAGCAAACTGTGAAGTGAATTTGATTGAATCTGATTACAATATTGTATTTTATTATATGTCTGCACTAGTGACTAATGAATTTTAAAATGTAGCTTTTATAAGTAGACACAAATATTAAAACTTACTGGGACTACAAGTCCTTTTGGCACTGTTTTATATCATGGGAATAGGGACCATGTGTAGAGCAGCGCACACATACACACACACACACACACACACACACACGCACGTCCTCATTTTCCCTTCGATTATTGTGCACATAGTTTGCTTCATTGTAGTGACTTGCATGTATATTTGCATAGCCTTCATGGGTATTTGTGACATTTTCTTCTTGTGTGTTACAACCATTTGGAAAATATGCTATCTGAAGAATGAACATGTGATTTTTTAATGTACATACCACCTATTCACTGCTTATTAAAGGGTCAGGTATACAAAATATGCACAATAAATGGAGACGATTGACAGAACCTACCAGTATAAACTTAGTTTGTGAGGAATGAGAGTCAAAGGCCAATTTAACATTATTTCTTTATCCAGCAACCAAAATAGAAGCATACACAATTATAAGTTGAGGCATCAACATAAGTAGAATGCAAAAAAGGAAATGAATTAAATTTCCTCCTTACCCACAGTCTTAGCACATTTTATTTTAACTTTTCTCCAAACCATTTTTCCATTTCATTACTTCAAATTTTTCAGTACGTTCAGGCCAAATGTGTTCCTTCCTCTGAGCTCCCAGTTGACCTTTCTGCTAGAGGATCTATCACATTACATAACATGTAGTTTGTGCAACCTGAAGAAACCCCAATTCTCACCAAATTGTGGGTACATTTATGGTCATATTATCAGAAGCAAACCTATTGCTTTGAAAGTCCCTTCTTATTTTCCTGACACACAACCTCTGCCCTCTCCCCTTTACGGATCTTTTTCTCCTTCTAGAATGTCCATGGAAGCCCACAAGGGAGGGTATGGTCCTACAGGTGATCCCTCAATAGGCTGAGCCACTGTAGGTGGATACTAAACCTACTCACCTTTTACTCAACTCCTTTCTGGTGAGTGTCTCCCTTGTCACTTCATTCCAGGCCATAGTCTGCCTGTCCTGCTAGGATCACTGCCTGTCACCACCTCAGGGCAGTCCATCATGCCACCAAACTTCCATCACTGTGCCCCAAATCACGGATGCTTCCTCGACTTCCTGCTTCTGCATTGCCATTGCTCTCCACTGCAGCTCAAAGATTCCTTGAGCTGTGTTCTGCACCACCAATGCCGTTGCATTCCAGGCCCAGCTCTGCTTTCCTCCTGCCTCTCATCTTCAAGCCACCAAATGAAGCCCTACTGCCCACTGGATCTCAGGTCTTCCTTCCCATCCACAAATTAGAATGCACAAGAAATGTAAATATGCTCTGCTCTTCTAGAAAAGCCCCACAGTTCTTCATTTCAAGGATATTCATAGTAGCTGCATTTATTGAAATCTAAAAAAAAAATGCTTTTAGATGTACAGTTGGCTGTCTCACTCCATTCTGCATCAGCTGGTTCTGCCAACTGGGGGTTCCATCAACAACAGGTCAAAAATATTTGGAAAAAAATAAAAAACAATAAGAAAATACAACAATAAAAAATACAAATTATAAAACTAATACAGTATAACAACTATTTCATAGCATTTATATTGTATTAGGTACTATAAGTAATCTAAAAGTGATCTAAACTATATAGGAGGATGTATATAGGTTATCTGAGAATACGAAGCCATTTTATACAAGGGACTTGAGTATCTATGGATATTTTGGTATCTGAGGGAGGGAAGTCCTGCAACCAATGTCCCATGGATACCAGGGATGACTGTTACTGACTCATCTAGTCTTTACAAAAACCTCTGTTATATACAGTGCTATTACTGTCATCTCTATTTTTTACACAGAAATATTAATAACTCAATGGAGGATACCCAGCTACTATGTGGCAGAAACAGGATTTGAACCCAGGCAGTCTGGCTCTGAAGTTTATACTCTTAACCACTGCACTACCCAGCAAGTATTTGAGTCATCATGGGTCTCCTAAGAGACATATGTTCTCCTTTAACTCCCAGGCCCTCTCGGTAACTCTGGAATCTCTGGTCAGTCATCAGTTACCTCTAAGGAATATTTTTCCTAGAGGTTTTTAGTCAAACCTCTACAATTTAGCTCTTCAACATAATTCAAATAAATTGACACATATTCCTGTATGTTCTACCATGTAGTGATATCAGAATTCAAGATCTTTCTCTAGAAGTTTCTAGCCACATATAAATGAGGGGCACTAGATGGTGAAGAGGGTTGCCTTACCCATGGATGTTGCCTATCCCAGCTGGTTCTCTGGCTCAGCAGAAACCTCCTTCCACTTGTTGACTGCTGTGACTCCCCAAAATGTCTGTGAGATATTCCAGGGTTAACTTCGTCTTCTTCTACATTCTTGTAGCAGTGTGTAACATCTAGCAAATATGCGATAGAAGTTCACTGGACGAATTTAAATGAATTGATTGGATCTTTTGATTGTAACAAGAGAGAGGAAAATGTTAAATAAATCTAGACTTAGTTCAAGACCTATAAAAATGGGTTAAATATTTACTAATAGATGTGTAAATATTTACTATAAAACCAGTAATGCATAGGACTTATCCTATTGGCTTTGGGACTCTTCTAAGCAGATGTAAAATAAAACATCACAATCATAAAACAGTTGAACCAACAATGGAATAAGAATTCAAAAACAGTGGGTGTACAAGGAAAACATCAAGAATATATTATTTATTATTAATTTTTTAATAATTATTATAGGAGAAATAAATTCTGGTATCAAGTTTGGCTTTTTCTTAGAAATTTAAATATTTATAATTCAACTATAATTGCCATTCTGTTTTAAACAGTAAAATGCCAACACATAAAGAAATATCTTGGGACGTGCACAAAAGTAGCTGTTAACCACAAGCCCTCCAAGACAAACATTTTCCCAGATGTCCTTGCTGCCTAAACTTGAAAACCATCAGTAGATGTATACAGAAACATATAACATATGTGTGTATATGACAAAGGCTTTTTCAAATAAAACAGGAGAGAATGCAAGCTGCATCTTCTTCTAAGGTTTTAGGAATCTAGTACTTGACTATAGAAATCTCTACTAAAGTTTATTCTCATGATATCTTTCCAGTGTGATTTTCTAATTTTCTGTTACTTGGTATGTTGTTTTCTATTGCAGCAGCAACAAATTACCACACACAGTAACTTAAAGCCTCACAGTTTTACTACTTACAGTTATGTAGGTTAGCAGCCAGGTATGTGTTTCCCCAGGTATCAGCAGGCTGTATTTCTTTCCCAAAACAGAGGTTTGAGGGGAGGAGCCATTTCCTACTCACTGGGGCTGTTGGCAGAATTCAGTTTCTTTTTTGTTTTATTTCAAAATATTAAGGGGGTACAAATGTTTTAGGTTACATGGATCACTTTTGTAGTGCTTGAGTCCTGGTTAAAGGTGTGCGCATCACCCAAATAGTGTTCATAGTACCTGTTAGGGAAGTTTTTGCCCCTTCCCTCCTCCCCACACTCACTATTAAATTGGAACTAACTGGTGAGCACACATGTGCAAAGAAGGAAGTAAAACTCGGAATTCAGTTTCTTGTTGCAGGGTAGAGTTTCACATTTTCTTGCTGCCTGTATACTAAAGGTCATCCGCAGGGTCTAGAGGGAACCATTAGTGTTCCTCTGTCTTGAAAGCCAACAAGAGCTAGTAGAGTCCTTCTCACATCATATCTCTCTGATCCACTCTTCTGCCTCCCTCCTCCACTTCTAAGGACTCATACGATTAGACTGGGCCCACGTGGATAATCTAGGCTAATCTCCCCATCTCAACATCCTTAACCTTAATCACATCTGCAAAGTCCCTTTTTTCATATAAGGTGACATATTCACAGGTTATGAGGATGAGGGCAGAGATGATTTTGCCTACCACACTTGAGCACCAGGGATGCTGGGTACCAAGGGCCATTCTACACATCCGTATCAGACTGCACCTCCTTCACATCTCCGTGTAACCACTTTGCTTGTTTCCACATGCGCTTGGACTCATACATAGTTTTACATAAAGGCCAAAATTGTGTGATGCCCTTCCCTGGCTGACCGTACAATTCAGCATTTGCAGGTTTACTCTGCTCCTTAGGAAGAGAGAAGACATTTTTATTCACCAACGTGTTCGAGATTGTGATCTTTAAGTGGAACTGTGCAAACAACTACAAAGTCCTAATATCACCCTGGAAATACAAAAAGTTGATCTTTATTTTCCGACTTCAAATTGCTTATCAGACCCTATAAAAGACAAAGTAAAGACCATAAAAACAAACGTATGGCATTGTTATCTACGGATGGAAAACCAGGAGAAAAGAAAATCACAACACAATTTTGTCAGCAAACATTACTCTGAAATTCATTTATGGACTCATTTTTGAGTGCTTACTTTCTTCTTCTTTTACTGCTGGGTCCTGTTCCCCTACACAAATGATTAATTTAGAAATATAAATAAGGCTTTGGAAGTCATTCTTAAAGCATCAGAGAAAAACAGGAAATAATAAAGAAAATCAAAACCAAATTGGCTTAGATAATTACAATAGACAAGTCACGAATTAAGCATAGTGTACTGCAAACAAAAACATGGCTTCTAATGCACAGTATCATTTCAGAGCATTTATTGTAGATTGCATTTTTGTTATCAACCTGTACAATTCTATTTCTTATTAGGTTGTCTGTCATCAGGAAATGCTCCATAGAGTGAATAATTTTCTGTTACTGCATCATGGTAACTTTTCCCAAACTGATTTTTGTATAAAACATTACTGCTCCATACCGTATAAATAAACTTTTCTAAAAAATATGGCTATAGGGAAACTTGGGGGTTCCCAAACTTACTGAACCACAGCACTTTTTACTTTAATAAATAAAATGCATACACAAAGAGCTGTAGGAAGTAGTAGAAGTTAACAATTTATTGTTTGAACAGGGGAGTGATATGATGACAGTGGAGATTGTGGTACATTAATCTAGTAAATGTGTGGGAGAGATGGAAGGAAGAGACTGCATTCAAGGAGGCCAGATAGGAGAATGTTACAGTTAATATATAAGGGCTTGATTTAGGAGAGAAAGCATAAAAATTAAGCATATAGTCATGAATCTAAAAGATTCATATTCATGGTGGGCTGTATCTATCACTAAATCAGGTTTCCCTCTTTATACTCTTTGATATGTCAGTGCTTACCAGGTGTTGTGTTATCATTTAGAAAACTACATGCCTCTAAAGAAAAAAAAAAAAGCCCTCCAGACAGATCTTGACTTAACTCATATGAAACTCAAATAGTAGTACTCCCTATATTGAGAAGAATTCTGAGAGTTGGAAGAGGCTCCACCCAGAAAGAATACTTTGATCAACTGGCAAAGTCTGCCATGATACAGAGGGTTGGGTGCACAGTGGTGGTTTCCATTCCAAGCATCTGATACCCCTTTCATGAACTTATTTCACTTGAGTAGATTAGGGCATCATAGTCTTTAGTTCTGAATCTCAGCGATGCTGTGTTAGCTGCTTTCCTTGAAAGTCCCCCAGAGAAGTCTAGATTTGATACTGAAGGACATAAGATCTTATGCATAAACACTGGGTCAGAAAAATTCTCTTCTTTCCTTCTCTCTCTACATACTTTCTTATGGTTTTAGGAAAATGCCAAGACAACATGTTTTCATATTATTACTTTTCTTTTCATCATGGTTTCCTTTTCAAATAGGTTTTTGCTTTTGTCAAACATTTGTGGAATAGGCAACTCTATTTAATTCTCAGCTTGAACCAGAGGTGTAGGATTTTCTATAATATTTAAATTCTGCTGCAGTTTTGATGTCTCTAGCCAAAACTGTTTCTAATTAAGGCTATTACTGAAGCAAGGGTTGGAAACAATGGAGTCAATATTACCCCACAGATATATTTTGTTTGGTATAAATATTGTTTCACAAACTTGAATGTCAATATCTTTAGGCAGGAGCTACACTTTCCACTTTACTACAGTCCTCCACATTCCCTATCATCTTTATTTCAGTCACTGAATTGCTTCAATCATTGCATTTATTTGCCTGGCCTCTGGAGACATATAAACTCAGGGTTAAAGGCTCAGGTGACTCTCATTTTTTTCTACATTTAAATCGATTTAAAATCAATTTAACGAATAATTGTTGGATACAAAATAATCTAAAAAATCATGCTAGAAACATTGCAGAATACAATGAAGATAAAACTTGAGGCGTTGCCCACAAAAGAAAATAATAATATCAGCTTCTATAATAGAACCTTACTAAGCTGTTTTTTTTAAAACATTGCTGTTCTGTGGTATAACATAAAGTCTGTTTATAGAATCTGTAGATCACTTTGGGTAAAATAGACATTTTACCAACGTTGATTCTGCCAACCCTTGAGCATGATACTATTTTCCACCTGTTTACATCCTCTACTATTTCCTTTCTCAATGTTTCATAGTTCTCCCTGTAGGGGTCTTTCACCTCCTTAGTTCAATATATTCCTAGGTATTTTATTTTCTTTGTTGCTATTGTGAAGGGTATTGAGTCTTTGATTTGGTTCTCCATTTGACTATTGTTGGCATATAGGAATGCTACTGATTTTTTATATTGATTTTGTAACCTGAGACTTTGCTGAATTTGTTTATCAATTCCAGCAGTCTCGTGGCAGACTCTTTGGAGTTTCTAGATATAAGATCATATCATCAGCAAAGAGCAATGGTTTGGCTTATTCTGCCCCCATTTGGATGCCCTTGATTTCCTTCCCTTGTCTGATTGCTCTGGCTAAGACTTCCAGCACTATATTGAATAGAAGTGATGATAGAGGACAACCTTTTCTGGTTCCAGTTCTAAGCAGGAATGCTTTCAATTTTTCCCTGTTCAGTATGATGTTGGCTGTGGGTTTGTCATATATGGCTTTTATCATTTTTAGGTAAATCCTGTCTATGCCTATTTTGTTAAGCGTTCTTATCATAAAAGGGTGCTGACTTTTGTTGGATGCTTTTTCTGTACCTGTTGAGAGGATCGTATATGGTCTTTATTTTTACTTCTATTTATGTGTTGAATTACGTTTATAGATTTGTGTGTGTTGAACCATCCCTGATCTCTGGTAGAAGAAAGACTTGGGTTTGAAACCTGACTTTGACACTTATCATCTGAATGACCTTAGTCAATCATAATTTTATTTAATCGTCATAAGTAATGTTGAGAGTTTTCATCAATTTTGCAACAAATATTAAATAAGCAGTTTAAGTGTTGAGGAGAAGGAAAGGTGAGACTGGAGAAGAAACATGGGCAGAGCTGAAGGAGCCCGTTGCCAGGCCAAAGCATCAGAACTCAATGCTGAAGGCCATGGGGAGCCATCGCAAAGTACCCGAAGCCCTGGGAGAGAACAAAATCATTCTGGGAGTCTGTGGTGGGTGGCAGAAGAGTAAGGGATACAAACATAAAGGAATGGGCAGCAGTAGGAAAGTTTGTGAAAGAAAACGAGGAACAGCAAGAGATTAGAAAAGAACAGAATGGTAATAGACGTCAGGAAAAAAAAAATATGAAGGAAATATTCAGCCATAATAAATGCTCTCAGGTGGTCAAACAAGAAAAAGATTGGTAAAGTATGTCCTTAGAACAGAGTAGTGATGTGAGAAACTTGAAGTAAAGACAACAGAAATCTAAGAAATGTTTCAAAAATCCAATATGCGAAAATGAGAAAGAACAAAGCTGTAGCAAGGAAAGTCAGCTTCTAAGAAGATTCACTCAATGGAAGAGACTATGAGGAGGAAGAGCATTTAGAGAAGGAAAGGCTTAAGATACGGAGGAAGGGGGGATGACTGACAAATCTGGAGGATCCAGAGCACTGGTGGAGAGACTGAATTTAGACTGAAAGATATATGTTCTTTCCATTCTAGCAAAAACCGAGAAGGCAATACGAATTCGGATTCAAGTAAATTTGTACAGGGAGCACAGATGGTTAGAGGTATTGTCAATGATTCAGAAAACTATATATTCCACTGAGTGTGAAGCAATACAGAACGAGAATCAAAGCTAACGGAATGAAGACTGATTTCCACCCAGTGATGAAAGACCATGAATTGGTAGTGGCAGCAATTGAGTGATTGTGTGATATTTTCTAGGAGCATTTATAATAGCAAAGAAAGTAAATCATCGTATTAATTCATGGTTGGAAATTTGACAGTTGATTTGGATAAAATGGCAAAAGAGCCCCTGATTCAGGCACTGGGAAAGGATAGATTGAAATAGGCCATGAGGGTGTGGTCTACAGAGCAAAGAGTGGGACTTGAGGAGGCTGACTGGGTGGCTCCAGGGACTGGAAATTTTGAAGGGTCAAGACATGGTGTAGAGGGAGTAACCGAGTGAGAAATCTGGGACCGTAGGGAATTATAATGAAAGAGTCAGGTATTTGAATTTAAAATTATCTGAAGTGAAGCAGTTCTGGTCAAGAATATTATCTGATGTTCTTTACACGTGTAACTTTGAGTTCTTACGTAGAGGAGTAGCAGTGAGGTAGTTGAGAACCAGAACACTGGGTTTGGGGGTGTTTATCATTTTTTGGTTTTGGCTTTGATATTTTCTAGCTGTTTTGTTTGTGGATTTGTTCGTTTTTTTGATGACTTGTCAATGTGAAATCCTCCAGGATGATGGAAGCACTTAAGGGTAGAGGGAAAAGCTCAGCCAGGTTTCATATTTTCTAGTAAGTTAAAGAGGAGTACCTAGGAGATGAGAAGATAAAAGAAGTAAGAAATGAGCCAAGTGTGATATATCCAAATAGTGTAAGTCCAAAAAAGTAGAGATTTTAGAAGTGGCTCTGAGAAGCATGTGGACCTCAGTCTGAACTCCTAACTCTAAAGACATTTAAAAAATGAGCAACACATGACTATCTATTATGTGTATACATCTGTATGTATGGACAAACAAGCTTCAGTTAAGGCATAAAATTGGAAGAATTCTGGATCAGTGATTAATTATAACAAGAGCAAACATCTCTCGAATGATCACTACGTGTCAAGTTTGTGCTGGGCACATCATACAATAAGTTAAGTTTATCTTTTCAGAAATCCTCTGAAATAAATTCCATCATTATATCCATTTTATAGATGGGAATATTGATACTCAGGGAGATCACATAAATTGTTGAAGACCACTATGCTAATAATAAGTGATAGAACCAATATTTTTAAACTGAAGAGTTTAAGTCCCAAGTGTGCACACAAAACCTTTTTTTATATGCTGTTTCCCAGGCCAAGAATGGAAGGGAGTTTAAAATGAGGGTCCAGACATCAGAGAAGAATAATTTGGAAAATATATCCATTTGGTTAGGAGATAACAAATAAGCCCTAAACTTCAGTAAAATCAAAGGTCTATTTCTCCTTCCTATTATATGATCATTATGAGTTGCCCAGGGGCGCACGTCCCTGTAAATGAGCTCATGAAGCAGGCATGATGTAGAACATTGCTCACTAATGTTACAGAGGAAAAGACACTTCTGTATCAACTTGCACCTGCAATGAATTTCTCATCCCCAGAAGTGACACATGCCACTTCTTGCATCTCATTGGTCATAAACAGTCATGTGACCAATAGCAAAGGGGTCAGGAAGTGCAAAGATGTTATGTGCCATGAAGGCAAGAAGCTGGAAATACTTGGGAACATAATCATAGTTACCACAGGACTGAAGAGAACAGTACTCACTGCTCTCCATTATTTATTGGGTGAGACAGACAATAATGAGTAAGTGGTACCAGAATGAGTCTACAGAAAGAGAAATATGTTTGAAATTACTTACTTTTTCAGCAGCAAAGACAACGGAAACTCAGAGCTATCTAGAAAGATCAGCCTTTGGTGAGAGTTAAGTGAATTCATAAAGATAAAGCCAAATCATAATGCCTGGCGTATAGTCAAGGGCTTGATAAATACTGTCAGTTATTTGTAAATTGCCAAGTAGTGAGTAAGTCACTATGTTTTAAAATAAATACATATGTTTTCAAGAGTCTCTGAATGAGTGAGATTTTTGCTAACTTCTGATCAAGGACTTACAACAGTTTATTATTACATACAGATTATTACATATTAATTAATAGGTACCAGACATATTTTTTTACTTTTTCACTGTAGTCAAGCTTCTTATAAGAGTTCTCTATACTCATGTTCCAATTCTTCCTCTCCTTTGCATTATTCAACACTCTGTAATCTATCTTCCTTTCCATCGCTTCACTGATAATATCATCAGTGACTACCTGGCCAAAACCAAAACCAGTATATACTTTTAGTTCTTTTCCCATTTTATCTCCATTTTTTTAAAAAGCCAAATTCTCTTTTCCCATAATGTCACATTCTCTTAGTTTTTCTTATGCTCCTTTGGCCCCTCTTTCTTCACTTCCTCTCTAGGCTCTTCCCTCCCCTCTTCTTTCCCTCTCCCACCCTATAGGTGGACAGTTTTCCTCCAGGGCTCCAGGACCATGGCTCCAGGTCCTGTTGGGCAGCCTCTCCCATAGTGGCACCATCATCCACCAGGAAGACCCACTATGGTTTAATTTCCACTAAGTAAACTCATATCTTGGGCTCTGTTCCACCACCTCCTACTTTTGTCCTCCCAGCCCTATAGAGGCAGCAGCTTTCTGGTGTGGCTAATCTCTAGGTTGCCTCCCCATGTCCTCAACTTGTCTTTTGCATATGTAACTGATTCTTTGTGTTAAATTTTTTTCCATTTAAAATATCTAGGGTAGTTTGTGATTTTCTAATTGTATTATAACTGAAAAAAAGGATAAATCAATTTGAGTAACACTGATGGATTAGTGGAAATAGACTAGATTAAAAGAAGTAGTAGTTCCAGTGTTCTGCAGTAATCAAACCACACCTAGATTCTTTAGTTCATTTTAAGGATGATATTTTAAAATAATGTTCAAAGTAGGATTGACTATGATGACCCCGGGTATGAAAATTTCACTACATGATGCAAAATAAAAGGATTTGGGGCTGTAGCTATAAGATTCATTTTGACTATTGAAAGTGCAGTCACACTGAAGAAGAAACAGACACATTTTATGTTGGTCTACTGTGAATGATGAGGAGGGTCACATTATGAATGAACACAAAAGAAGAATTGTCCAACGAATAAGAATGACTAGATTATATCATGAAGTCTGAGTGGTCATCCACTGAAAATGGCCAAGCAAAGGCTACAGGTTCATTTTCAAGGGAATCCTGTACTAAGGTGAAGCTGGAATGGATGATATATAAAATCTTTTCCAAACTGAAAAGTGCATGGCTTACCAAGGAAGGTCTCTGTAACTAGACCAGCTGTAGGAGCAGAATGAGAACACCATATCCCTTAATCGGGAAGTTCTAAAATTTCCTCAATTTAAAGATACTTATTTAAGCCAAAAAGCTGCAGGCCATCCACCCATTTCCAAAGCGCCTCAGAGTTGGCAATTTGCATTTACAAGAAGACTAAGATATGGCTCATTTTATATCATGTTCCTTTCAAAAAAGGCTCTGTTGATTTGTAATATGTTATTTGAATGGAAGTGATCAAGAAGGCTGCTATTTCAATAGGACTGATACTTGCCCATCTGGGTAGATCCATATAACAACAGTTCTCTGATAGACATATTTTGATGTAAAACCTAAATGTTGTTTTACCTCTTCAGATTTTTTTTCACCTCGCTTTCTCCTTGATTTTATCCCAAGTATTTTGAAAATGTTCCAATTTTGACATCAATCCAATTGCTGAGAACTCTAGCATAAAATGAAGAAAGACACATGAAAAGAACATCATTAACCATATAAGCACGTTCATACCACAATTATAAGGCAATCAGAGAAAACAAGCATATGTACCCAAGATATGCAATCTTACATGTGTAACAATCTATCTGGTAAAGGAATAAATCTTTCATGGGTCTATGCTGGTCAACTAATTGTATATATATATATTTTTTAACGTAACTAGAATTCAGATGCCATCTAATTGCTGTTTTCCGTGAAACTTTAAAAAATTCCTTATGTATCAATTGCAATGAACATAGCTATTTACATCTATTTTTCTTTCTCTTTTCTAAATGTCTTTCTCCTTTGGCCCCAGTAAAAATATTTCTCTCTGCTGCATAATAATGCTGCATGATAAAACTACCCCAAAATCTGATGTCTCAAAACAGTAAGTTTTCACTTGGCTCACAAGCCTTCAAATTAGAAAGTCAGGTCAAAATCTGCTGGCCTGTTCTTAGCTGGATTCACTTGCATATCTCATGGTTAGCTGGCTATAGTCACAGCAGTGACCAGGCCATTTGTCTCTCATCATTCAGCAAGCTAGCCTAAGCACGTTCTCACGGCAAAATTGAAAAGAGAATATTAAACCTACAAATGTTTTCTCAAGAGAGATCACATAAATTGTTGAAGATCACTACACTAATAAGTGGTAGAACCAACATTTCTAAACTGAGCAGTTTAAGTCCCAAGTGTGGACACAAAACCTTTTGTTCTATGTTGCTTTCCAGGGCAAGAATGGAAGAGAGTTTATTTGTCTTGGAATGAGGGTCCGGAGGTCAGAGAATAATAATTTGGAAAATGTATTCATTTGGTTAGGAAATAACAAATAAGGTTCAAACTTCAGTAAAACCACAAAGGTTTATTTCTCCTTCTGTGATATGCTGATTATGAGTTGCCCAGGCACTCACTTCCCCGTGAACGAGCTCATGAAGCAGTCACGATGTAGAATATTGCTCACCAATGTTACAGAGGAAAAGACACTTCTGGATCAATTTGTACTTGCAATGAATTGCTCTTCCCCAGAACTGATACATGCCACTTCTCATATCTCATTGGTCATAAAGAGTCATGTGGCCAGCAGCAAAGGGGTCAGGAAGTGGAAACATGCTATGTGCCATGCTACTTACCTCAAATTTGCTACCAACCCACTGGTCAAAGCAAGTCACATGGCCAATTGCAGAGGCAGTGAAGGGTACAACCAAAGGACATGGGTACAGCATGGCTGGATAAATTGGAGCCATTCATGTCACATAAAACAAATAAAGAAAACACCCCTAAGTACATAGCTAATGCAATTATACATATATATTTACCTAATAAGGGGATAAATCTTGTTGTCTGGGCTGATCAATAGACTAAACGGTTTTGTTTAGCAATAAATTAAAAGCTTAGATGCCATCTCTTTACAATATTTCCCTTGATTGAAACTTTAAAATATTTCATCATTTGCTGATGAGCTTAGTTTTTTATATTTATATAAAAATATAAAGTTTAGTTTTTTATTTTTTATATTGATTTCTTTATTGTAAGAATCTTTTCACGTTCAGCCCAATGAATAAATAAAAACACAAACCCCTTCCTGGTATGCTGTTGGGTTCGCTAGAGAGTTTCTGTTCTTGAATCAAGGTGCTGACTATTTATTTCCTTGAGTGAAAAAGCAAAATTTAAACATCAATTGCCTACTGTCCATGGTTAGATCTTTGACAAACATAATGCAGCAATTTAAATATGGCTGTGGAAATGATTACTGTTGGTTGCACACAGAGAATTATTCATTATCACCTCACGCTTTTAGTTCTTTCTTCCCCTTCCACTCCTTGGAAATGAGTGCTCACCAGTATGTGGCCATACCTAAAAAAATTAGTAATCATAAACTTCACCCTCTTTACCAAATAAGTTTTATTTAAGTAAGTTTGAAGAATAATTTTTTTTTAATTTAAGAATAAACAGTCCAAGCATCTTTTTTTCTATCAAACCATAATTTTATTTAAGGTTTACCTCATCCTGTGCTTCCTCAAACTTTTGAAACAACTGAATAGGTTATATTACTGAACGTAAGTAAATATTATTAAAGTTTTTTTTCCTTCATAGAGGCTCTGTAGGGAAGATGCTATCGTAATAAATATAAACCAAAAGACTATTTCATACCATATTTTACTTTATTTATTTTTTTACTTTTATTTTACTGGATTCCAAAAGACAATGTACATTGGCATGAATGTGACTTGTCTCATTATGAATAAATATCCAAGCAAAATGAGCACTACTTAAAACAACAAAAAGTATACAAAACTTCAGTCTTCTGGAAAATGCTTTAAAGATATTACGGATTTTTCCATTTATAGAAGCCTTATTAATATTGCCTTTTCCACATCTGCAATTCATTTGCACCACCTCCCAACAATTCAGTGAACAAAGGTGCCAAAATGTTGCTACTAATAATTGTCAAATATCTTCTTCCTTTGCTTCTAAATAAAAGATCTTTAACACATAAAAAGGATTCTGAGTTTCAAGTGAACCTATATTCAGATTTTTAGCCATAGGCTCTTAGTTTTGGAGAACCTATTTTGTGAAACCACAGTGCACTGATAGAGGAATTGATGTGTAGGAGGAACATGGCATAGTGTTTAGTTTGTGCTCTAGGATCAGTTAAACCGAGAAAACCAGGATCAGTTCCACTTGGGTCTCACAGAGGTTGCTGTGAAAACTTGGCAACTTCTCTAAGCCCTAGTTTTCTCATGTGTTTATAATTCTTTATAACTACAGCTATGACATAAATGTCCCAGGGAAGCCTACTTACTGAAAAAAAAATGTAGAAAATCATTCTATAAAGAACAGTATTCTGTGACATGAATTCTGAATCTCTTTTTATAAATATAGAGTTTTTGCACTTTGAATTTCCCTAAAAGGAGGCACACCTATATTTCTAGAATAAACAACCACAGAACTTCCTTAGTTTAGGGGCGGAAAATATAAAGGTAATGGTGTTTTTGTCCCACTGGCACAGATGCTTTAAGCTTTAAAACAACCTCCTACTTCTTAATCCCTCTTTCCGTATTCTTGCCAAGCTCTCTGGAAATCTGAGTTTTGGACACCCTCCAATACCACATCTCATCCATATGCCTGCCACAGAGGAAGATATTCCGCAGGCTCTTTCCTTCACTCTATGAATGATTCATGTGTTAAGATCTTAAATACTCACTGAACGAAGGACCTAATGGCTTGAAAACCTGATCTGACGTCAAGGAAATGTGCTGTTTTAGGGCCATGCTTCTAAGGCTGGTTGTTTATCCTTGCTCAATCCAGAATCAGAAAGTCCTCTATTAAGCAAGCAGACAACATGACGGTATCCCCTTTCTGAGAATCTTTTCTCAGACTCACATTTCTAAAGAGCACTTCAGCTCCGGTGTCAAAATGGGGAAATAGGCTTTTGCTGACAACAGTATATTTTAAGTCTACACCAGGAAAAATAAGTGGAAGGTTAATTTTATTATTTTTTTCCAAGAAAAATAAGCCATATTAAAAAAAAATAGCTTTCATCACCTACAGCAAGATCACAAAACAAATGGCTAAAATAAGTGGGAATAGTCAAGCCAGAGAGTATAGGGCCAGTCTAAAAGGGTGCTGGCCTTACTTAGCTACAGTTCAATGATTTGTAAGTGAGCACATGGAACCAAAATTGCCAGGACTTCCAGCACTTCCAGCAATTCAATAGAAGCCATAAATCTTCATTCTTATGTGAAACCTCTCAATTTTAAACATTGGCATTTAATTCAGAAAAATGTAAACATTGTGTAAACCAAACACATCTGTAGGCCAGATCAGCATGCACAGTCAAATTTGCAACTTTTGATCAATAGTTCTACTTCCAATTAACTCATTTGAAAGTTTTTTTACATACTTTGGAGTAAAATAAAATGAAGCTCAGATCCCTTAAAAAGTCAGTAAAACCCTGTCACAAGACTATAAAAGGTCAAGAAAGTGATATCAGTTTATGAAACAGGGTAAGAGGAGAGATAGACAGTTATGAGTTAGAATCTTGGCTTAATCATTTCCTAGCTGTGGGAACTAGATGTTACCTGAATTCTCTGAACTTCAGTTTGTCAAATTTTGACAATAATATTCCCTTCATGTGGTTGTATTTAGGAAGATAATATACAGTTTAAATGATTTACATAATTGTATAGTTCCTAGCATATAGTAATAAGTGGTGACTATATTAGCATAATTTTCAGGGTCATTTTAATAATAAACCTATATAGATTATTGAGGAAACTAGTAATATTAACTTATATTTATTGAGCCCTTATTGTAAAACAGGCACAGTTCCTGTTGTAACACTTTTAATCATTAAAACAATCTTTTGAAGTAGGTTCTGTTATCATATTAACACCACTTTACATATAAGGAAACTGAGGCCCAGTGTGTCTGAGTACCTAGTCAAGATCACACAAATAATAGCGGATGGGGGGAGACCAGGAAGGCTATAAACAAAGGCTTACTACCTACAGCATCTGACCTCGTTACCATTGCACCAAATCAAAAAGTATGCTTTCTTAAAGTTAATCTTTGAATGTATTCCAAGCTATAAAGGTTTAGAGATTGATAAAGGCATTTCAACAAAGGAAATGTACTCCCTTTTGACTGCGAAAGACCACCCCAAGAAACTTAGGATGAACATTTCTATTTTAAAATTGGAAGAAAAATCCAGATTTACTCTGAATACTGCATGATAATCTTCGGAAGGTAGATAAATAATATGCCTTCTTTTTATGTGTTTATATGACTTTAAATCTCTTAATTTGACGTAAATTGAATCACTCTTTATATGAGTAATTTGTAATTAATTAATAAAAATTATTTGATAATACTTATGCATGATTAGTTCTATTTAGAAAAACACACAGGCCTGCAAAAAGCATAGATTATATGTTTACTGAAGGCAGATAAAAAATGTCTCCTTCACTTAGAAATCCACATAATTTATCATTCAGAAAGCTTTGGGTAGACTAGCCAGCTTCCATTTTCTCTTTCTTTCCACCAGAAGCTCAATTTTATTCAGCTTTCCACACTTTCCTATCATGATAGGAAAGACGAGTTCATCCACAGTTGCAGAGGAGTCCTGCAGACGGCGGTCTCCTGGTGTCTCCTACTGGCTTAGGGGCAGATGTGCGGCCTGAGTCAGCCCAATCTGACTAAAGGGAAAGACGCGTTCTGCAGTTCTGTGCTCGACATAAAAGCTTTATCTCTCTGGCTTCTGCTGGCTCTGAACAAGAAGACCTGCCTACTTGACATGAGGAGCCACTTCCCCTTGCAACAACAAAAGCCAGACTCAGGATAAGGCCAATACTTAAGACTGCAGAGCAGAAGGTCAGAAAGAACACAGGTTTTTTCATGAAAGTGTTGAATCACTTAGAGTCTACTGAACATCTTGGTTGTTAGTTTTGTGAGATGGTAAACCACCATATTATTATCAGGGTTTTTTGTTACTTGTAGTCAAAACCATTCTAACTCATAAATTATAGTTATCACATACTACATGGTTGGTAAATATTTGTAGAATTTAAAGTCATGCAATGTATTTGTTCTCTCTGCCTATAGAAAACCAAAACACTCAGATCCCATGGCTATAGTCCAGCTACCACTACCTTCTTTGAGATCAAATATAGTTATAGTATCTAAAGAGAGCCTAAATAGCCTTTGCAAAGTTATTCTACTAATTTCAACCTTAGCCAGTGAAGGAAAGTTTCCCACCATTAAAACTGATATGCCAGAATTATAGCTGATATCTCCTTATCCTTGGAGAAAAAAATATTTATTTCTGTTAATTAGTAAATTCCATAGGGTCAGAAATTACTTTTGCAAATATTTGTCAAATGCAATTAATGCTTTCTCTCTCCCATTCCACTGAGAATAGAAACCAGATAAATTTTCTTAATCACATGCAAAATAAAGGAAAGAAATATCAAACTAGGAATTGTATTACTGGTTATCCTTTAGTTTAATCAGTGGCTGTCTGTCCTAGTAGAACAACAGATTACCTGCAGAGCTTTTAGAGAATATCTATACCTTGTCCCCATCCCTGGAAATTCATTTTTCACTGGTCTGAGAGGGGACTTAGATGTAAGTAGTTGATTACAGTTTTCAGGTGATTTTAATTGCAGCCCATATTATGACGTAGTAGTTTAAACTAAGTAAAGAGAAAATTCAAAGCTAAATTATTCTTATCCTTTAGACAAACCATCAGCAGTGTTTCCATGTCAGCATTAACACATTTCTACTCTCTGTATATATTTTTCAAAAGCCTCAAATAGTTCTGGGCATAACAGGATCACTTGCAAACAATTAGTTATAGCATCAGAGATACTAAGTGGTTATTTAAACATTTTTTTTTCAAATTTGATAGCGTAGAAGAAATGCAGAGCAGATTTCATGAAGATTTTTCTTGTCTACAACTATGTGAGTCATTAAAAGAGATGCTTTGCTCAGATTCCTGACAAGAGCTTAAGAAAACACTTTCAGTATAAATAAATTAAGAAAGTTGAAGTCCAGATTGACTTTAGAGATCATCTCCTTCAATATTTCTCAAAGTGTGGTCTTCAGCCCATCTATATCAGGTGCTTTTTAAAATTAAGATTCCCGGGAACACCCCTGATCTACTAAATCAGAACCTCTGGGATGAAGCCCAAGAATAACATTTCAAACAAGACCACAGATGGTTCTAATGTACACTAATGAACTCTAACTAAACATTGAGAATAACAAAAAGTTCCATTCAGTCAGATTCCCTATTCAAAAAATTCTTAAAATTTTCCCTGGTTTTTTTTTTTATTTTACATTCCCCATTTTGACCTATTGAGATGCTTACACCTGATTAATTTTTTAAAATCCCTCATTTTCCCATAATCTTCGATGTTAGTTTGGCAGGGGTTTGGATTACGTACTCTTTAGGATATCTTCCATGTTTAATCACATTTACTATATTGGGACAGTAATGCACAAATATTTTTGAATTAGTCCCTCAGGAAGGGACTATTTCAGAAAAAGAAGACACAAAAATTCAGACCTTAAAGGTCTACATTTGTTTCTTTGAAATATATAATATATACACAGGCTTTCAAAAAGCATTAAAAACTTGTCAAAGTCCTTACCATGTTAAAGTATACTCTTCCGAAATGATCACTAACATTGACACTCTTTGATTTAAAGAGCACTAATTAAAGCATTCCATAACACCCAAGAAGTAGATGTTAGTTTTCGATTGGTGACATGACTTTCTCCAAATCACATAGCCTGTGTGTAGCAGTGGTGGGGATCTAGACGTTTATGCTCCCTGAGGGCTACCCCACTTAAAAGTAAGTATTTTCTCTCTAATCTTTTGTCCAGCTTCCAACGGATTCATTCTGTTTCCACTCTGAAAGCATTTCCCTCCCCACAGTACCATGTAAATGACTCTATGGGTTTCTCAAAATTAAGAGGAGTAATCACAACTCTCTGTCATTCAAACAAGAGGAGATTTATTACTTTTCATCAAAGGGCACTTGTTACAACAGGGATGTTTTCTGAATAGCAAAGATAAGGGCCCATCTCTGGATCCACCAGATCACTGGTGGCCCCCTTAAGACTCACTCTTTTCTGTCACTGTTGCCCTATCACCAGAGACCAGCTTTTGACCCCTATTGTCAGGAACTGCACCCCCATATAATTGTGTGGTTCAGCCATTGTGCCCCATATAAGGCACCAGCCACGAGGGCACCAGAGTACCCCGAAATCTGGGTCATTCTCCTCTCAGCCATCCTTGAGTCAACCTAGATGCAGGTGCCTTTTCCTAGTTGGTACGCCCAGTGCAGGGCATTTTCACAATTTGTCCCCTTGAAGAAAGCATTTTCCCTAATTTGTATTAAGATACTGTAGCTGCCTGCCAAGGTCCTGCCTATATGCATACCAGGAAGGAAAAAAAAAAAATCCTAGTTCTTTGCATGATTAAATTTTGTTTTGTTTTTCCAGGGATAGTTCTATAGTTTTTGCAGAACTGGAAATCTGCAAAGTAACAATCAATTCCTTCTTTATTGGCCAGTCCAAGCTTACGATACAATTTCTCCTTCATTCACTAGATAATGAAATCAGCCTTCACCCAACTTCAGGCAGCCACAAAACTCTGGGATTTTAAGCTATCACTGCAAAGTCAGTGAGTGTTGAAAGCACCTTGGATGAGAACAAGTAGTAAAGAATTCACATAAGAATAGGAAACTCTGGGGCTGTGTTTCTCAGTCCTTAGTGTTGCATAAAACTCCCCTGGGCAGCTTGCAGAAAATGCTGATTCCTGGTCCCACCCCAGATACTCCAATTTGGATCTGAGGAGGGCCAGCTTCATCTTGAAAATTCTATGTAGGGTAGGGCTGAGGGGAGGCCATCTGGTTGGAAGAGGAAGCTGGGAGGTTTGCCATGAGGCTATGTTTGCAAAGCAAGCACACTCTTTTTAACTTGGTGTGTATGTTACAGATCAATATCAATATTAAAGTTTCCTAAACTTTTATTCACACTTTATATAAAATGATTAAATTGGCCATATTAAAATTGATGTTTTTATTTGGGAATAAAGAAAGCTGATGGAGATCGGTGTGGCTCCCCCTTTAGCACCACCACCGAGTAGAACCTGGTCATCTGCTGTTTTAGCCATCACCATAGAAAAGCTTAATAGTTTAACCTATTCAGCCATTCAACAGAATATTTGTTGAGTTACCAGTACGTGCCAGGAATTGTTCTAGGTATGTTCTTGGGACAGAGTAATAATAATAATAATAATAACAGGCAAAAAGTCATTCCCCACGGATTATATACATTCTAGTCAGGGAGAGCAGGCAATAAAAAATAAACATAATACATAAGAAAATTATAAAATGTTAAAAGTTGCTTTTCATGAAACACAATATTGGGAAACAACACATGCCCTAATGAGACACCTCCCTGATATATATTTAGATTGTTACTAGGGCATTTCTCTAGGAGGCCAACTCACTAGAGCTGAGACAAGCTAGATGTGCCTCTCTCTAGACTTAAAAATGTCAAATGCCATGCTTGTGAGGGTTTAGAGGGAGAAATGTGTATGTGTGCATAAAAGTTTAAGTTTAAACACCTTGTGGACTACTGTAAGATCTTACATACATTTAATATGTCTTTAGACTCTAAATCCTATATTCTTTACACCTGCGGTCCCCAACCCCCAGTCTGCAAATCGGTACCTATCCACAGCCTCACAGCCTATTAGGGACCAGGCCACAGAGGTCCACTGCCACCCCCATACCCCCACCGCCAGCAGTGGAAAAATTGTCTCCCACGAAACTGGTACCTGGTGCCAAAAACATTGGGGACTGCTGCTTTTCACCATACAATGCTGCCTTTCCCAGTAGTGAAACAAGCCTATTGCAATCTATGAAAGGACAATTGTGAATTGAAGCAGTTCCATGCCTAAATGTTTATACAGTCAACACATATATAAATAAATATAAATATAAAAATAGCTCAATAATTCCTTTCTTATACATAGGAAGATGTACTATTCATTTAGAAAGGTAAGCAGAGATGAAATGACTTTATACTAATTCCCTTAATTTAATGACACCAAATGTCAGGACGATGTCATTTAAAATCTTTTAATGATTTTAAAACAAGTGGTCCCTATAGCAGGAAAATAGTTGAACTAACATTGCTAACATTAATTTAATTTCTTTGGAATTGAAATATTAAATGAACCCATTCTATCCCATTTACTTTTCAAATAGTGTTAGGAAATACCTGAGGACCTCTCAGCAAAAATCTAATGGAAGCTTTCAGTTAGTTCATCAGTTCAGAAGAACTATAATTGTATGTGAATTTAGTCTTTGGTAAATTCTATTTGATACATAGAAGAGTCTATTATCGCTATGTGTGTTTCTCTACAACCTTCCTTTGTGAAGATTCCAGGCCCAATTTATCAACACCAGAAACTTACTTAGCATGGTTGTGTATTCTATATATATTTTTTCCAACGTTAATGTGAGTCATCATAGCATATCTCCTTAACCATATGTGCTAGAACTAAGGACAGACAGTTATTTTAATATTCCTGGCCTAGAATCCTTCCCACAACAAACACATTTGATGCTCATACATGGTCCCTCTCTTGCCGACACTCACGCCTGTCAAAATGGCACGGTGCCTACTCAACATATGGACTGCTAGCTTTTCTCACTGGGGCACAGTTGCCAAAGAAAGATGGGTTAAGCTGGGCACCCTGCGTAGCAAAGCAGGTGACAGCTCTCTCGTCCTCCATCATGTGGCTGTAAATCCTCTAGCCACATGCCACTCTCTACCCTATCTTTTACAGGAAAAGGAAAAGGAGAGAGATCTTTAACAGTATTCCTTCTACTTTCAGACAGTTTCTACTTAGTGCCTTCGCTCTCACTAGCTTTTATTCATGGCAAGGAAATCTATCCCCTGCCAAAAACACACTAAAATTTAAAAATCACTTGGAAGCACACAGTTGTAAGAAAAGTTGATAGCCAGCAAAGGCATTAAGTATATGTGTGTGCATGCACGTAGGTGCACACACATGCACACACACACACAGGCACAAGAAGTATGTGTTGTTTCCACTCTTGCTTCTCATTTTCCACCTAGAATAGACCAGAGCTGGGCAGCCACAGCAGCACTAAGTGTTGAAGATAGAACTTAGTGATTGTTTTAAGTTTTGCACAAATAGAGCTGTTTCATTACGTTAATCCAGTGAATCATTTCCTTTCTAACCAGGCTACATCCTGTTTGGCTTGCAATTTTTATTTTAAAATTTCCAAATCAATTTTTATTTGTCCAAATGAGTTTGCTTTGGCAATAACAGAAAAGTATCAAGTTTTCCCAAACAAAGGCTTTGCCTTCATGTTTTTGTGTCTTCGTCATTCTACAGGAAACCCAAATAAGGTGTTTGGTCTGAGTCTGACTTCTGAGTCCAGAGACTACAGGGATTCTCCCACTAACTTTCCCAAACAAATCCATCTGAACTAAAACACATCAAATTTAAATTGCACCCTGGGATCAGAGGCCATGGATTAGCCAATTAATAATCACTGGTGCCTATTGTGTGCCAGGCACTTTCAGAGCAATTCTTTCACTGCCAAGTCCTCTGCAATGTAGGACTTGGCATTATTTTCATTTAGAGATGATATAGAAATGTCATCAATAATTTCTATGTGGAAGCTAGTTGGAACTGTTCTTTAATAATAAAATTAGCTAACATTCATTGAAATCTTACCATGCACTGTTCTACAAACCTTACTCATATCAGCTCATTTCCAAAGTCATGAAGGAGTCCCTATTAATATTCATAAATTAAAGATGTAGAAAACGAGGCACTGAGAGGTAACTGATTTATCCAAGGTCACAACTAGTACATGGTGATAACCAGAATTCAAACCTGGATAGTCTTACTCTAGAGCCCTTGTCCCTGACCACTGCTCTGGCTATATAAGGTGATCCTTATATACATTCTCCATCAATTCTTTAATCCTATGCCTTATTAATATCTTAAGGGACAAGATCAGTGCTTGATTTCATTAAAGCTCTACCTTCATCATGCTGCTGCTCTGATTGGAGTCTCCTATAGCTCCCCATTTACAAAAGAATAAAATCAGATTGTCATCTGGCATTGGAGACTCCAAATATATTCTGGCTTCTATCAAATCTTCCTACATGACTCTTCCAATTTGTTCATGTATGCTTTACTCTTGACCATGTTTACACATTTGCTCATGTATTAATACTGTGTTTTGTTTTGTTCCTAGTCCAAGATGTCCCTGCTATTTCTCCCTATCCATGCAAAGCCTACCCTTCAAGGCCATCTCAGGTTCTACTTCTACCCTGAATATCTCCTCTGTCTGCTTCATCCCACAGCAATTTCTCCAATCACCAAATGTCTGGAGTACTTGCTAATGTGCCACTTGTTCAGAATGCAATACTGTCATTGCAATGCTTGTTCAGAATGTTGAGCACATACCATGTACTGTTTTCAGATGTACATTTGTAATCTTCCTAATTAGCATAAGAACTTTTTGAAAAGATGGATCATGTCTTGTATTTTCATGGCAGGCCATGGTATCCACCATATTTGTTGAGTGATCCCTGTCTTGATCAGTCTCCAATTATTTCTTTATTTCTATCAATGTATCTCTATATTTTTTGCTCCTTGTGAATGACTCTTCTTAAGAGATTGGGTTGCATAAGGCCCCAGTTACGAAGTTGGATGTGATCGCTTTATAAAAGGTTGCCTTCTAACTAGTACCAACTATTTTCATCATTCTGAAAGGTCAGTATCAATGTGAAGAAAAAAGAATTTCATTTCAATAATAGACCTCTCAAAGATGAATTCTTACCAAATGTCATGTTTTACAAAAGAGTGAAGGTTGTTTTAATTTCTTAATAGTTTTAGTTATGTATGCCAGGAAATGGAAGGCCATTATTAAAACATATTTCATTTTTTAAGCATCATAGTATCTATTTGCATGAATAAATACATTACCAAAAATGGAAGCAGACAAGGTTGTAGATTTGATGTTCAATTTTTAATAGTCAATTGTTACTTACAATTAATCTAAAAGTTCATTTAGTCATATATATGAGCAAATGTTAGTGATATTACCGGAATAGTTTTCTGCAATCCTGCCAAGAGTAGGAAAAATTGACTAGTTGGCTTCTCAAGGCTATTTCAACTCTTTGATTCTAGGAATCCAGGATTCTTTGCCTGTCTACCCCCTCTGGTTAAAGGCAACCACTTTGGTCTCCTTCTCTCTCATGCATTTTGGAAGGTCTCCAAGTGTAAAATGGTACAACATATGTAGCCTGCAAGCAGGGCAGGCATAAGAAACACCATAAGGATACACTAAAGCAAACTTCAAGCTGTGGAATGCTGGGACACAATCATAGGCAACACACCAACTTGGCATAAAACAATCAGAGAATGAGGTGGCTCTTTTCGAGCAAAAGCATCATACTGGCTAAGGCAAAGAAGACCACAAAGATAGAAATATTGTACCCAGAAGTTAATGCCGCTAGCCAAGAATGATCTTCAGAATTACTCAGTACGGAAAGGACTGATGGTCACACTGTCTTCCCATTTGTACTCACATTCCTGAAAATATTGCCCCCAAAGCAGCCTCTTTGACTATAACTACATATCCACACGTGCTAAATGAAACCTGTTCTCTCCTTCCAACCCTTTTCACTCCTAGTCAATGCCTACTCATCCTTAAAAATGCATTTCAAAGCTCAGCCCCTCATCAAAGCCTTCCCTGACCACCCCTAGGAAGAGTTAACAGCTTCTTCTTCTGCATTGTCTCAGTATTTTATGGCATTTATATCATCTGTTATATTTATTTACTGATGGGCCTATTGTCCTGGATATACTACTATAAGCTCTTCAGAGCAGAGACCATGTCATTTTTATTCACTATTATATCCCAAGTGATCACTATAGTAACCTGCACTTAGAAGGTACTGCATAAATGTTTGTTGAGTGAATAAATGAAACTACCTACTTTCCATCATTCATTTATTCATTTAATAACAATTTATCAAGTGCCTCCTTATGTACCTTGTTTTAGACACTTGAGACTCAGCAGCAAACAATAGACAATCACTCTTTCATCACAGAATTACATTATGTTATGAAGATACAGAAAATAAACATGAAAAAAAGATATTCTTGATATTCCATCATGATAAATGATAAGGAGAAAACTAAAGCAAAGAAAGGGGATAGGTAATCTTTGAGGAAAGTTATAATCTTAAATAGGGTGGTTCAAGGTGGCCTCACAGTGAATATGTCATTTAGGTAAAAACCTGAGGAGATGAGGGAGGACCATAAAAATATCAGAGAAAAGAAGAGTGCAGAGAAAAGCACAAATGCAAAGGCCATGGGGCAGGAAAGTGTTTGAAAGCATTCAATGTCTACAAATAGTTCCCAATATTTTGCCCAGAATGTGGAAAAACAATATACAATGATTTGATATAGGAGACACAATAAAACAAGTAAAACATTGGCATAATTTACAATAAAGGCTCAAGGACTTTTGAAATTGACTCTAAATATATAAGGTAATGTGATTCCAAAGCATTCTCTATCAACTCAGTAAAATCCAAATTCTATATTGTCCTGTTAAAGGTTACAATTTCTGTCAGGGCTAATATTTTCATTCATAACTGGGGAAATTCCTTTAGGCTCAGTCAGACCAAATCAAGAAGTCCTTGTTTTCTTTGCAAATTGACCTACTTTTTGGACCAGCCTTTCATATGGTTTGGAAATAAGTTCATGGGTTTTTCCTAATTCCTGATTCATGAAGGAATTTCCCTTCCTCTTTCCCAATCGTACTAACTCTTCGACCTCCATTCTCACGTGCCCTATTTTTGACCACAACCCACAACTCTTAGGGCCCGCCTATTTCTCTACCACCATGGCAAATGCTCTTGACAGACCACGAGAGGTGCCTGAGCCTTACAGCCCAGACTTCATCCAGCAGATTCTGAAATCAATCCCATGGTTTTGGAAATTCTCTGCTGCTCTCACTGACCCAGTCATCCCCAAAGGTTGAAGCAGTCAGTCAGTCATAGTAGGGGAAGATTGTCCCTTATTAAACTTTCCTCCTTACTGTTTTCGTATTCTACTCTTTTAAGCTGCTATCTCTGAGGCACATCTACAATTTCATCTATAAAGTTCACAGGAAGATAGCAAATTTCTCTCTACAAAAAATAATTTTCCTATGAATTGAGGGATGTGAAAGGAGATTTTTGTTTTGGTTTGTTTGTTTGGTTGGTTGGTTTTTTTGCTCAGTGCAACCTCAAACTCCTGGGCTCAAGGGATCCTCCCACCTCAGCCTCCCAAATAGTTGGGATTACATGAGTGCCACCATGCCTGGCTAAGTTTTCTATTTTTTGTAGAGATGGAATCTCGCTTATGTTACCCCGGCTTAGTCTTGAACTCTTGGCCTCAAGCAATCCTGCTGCCTCAACCTTCCAAATTGTTGGGATTATAGGTGTGAGCCACCATGCCCAACCAGAATTTTTTTATTAATGCCATATGAGCACCAGAGGATTAACCTAGTGTCATTTTGTAAATGTGTGCATTTTCCCTGGGAGAGAGGCCATAGATAGGTTTTACCAAATTTTCAAGAGAATCAACTATATTTGTAAAAAATATTTAAAATAAAAAATGTTTTTTAAAAACATTAATTTGTACGGGGCAAAAATAAAATAAATTTTGAAATGATATTTGGGCATGGAAGGCAATGTATACCTGTACAAAGTATAGGTAATATTAAAAAAGTGACCATCAATCAACGTTATCTTAACAAGTTGGTCGTTGTTCTGTGTCAATTAAAATGTCTGAAAATGCCAACTGGAGAAACAAATATACATTCTCATTCTTGACTATGTATTTCTTAGTGAAAGATTATCTAAAGAAGATAATTTGGGGCATATGAAATTTACGTGGAAGGCTACAACTAATGACAAATAGTAATCTTACCATATTATTAAAAAATGCCTATGCACATGCACAAGGATGAAAGTATATACTTTAATTGTGGAAATTATAAATACTAAAATTACAAAAGTAGTACCAAAGGAATTGTTTCAGAGCACTGAGGTTTGTGGACCTATTTTGTCTTCCTGTTTTTGCCTTCGACTCTCTCCATGATACTTAGGAAGATGTGTTAGTCTATCTCCATTTTTTTCCCATAAAGTCACAATTAATCACTTGTGTATACATTTACTTTTTAGTCTATTCAGAGAAAATTTTTGATCTCAGGCCAGTTTTTCATTACTAGTCAAGACATACTGTTCACTGCCAAACAAGTACCCTCTAGGAGATGCAAATTATTTTCAAAATCATCTTAAGAACAGACAAGTAAAGTCAAAAAATAATTCAACAAGTCATATATGTTCTAAAGACAGATACAAAATAATTTATATTTTTGTTGTAGTAACAATTTCATTAATGTTCTCTGCTAGAATATGGCAGCAGTTGGCAAAGGTGGTACATGAACCCCAGGTGTTGTACAAATTAGTCAATTAGGTTTGGAAAGAAAATAAACAGCCTTGTATTTATATTTACATTGACTTTCTTACAGCATGCTCTTTGTTTCCTATACTTTATGTCTATGTCACAATGTAATATAAACTATACTATTTTACGATATACTAGATTCTAGTTTGTACTAGTCTACAAAAATACTCTAGTTTTTAATATACTGTATTATTAATACTACTACTAGATTATTACTAAATTGTTAATATACTATTTACTGTATTTATAATATAATGTGAAATATATAGAATAGTTTTATTGCATATAATCTATTAAATATTCATAGTTTTTAGGGTAAATGCATACTCAAAAGATCCATTACCAATGGGGTTTATGATTAAAATCGGTTTGGAGACCACTTGTGCTGCAGTGTGATGCTTAAGAATTCATTCACATGATACAAGTAAAATTCAAATTGTAGAGAAGCACACTGGGTACGGAAAATGGTTGTTGCATTCACTATTGACACCTATGAAGTGGAATTTTAACACAGTATGTTGGAAGGTGGTTAACAGAGAGAATTTTGCTGGCTCGCATATGGGTGGAGGATATTTCTGTGAGAATATGGAACACTTCAAAGAGTCCCGTTGAGAGAAGAGAAATAGCAGGGATCTGTGCAGATTTCCCAAGCACCTTGTTGGGCTGGCTCTCTTGGGAAGTCTACGATTAAAAGCTACAGGTTTCCAGTGATCAATGTAAACTGGATTTTGATTTGGGTTGAGAAAGCAAGCATAAAGAAGTTATACATATCAAAAAGAGTACGTAGGTCACAGTGTCCATAGTTCTTAAAGACAAGGGAGCGACAACAACAAAAAACCACCACATTAGCACACCAGTGATATCTCCATCAAACTCCACTTGCCATCCACTGACCACGAAAATCAAGAACTGAAAGGCCAGGCACAGTGTCTCATGCCTGTAATCTTAGCACTCTGGGAGGCCAAGGCAGGGAGATTGCTTGAGGTCAGGAGTTTGAGACCGGCCTGAGTAAGAGAAAGACTCTGTCTCTACAAAAAATAGAAAAATTATCCAGTCGTGGTGGTGTGAGCCTGTTGTCCCAGTTCTTCGGGAGGCTGAGGCAGGAGGATGGCTTGAGCCCAGGAGTTTGAGGTTGTAATGAGCTATGATGATGCCATTGTGCTGTAGCCCTGGCAGGCCCTGAAAGGCTTTGTACCTTGCCTGCCTCCTTTTCAGGTCTGTTCAGAAAATAAATAAGGGCCACGATTTAAAAAAAAAAAAAGTGATGAAACTACAAGTATGATTAAATTATTCTTGAGTTGAAGTAGAAGGAAAGTTCCAGCTTCTGTGAGAATGGACAGTGAGGTTAGTTCAGACAAGTTTTAGTTCCAGAAGGTAATCTATCCTGTAGGCATGTGAAATATTTAGGAAACTAACAGCTAACTATTAATACTTTCAGAGTTGTTCTAATTCTCCGCAGAATATGACAGAGGAAGAAAGCATTTACCAAGGACTTGGCGTTCCAAGAAGACAGGTACTGCTTGAATCCTAGCTCTGCATGACCGTGTTCCTGCTATGGCACAATGTTCAAAAAGTACGGTATTCCAAAAGGGGACGGGATAATAATGCTCGTGAACTATCTGGAATACAAATATGGCTCAATTTTTAGAAAATATCCGATGTGGGATTTAAGAGTTCTTTAGCTTTCTTCATGTTCCTGGGATTTTTTTAAACTCTGCATTGTTGCTGAATGAGTCAGTCCACATACTCCTTGTCACCCCAACCCCCACACTCCCGCCGATGCTTGTGGCGCGGCTGATGCACACTGACGCCCCCGTAGCGGCTTCCTGCTCGCCTTCATGTTTTTCCTCTCTCCTTCAGCTGTCATTCCTTCTCAGTTTATCATCATCATCGATAAAGCCTAGAGGTAGCTTGTCTGCCATAAATACTTATCTGATGAAGAAGGGAAAAAGCCTTGTGGAACATGACTAGGTGGCCTGTCTTGTCCTATATTTGCCCGGGGAAATGTGAGAATTTGAAATCCCTATTGCTGGGGATTTCTGGTCATTTTGAAGCACCATTAAAATGATTATCAAAGCTTTAAATTCAGCAATGAAACACATGATTCTCTTAATGACAAGGTCAACTTAATTGAGTGTCTGTCCTAAGTGAAATATTGCTTATCACTTGCATCCCCCAATGTAGTTTAACATAAAAAAAAAAAAATAAGTTGGAAATTTTTTTAAGAATGCAGTATATAGTAAATGAAACAGAATAATATACCTTCAGATCTGAGTTTTCTAGCAGAGATTACAAGAAAATATAGCTATTCAACAATCTTTATCAATTAAACATATTTTAATTAGTCCTGTTCTAGTCAGTAAATCTAATTCCTATCAGACCCAGTCCCATCCCTTTTAAGAAAGACTTGTTTAAAATGGGTTAACCTGATTTCTCATTTATTTTCATTATTAGTAAGGTGTTACAATCTTCCACTTCCTTTACTTGTTCCCCGTGTCCTTGCTTAAAAAGAATCACAGATAATTTAAGTTTTGTGATTATGTTTACTGATAAAAATGTTAATTTGTTACCAAATTCTCAGTCCAATGTAGGTAACACTAATTTGCAGATTTGTAATACATTTTCGTTGAGTCCTAATTATTTTTTATCCTAATTATTATAGGAATTTTTAAAACTGACTAATGTAGAACCACATTTTCACCTATGCTTTTTCCAAAAATTGTAAATACATGACACAGCAGAAGTCCTCCCTCCTTGACCTCAGGGAAACTGAATTAAATAACACTTGGCACCAAGCTTGCAACCTGTATAATCATTATAGTAGGCCCTGTGCCAATCCCGTTTATGCACAACCCGCAGTATGCCGTATTAAGGAACAACAAGGATGGCAAGCATCCCATTGAAGAATTAATTAGCAGGCCGCCTGGACTCATCAGAATGGTAAATAATTATCCTCTGACAAACTTAGTCAGATGTTATAAGAAATTGCTGTTGGAATTAATGTCAATGGCCACGATTCATTATTCAAAAGCTACCAGTGGCTAGATTTGAAAGATGCCCCAGTCATCAATATCAGTCTTTCCTGCCTGTAGGCATTCCCAGCTGTCCTGCCCCCGCTCCGACCCAAATTCCTGGGAAAGCCTTTCCATTCTTTCAAACTGAATCCTGGTGCCATACTTATGTGCCCGAGTAATGGCTCGATTCAAGATATTCACCTGCCTTGTTCAGCATGATTTTAATCCTGTCTATGGCATCAAAACACAAAGACAGCTTCTTATTATCAGTTCCAATTCTTGGCAAGGGGAGAGATTTCTTAGGCGTTGGTTGTCCTCTTCCTTTGACACTATTAACTTTGATTAGGTTGAAAATATTTGAAAACTAAATGACTAATAATTAGTTAATCTACCAAAGTTAGCACTGGGTAAGAATTACCCGGACATGCTCCCTCCTTTATGCTTTAAAATAGACAAGAAATGCAATTCAATACTTTCCACATAGTAGGCATCCTTAAGTTATGCAAACCATGAAATGGGCCACTTTAAATAACTTGAAAGAGAAAGGAAAAAGGTAAGTGTAGTCATGAGGTAGACTTCCATTTTAGAAGAGCATTGAAAATCCAACTAGGTCAGGCGTTTTCTTAGCTCAAGGTCACACTGGAGCCTCACACAGCTTAGGCATGTAATAGTACTCACAATCACTCTCTCATCCCTCTCTCATCCTCATATCAAAACACATGATCATGAAGACAGGAACGCAGTATACTTTCTCATGAAAACATGTCATCGCATTCATCACAATAAATTGTACAATATGACAGATACTCCCTTCTCAACTGTGACAGGACAATAAGCATAGAAGACTTGAGAGAGAAGAGTCACCTGAATTATTTTTACCTCAGAAATATGTGCCACATAGTCCCTTTTTTCCACCCAAGCAACTAACCATGAGGGCATTCCTCTCATTGACATGTAGCCCTAAAGAGTTCGTGCACTTTAGGCGTTACTAACGTAAGGTAGATGCAGATCATGTCAAAGTTTCCTTTACTAACTCCCCCCTAAATTATCCCTTTGTCATAGATACTTTAGTACTAGTCCCACAATCCACAGGAGGGCTCTCACTGTTGAACCTTCTCTTTAAAGAATTCAAGAAATAATGACACTCAAAATGATGGCAATCACACCAAAGTTAACTTAATTCTTAAGTTTGGAATTGTAGCTCTATGTTCTTCTCCACTTTTAGCTTACCAAGGCTTCCATGGTACTACACAAGAACCACATGAGTTGATACAATTTTAGTATACAGCATAGTAAAACCTAACTCAACTTTCCTGTTGAGATGCTTAGTACAAAATGTCAAACAAAATTGTTCTGACTACCTTGGGAAGCTTTAAGTAGCTGCTTTAGCAGGGAACTACTTATAGAAGGTGACTTGGTTCTGAAGGTGCCACTTGCTGCCTCCATGGAAATTGGGTGACCCCACACCCAACTCCTCTGCCTTCTGCTTGACTTCCCTTTTCAACCCATACCCCCATTCATACATAAAGTCTCGAAAGAAAGCTAGATGTTCAAGAATTTATCAATTTTGTGAAAATCGTAGTTTCAAAATATAATGATTCTCCTTAAGAGGAAATAAGAAGACTATGCTTCACATAAACAGCACTCATTCTCATGTGCTGCCACTGAGAGATGTCGGGCAAAAAGCTGTTTGGGTGAAACAAGAACCTTCTAAATGGTTTGAGGTCAAAACTTCAAGTTAGATGAAAACATATATAGTCCTTCCTGGGTAAAAACTCTGAATTGTTTTGTAATGGCAACTAGTTTCTTGAAAGCTTCATGAAAAATGTTGGGATACAGTATCTCCAAAAACCGTGTAAGGGAGGTAGATAATTATTGTTTTTTTTAAACACAATTTGCCTCTGGCTTACATTTTGAAAGGCAAGAGATAGTGAAACTATTAGATATTTGATCCTCATGAAACTCTTTTAAGATAATACAGTCTTAAAAAAAAGTTAGCAAATTAAAAAATTTAAATAAGCCCTCCAATCTTTTCAGTGACAGAGCCTTTGAGAAAAAGGAGAAAAAAAGCCAGCACAGAAAGGTTCTTGTTGATGAGACAAGAGTTGGATGAGCAAGAGATGGTATACAAAGAATGCCTTCTTTGGCTAAGAGGTTAAATGAACGATACTTACAGGCTCTTCAACTCCCAGATCTTAAGGCTCCATGAAATCTCAATATGGCACAAACCAAGCAGTCTTTTCAGAATAAAGATTAAAAAAATGAAACAATGGCATACATGCAAAAGAAAATAAGTAATCTTCAATATGAAGCACAGCACTTCTATTTTTAAAGGACTCCTTTTTTTCATCTTCTCTTCACTTTTAGGCCTAATTGCATTAAGAGAATTTACTGTGACTAACATTTCACTAGTTCGAGTTTTGGAGTCCTAATAAATATGATCATATGTTGGGGATTATATAGTGACGTCCAGATGTTGGTTACTTGGAGGGACTTTCCCTAGTTGTGGACAGAAATAACACTCTGACGGCCACAACCCAACCTAAAAACAGGTAAAACGAATTGTCCTTATGGATTAAAAAAAAATGCTTTTAATTTTTACCTTCATATTAACATTTCTTACCCAAGGGTGTAGTGGGGAATGTTTTTTGGAAACGATAACAAGAGCCTTGAACTCTAATGATTCTTTTAAATTAAAGTCTTTTGTCAACCATTTTAAAGATATTTTTAACTTTCTCAATGGATATACAGAGTGCAAAAGCACCATCTTGTGGCTAAAAGAAAATAGTACTTCAGCGCAATCCCTGATGAATCATGACTTTTTTTTACATGTACTTTTTATGAAATATTTGTCAAATTTAATTCTAGTCCCTTTGTATCTTTCTCTAAAAAAAAAGATGGCTAACTGACTTAATAAAATTTAGAATTGAATATATTTTTAATAGATTTATATAGATCTAATTCCAAAGTTAAAAGGCCAGTACACAATAATTACATAAGATTGAAATTTCTTAACCAAATTTGAAATTAAAACAGAATTTAGTTTTGATAAATATGAAATTTAGTCTTTGTGTTTTATTAGTGAAACATTGCCTATTGATCGTTTTATTTTTTTCATTTATAAATTTATTTATTCAATAACAATCCATTCCATACTGAGCACTGTTATTTTATATCTGATATATTTCTGGAAACATGCATTCGTTTCAGGCCTGCATAGCCTTTATTTTACAATATTGCCTTGTAATTCATCTCCTTCCATTTTTTTCCTTCTATGCGTATTTCAAATATTAAAGGGGTACAAATGTTTTAGGTTACGTGGATCATTTTTGTAATGCTTGAGCCCCAGCTATAGGTATGCCCATCGCCCAAATAGTGTTCATAGTACTCATTAGGCAGGTTTTTACCCCACCCATCATCCCCTCTCCCCCCAGGTTGATTTCCACTGAGTTTTACTTCCCTCTGTGCATATGTGTGCTCATGAGTTCATTCCAATTTAATAGCGAGTACATGTGATGTATATTGTTCCATTCTTGAGATACTTCACTTAGAAGAATGGTCTCCAGTTCCATCCAGATTGTTGCTAAAGGTATTAATTCATCTCTTTTTATGGCTGAGTAGTGCCCTATGGTATGCATATGTTACGTTTTATTAATCTGCTCATAAATTGATGGGCATTTGGGTTGATTCCACATCTCTGCAATTGTGAATTGTACTGCAGACATCATTTTGATGAAAAGTTCTCTTTTCCTTTGGGTAAATACCCAATACTGGGATTGCTGGATCAAATGGTAGGTCTACTTTTAATTCTTTGGGAAATCTCCATACCATTTTTCATAGAGGTTATACTAATTTGCAATCCCACCAACAGTGGATAAGCGTTCCTTTCTCTCTGCATCCATGCCAGCATCTATCGTTTGGGAACTTTTTAATAAAAGCCATTCTAATGGGCATAAAGTGATGTCTCATTGTGGTTTTGATTTGCATTTCCCTGATGATTAGTGATGTTGAGCATTTTTTCATATGTTTATTGTCCATTTGTCTTTCTTCTTTTGAAAGCTTCTGTTCATGATTTTACCCACTTTTTAATAGGATTTTTTTTTTATTGCTGATTTGCTTCAGTTCTTCGTAAATTCTGTTTATTAGCTCTTTCTTGGATGTGTAGATTGTGAATATTTTCTCTCATTCTGTAGATTGTCTATTTGCTTTGTTGATTGTTTCCTTAGCTGTGTAGAAGCTTTTTAGTTTAATCAAATCCCATTTATTAGTTTTTGTTGTTGCCATGATTGCTACTGGGGTCTTAGTCATTAATTCTCGGCCTAGGCTGATATCTAGGAGAGTTTTCCTACATTTTCTTCTAGAATTTTACATTTTCATGCCTTAGATCTAGGTCTTTTATTCATCTTGAATTATTTTTTGTGAGTGGTGAGACATAGGAGTCCTGTTTCATTCTTCTGCATGTGGCTATCCAATTTTCCCAGCACCATTTACTGAAAAGGTCTTCTTTTCCCCAGTGTACATTATTTTCTATTAATACTTTGTCAAAGATTAGCTGGTTGTAGGTAGATGATTTTATATCTGGGCTCTATGTTCTGTTCCATTGTTCTATGTCTATTTTTGTATCAGTACAATGCTGTTTTGGTTACTATAGTCTGGTAGTATAGTTTGAAGTCTGGTAACATCATGCCTCCAGATTTGTTCTTTTTGCTTAAGATTGCTTTGGCTATTTGGGCTCTTCTCTGTTTCCAAATGAAGCATAGTATAATTTTCTCTAGATCTGTGAAGTTGACTTTGGTAATTTGATGGGGATTGCATTGAATTTGTAAATCACTTTGGGTAGTATGGATGTTATAACTCATGACTCTGCCTATCCATGAGCATTATACATTTTTCCATTTGTTTGTATCCTCTATGATTTCTTTCCTCAGAGTTTCATAGTTTTTATTGTAGAGATCTTTTACCTCCTTGGTTAAGTATATTCCTAGGTATTTTATTTTCTCTGTAGCTATCATGAATGATATTGAGTCTTTGATTTGACTCTCAGCTTGACTGTTATTATTATATGGAAATGGTACTGATTTATGTATTAATACATGGATTTTTTTTATCCTGAGACTTTGCTAAATTTATTTATCAATTCCAGTAGTCTCATGACAGAATCTTTGGGGTTTTCTAGATACAAGATCATATCATCAGAGAAGAGTGACAGTTTGACCTCCTCTTTCCCAATTTGGATACACTTAATATTCTTCTCTTGCTAGATTCCTCTGGCTAGGGCTTCCAGCACTATGTTGAATTGAAGTGGTGACAGTGGGCATCCTCATCTTGTTCTGGTTCTTAGAGGGAATGCTTTCAACTTTTCCCCATTCAGTATGATGTTGGCTGTGAGTTTCCTTTTATGCCTAATTTTTTGAGGGTTTTCATCATGAAAGTGTGCTGGATTTTGCTGAATGCTTTTTCTGTATCTGTTGAGATGATCATATGGTCTTTGTTTTTGCTTTTGTTTATGTGGTGAATCACATTTGTTGATTTATGTATGTTGAACCATGTTTGCATCTCTGGGATGAAGCCCACTTGGTCCCGGTGGATTATTTTTTTGGTGTGCCATTGAATTAGATTTGCTAGCATTTTATTGAGGAATTTGCATCTGTATTCATAAGGGATATTGGTCTGTAATTTTCTTTTTTGTTGTGTCCTTTCCTGGCTTTGGTATCAAGATGGTACTCGCTTCATAGAATGAGTTGGGGAGGATTCTCTCATTCTCAACATTATGAAATAATTTCTGTATTCTGGGTACCAGATCCTCTTTGGAGGTCTGATAGAATTCAGTTGTGAATCCTTCTGGTCCAGGGCTTCCTTTTGTTTTTGGGAGGTTTTTTATTACTGTTTCAATTTCACTATTCATTATTGGTCTGGTCAGGTGTTCTATTTCTTACTGGTTGAGTCTTAGAGGGTTGTGTGTTTCCAGGAACTTCTCGATTTCCTCTATGTTCTCTAGTTAATGCATAGAGATTTATGTAATATTCACAGATGATGTTTTGTATCTCTGTGGTATCAGTTGTAATGTTATGTTTTTCATTTCTGATTGAGCTTATTGGGTCTTTTCTCTTCTGCTCCTGGTTAATCTAGCAAGAGGTCTATCAATTTTGTTTATCTTTTCAAAGAGCCAACTTTTTGTTTTCGTAATCTTTTGTAAATGTTTTTGTTGGTTTGTTTTTGTTTTCCAGATCATTTAGTTTTGCTCTGAACTTCGTTATTTCTTTTCTTCTACTGGCTTTAGGTTTGGTTTGTTCTTCCTTTTCTGGTTCCTTGAAATATGATATTAGGTTGTTAATTTGTGATATTTCTGTCTTTTTGATGTAGACATTTAAGGCTATGAATTTTCCTCTGAGGAATACTTTTGCTGGGTCCCATAGATTTTGATAGTTTCCATCCCCTTTGTCATTCAATTCAAATAATTTTTTTATTTCCATTTTAATTTCACTCTTGACCCAATAACCATTTAGAAGTAGTTGTTTAATTTCCATGACTTTGTGTAGGTTTGAGTGTTTCTCTTGTGATTGATTTCTAGTTTTATTCCACTGTTGTCTGAGAAGATACATGGTATGATTTTTATTTTTTTTAATTTGTTGAGACCTGTTTTGTGTCCTAAGATATGATCAATCTTGGAGAATGTCCCATGTGCTTCTAAGAAGAATGTGTATTCTGTAGTTTTTGCATAGAATGTTCTGTAAATGCCTGTTAGGTCCATTCAGTTTAGAGTTTGGTTTGAGTCCATCGCTTCCTTATTTATTTTCTGCTTTGATGATTTGCTGAGCTCTGACAGTGGGGTGTTGAGATCCCTGGCAATTACCATGGTGCTATTTATTTCTTTGCCTACCTCTAGTAAAATTTTCTTTATGTATCTGGGAGAGCTCCTGTGTTGGGCACATATATATTTAGGATTGTTATGTCTTCTCGTTGAATTGCTCTCTTTACCATTATATAGTGACCCTCTTTGCCTTTTTTTTTCTTACCTTTTTTGGCTTAATGTCAATTTTATCTGATATGAGAATGGCCACACCTGCTCTCTTTTGATTTCCATTTGTGTGAAATACTTTTTTCAATTTTTTCATGTTGAGTATGCATGCATGATGTAGTTTAAATATGTTTCCTGTAGACAGCAGATAACTGGGTTGTGTTTTCTCATCCATTCAGCCAGCCTATGTCTTTTTAGACAAGCATTCAATCCTTTAACATTAATTGGTAGCATTAATATGTGGAATATTGATCTGTTCATACTGTCAGATGGTCCCTTATTGCTTCATTTTACCTCTTATTCTATAAGAGTTGTGAGTTTGGTGGGGGTAGGTGTATTTTCACTGGTGGGTATCTGTGGTGCTGATTTGTGCATTCTGAGTATTTTGTTCAGGGGAGGTCTGGTCATGGCAAATTCCCTCAGTGTTTGCTTATCTGGAAAATACTTAATTTGTCAATTGTGAAACTTAGTTTTGCAGGACACAAAATTCTAGGCTGGTAGTTGTTTTGATTAAGACAATTTAAGGTGGGGCTTGTAAGGTTTCCAATGAGAAGTTTGCAGTTAACCTGATGAGATTTCCTTTGTAGGTTATTTGATGCTTTTGTTTTGCTGCTTGCAAAATTTTCTCTTTCATTTTGACTGTAGCCAGGTTGATTACTTGGAGATGATCTATTTGCTATGAATCTTCTGAGTGTTTGATATCCATCTTGTATCTGTATGTTGAATTTCTAGCAATACCAGGGAAGTTTTCCTCAATAATTTCCTCAAATAGGTTTTTCATGCTTTTGGCTCTTTCTTCTTCTCCCTCAGGGATACCTATAATTATCAAGTTAGTTTGCTTCACAAAGTCCCATCTCTCTCTCAGTGATTGCTTGGACTTTTTTTATACTCTTCCCTGACTCCTTGAATGACTGTGTTATCTCGAGTGCCTTGTCTTCAAGCTCTCAGATTCTTCCTTCTCCTTGGTTTAGCCTGTTATTAAAGCTTTATGCTATATTTTGAAATTCCCTAAATAACTCATTTCTTTAAGTTCTATTATATCCATTCTTATGTTGTCTAGCTATCTAGTGACTTTTCATTTTTTTCATCAATTTCCTGAAATATGTTTTAGCCTCCTTTTTTTTGGTTTTCACCTTTCTATTCAACTCCATTAATCTTATTTGCAATCCATATTATGAATTCCATTTCTGTCATTTTAACAATTTTCGTGTAGGTGGAGTCCACTACTGTAGCTCCATTGTGTTCCCTTGGGGATGTTGAACTATTTTGTTTTTTCATACTGTCAGGGTTCTTTTGCTGATTTCTTCTCGTCTGGCTCCTCTTCTCTCTGCTCTGGGTTATGAGGAGTGCAGAGCACCTGTTCTCCTTTGCTGGGAACTCTCTCGAACCAACTCTAGGGGTGATGGCTGCTTGGGGGTGCCTGAGTGAAATGTTGGACCTCAGGGATGTTCTACCAGCCCAGCAGTAGTGGTTCAGACTCATGAGTGGGGCCCTTGGGTCCAGAAACAACTCTAGAGTCTCGGAGTGGAGTTGCAGGCCTGGCAGGGGCCCTGGAGCTATAAAGGCACAGACTCAGACTTGGGCACAGCAAGAGCTTCAGAGCTAGCTATAGGGATTTGGATGACAGAGCTGCCCATATGCGGGGAGGTTCCACCAGTGTGGGGATGGCTGATGTCCAGTCCCACAGGTAGGGGTTTGTCTCAGTGGCCCCAGGGTCCATGTAGGTGGGCCAGAGCTACTGGTTAGCCAACTAGGGCCATGGAAGCAGTTGCCCCAGGCTTCCCAAGTGTTCCCTCTGGTATCTGGGGCTTCTCATCTGTTCAGCTCCCATGCCAGGGAGGTGGAGTGTTTGACCCCCAGTCACAGGGCATGACATGGGGGAGTATCTGTTCCCTCCCTGGCCAAGCAGGGGTGATAGAGGCTACTTCTGGAAAGCTGGGTCCCAAGCAGATCTGTCTCCATGTACCAGAGCAATCAGGATGGCATTGGTTGTAGAGACCTCAGATTGGCAGGCACCAGATCTCTGCTGCACCTACTTTCCAGTGGGATGTCTCTTCACAGACTCTGAGCAGTTACCCAATCAGCCCAGAGGTGTACAGTGGAGGAGGGAGACCCCACACAGATCAAGATGCCTGTGACTTTTGTTTGTCTCCTAAAAAGCAGTGTCCCCTCAGCTTGCTTCTATTGTTCTATCTTCACTTCTTCCCAGAAGTGTGAATTATATTGGGGCTGCCAGCTTCATTTCTAAAGATGGTGGGTGATGCTTGTAAGAATCAGTCATGACCTGTTTGATTGAGTTGGTAAATGCTATAATAGCTATAGAGTTGTTCTTCCTGTCAGCAGTTGATGCTTACAGAAAAGAGCCAATTGCAGAGATGCTCTTTTGTGCCTATGATGAGCTCTAGTATCTCAGGTGGAGCACTTGAATGCCCCAGGCTTTGGGAGGGGCCCTGTAGTCCCCAGGGGATTGCTTGATCCCCAGCACAGCCCAGGTGGGTGGAGGAGCAAGGCTGGGCATGGTTAAGTTGTGTGAGCCTGGAAGGCTTTGCAAAGCCTCAGTGGGACTCAGAGGTCATTTTCCTGACCACTACATGGAGTCTCTGGGAGGAGGGTCAAGGCAGGCTTTCCAGACCCGAAAGGTTGTTCATGAGTGAGGGGCCACAATTCCCCAACTAGTTCTCAGGAGTGAATTCTGCCCTTCTTGCTTTAACCCTGCCCTTCAGTGTCTAGGTGCAAACAGGAATGCCTTAACGCATTGTACTTGGTTGCTATGGTGCCATGGGCTGGGATATTCCCCACCGGGGCACCCTCCCTAATCTGACAATGTGGTTTTGAGCCTCAACAGGGCTCCACTAGGAAAAGCCACTAGGAGGAGGGTCAAGGCAGGCCCTCCAGACTGGGAAGGCTATTCATGGGGAAGGGGATGTAATTCCCCGACTGGCTGTTGGGAGTGAGCTATGCCCCTGTTGCATTACCCCTGCCCTCTGGTGTCTGGTTGTAAATGGCTATGAATGTGCCATACTCAGTTGCTATGGTGCTGCAGGCTGGGCTCATCCCCACTGGAGGACCCACCCTTGTCTGACAGTGTGGCTTTCCCGTGGGGGGGAATGGGTGCTTCCCCAGATTGCTGCGTCTCCCACCCCCACAGTATTTCCCATCAGTTCATCCCATGTGGGCTTCCTTATTTCCCAAGTCCAACTCCCAAACCTTCCCCTGTGTCCCCCAGCAATCTGCTCAAGTCTAGGGGCCACAGGATCCTGCTCGCATATCTAACCTGCTGGCACGCATCTCAGAGAAATGCCAGTGGGCAGAGATTTCCCAGAATGGGCACCCCAGGTCCACTACAGGTCCTCCAGGGGAAAGGCGTGGGCTCCACTCTCTGTGGAAACCTCAGACTGGAGGATATGCCAGCTGAGGAGAGGGGACTGCTGCCAAATTCTTGGCTCAAATTGTTCTCCCAGTTGCAGTGGGTGGGGAATTAGTGGGGAGGGACAAGACTCTGAATGGAAGAAAGCCATCTATCCAGCCTCTTGGGTCACTCTCCTTGGAGGGGAACTTGGCACAGATGTCCAAGCTCTTGGATCACACAAGTTCTCCCCACAATTCTGCGGTGGCTGCGATGCTTGGGCTCATGGAGGTGGAAAAGCTTCCAAGTAATTTGGTAGCACACTGATCACCGAAGGAGTGTGGGAGGTAGAAAGGTATCCCCCCTACCCCTTCACTGGGCTTCGAGCCTCTGAGGGTTTGATCCCCACCAATATCTTTTTTTTCCTTTATTATCTTCCTTCTCTGCTTCACAATTTTCCTCTGTGAGGTCTCTGGCAGGCTCTGGCACTTTTCTCTCTGACCTACACCTGAGCTGCCTCCCCTCTCCTCTCTCCTTTATCTGAAATCCTTCCTTTCCTCTGGGAGGGTCCAACAAATGATGTCTCTGGTCAGCTACCTTGCCCCTAAAATCCCTATTGATCATTTTAGATTAGAAATGTAGTCAGTTATTTGTCCAGAAGGAAGTAATAATTTATCTTATAGAATTAGTACAAATAAAATTAAGTTTTTAAAACGTTACTATTTGTATATGACCAATTTCATTCACAAGGGAAAAAGGATAGAGAATGAGGGAAGAATTATTCAAGTATCAACAGATGTGCCAACAGAATTTGAAAAAAAAATTTAATATATTATACATTAATAAAACCATAGGTTTTTTCTCTTTTCATAATACTGAATATCATTTGTCTTCTTATATATTGCAACTTCATTACCATTTAATCATTGCTCCTGCTTTACAGATGGGATAACCAAAGTATAAAAAGAAAAAGTAACTTGACCAAGTTCACAGAACTAGGAAAACGCTGAGCAGAATTTGACCAAGAGCCCGGGGACCTCTCTGTAGTTTTTTTACTGGTTTCCAAATCCCAGTTTACAGGCATAGTTGGTCTGGCTGCACCAGGATTACTAGAAATACATTTTAAACCCCAAGAAATTCTGATTTAGTAGATTGGTTCTGAAGTCTGATAATCTGTATGTTTAAAAATCTACCTGCAATTCTAGTGAAGGAAACAAGCCTATTTAAGCCAAAGATAATGGGCAAGATAATTCAAAAAAGAAAGACAAAATTGAACATCAGTGAATTCTCTTCATTTTAGCTTTCAGTCTTAGATTATCCCAATTCACAATCCCACTCCTTCAAAATCTACTACAAAACACACCTACTTTAAAAACATTTCTTCGTAAATCGAAATCTACTTTTCAATTTCTCCTTCACTACCCATACTTAAAAGTAAAAACAACCATGACCATCTGTGTAGCAGAAATTATGCTGGATGCTCTAGATATTTTATTGTGTTTAAATAATAACAAAATAATAGTATCCTTTATTCTTAATTCCATATAATCAACTAATTTTTATAGAATGCTTTTATTGACTTTTATCTCTCTCGTATCCATAGCCAACCTATGCAATTGAGAAGCGAGTGTAGTTTCAACATCAATGGAAGTTGATCTTTTCTTTAGGTTAATGAGTAAGATGAAAGTGGAAAAAAAAGAAGACACATGGTGGATGTCACTCATTCATTAATGACGGTCTTACTATGAGTGACTATTTTGTTGAATCAGATCATTGTTTTCAAATACTAGAAAGATATTTCCTTCATTTTTTTGTACTCTTCATAATGTAATAGTTTCAAACACAATAATACACTTTTTGATTTAATCTCCAATGTTAATACTCATCATCACACACTTAAATATAGAAATCAGTAAAAGGAAAAATTAAGCCCAATTTATAGTGTTTGCCAATTCATATGCAATATATACTGTTAGATACTATTTCAACCTTATAGATATAATTCATGGAAATAACTTCAAAGGTATAAGTACTCATACAATGTAGAAAAATAATTAGGACATATAGAGTTTTGAGTCTGTGTTACGTTTGATTTTAATATAATTTACTTAATCAGAATATTAGACAACTTAATTTTTAATAATAATAGTGTTTGATAATTGGATTCACAAATTTCTTAAAATTTAACTATTGATTCATGTAAGGTAGTAGGAGTAGGCTCCAGCACACCTCTGATTATTCACATTTTGTAGATAAAGAAACTGAATAATCAAAGTAGTTGATTTAACCTAACTCTTACAGAAACTAAAAGGCAGACCGTGATTCAAATCCAGCTCTCTTCAATTCCAGTTGATGCTCTTGCTCAGTTGCTACACTACCTGCCTCCCCAACCTACTTGTACAATATCAATGTTCTGTTAGCTATATCTTGCTTTAAAATATTTTTCAACATAGTTATGTGTGAAGTTTCATTCTTCTCATGTAACTTGAACTTTGTATCCTGTTTCCTCTAAAATTTCCCATAACATCTGATTTATTTTTAAGCATAAGTAAATTCTCAAAATTTACCTGTGAAAAAGAAATTAAATTAAAATAAAGCACTTTTCTAAGTACTGGAGGCTCAGTGTAGACAACTCTGAGAGTTAAAAACTTTAAGAGGATCTAGTCATAGGGAGATCCCATACTTTTGTAAATTTCATCTGTAGAAGCTCAGATCTACGTAAAGAAAGGGAGAGCATCAGAAAATGAATAAGTGAAGGTAAAATAAAAACTTTAGTTGTCATCTAACTTATAACAGTGTGTTCAAAATAATAGCAAGCATGTATTTAATTTGTATACTTATGTATCTATATATACTAATATATGCTTACGTATAAGTGAAATGAATAACAGCAATGATATAAGGAACAGTGTGGAGGAATTAGGAATATTTTATTATTATAAGGTCCTTGAACTGCCAATATAGCAGTGCTATTTGAAAGTGGATTTGGGTTGGTTGTAAAGAGATATTGCAAGCAAACTCCATGACAACCACTTAAAAAAGTAAAACAAAAAAAGTAGTATAGTTGATATGTTGAGAAAGGAGATAAAATGAAGTCATATAAATGCTCAATTAAAAACACAAAAGGCATAAAAAGTATGGAAGACAAAAATACGAACAAAGAACAAGGGCAACAAATAGACAACAGTTACAAATATGGTAGATACTACTCCAACTATGTCAAAAAACACTTTAAATGTCAATGGTCTAAACACACCAATTAAAAAATATAGATTGTCAGAGTGGATAAAAACCAAGATCCATCTATATGTTGTTTTTAAGAAACCCAACTTAAACATAAAAACATAATAGATTAAAAGTACAGAGGTGGAGAAAGATCTACCATGCTAGTACTAATCAAAAGAAAGTGGGAGTAGCTATATTAATTTCAGACTGGACAGACTTTAGAGCAAGGAAATTTTTCAGGCATAAAAAGAAGCATTAAAAATGATACAGGACTCAATATTCCAAGAAGTTATAATAGTTCTTAATGTGTTTGCACCTAACAAGAGAAGGTCAAAACACATGAGGCAAAAACTGATAGAACTGCAAGGAGAAATAAATGAATCTACTATTATAGTTAGAGAATTCAACACCCTCTACCAGAAATGGGCAGATTCAGCAGACAGAAAATCAGTAAGGACATAGTTGAACTCAATAACACCATATATCAACTGAATATAATTAACATCTACGGGTTACTTCATCCTACAACAGATTACACATTCTTCGTAAGCTCACGTGGAACATTCACCAAGATAGACCACATTCTAGGCCATAGTGCATGCCTTAAAAAATTTTAAAAATAGAAATCATATTATGTCTGCTTTTGGACCACAATGAAATTAAACTAAAAATCAATATCAGAAAGATAGCTAGAAAATCCCAAAATATTTGGAGATCAAACAACACGCTTCTATTTTTTCTTTTTTTATTTCAGAATATTATAGGGGTAAAAATGTTTAGGTTACATATATTGCCTTTTCCCCACCCGTGTCAGAGCTACAAGCATGTCCATCCCCCAGACAGTGTGCACCAGACACATTAGGTGTGAATATACCCATTCCCTCCTCCACCCTCCCACCTGCTCAACTCCTAATGAATGTTATTACCATGTATGCACGTAAGTGATGATCAGTTGGTACCAATTTGATGGTGAGTACATGTGGTACTTGTTTTTCTACTCTTGTGATACTTCACTTAGTAGACTGAGCTCCAGCTTTATCCAGGATAATACAAGAGGTGCTAGTTCACCATTGTTTTTTGTGGCTGAGTAGTACTCCATAGTATACATATACCACATTTTATTAATCCACTCATGTATTGATGGGCACTTGGGTTGTTTCCACATATTTGCAATTGTGAATTGTGCTGCTATAAACATTCAAATGCAGATGTTTTTTTTACATAATGTCTTTTTTTCCTTTGGGTAGATTCCCAGTAATAGGATTGCTAAATCAAACGGTAGTTCTACTTTTAGCTCTTTGAGGTATCTCCATATTACTTTCCATAGAGGATGTACTAGTTTGTATTCCCACCAAAAGTGTATGAACATTCCTATCTCTCCACATCCATGCCAAATTTGTTGTTTTGGGACTTTTGATAAAAGCCATTCTCACTGAAGTTAAGAGATATCTCATTGTGGTTTTGATTTGCATTTCCCTGGTTATTAGAGATGTTGAGCATTTTTTCATATGTTTGTTGTCCATTAGTCTGTCTTCTTTTGAAAAGTTTCTATTCATGTCTTTTGCCCACTTTTTAATGGGGTTTTATTTTTTTCTTGTTGATTTGCCTAAGTTCTATATACATTCTAGTTATCAACCATTTATCGGATGTATAGCGTGCGAATATTTTCTCTCATTCTGTAGGCTGTGTATTTGCTCTCATGATAGTGTCCTTGGCTGCACAGAAGGACAGGTCCCATTTATTAATTTTTGTTGTTGCTGTGATTGACTTTGGAGTCTTCTTCATATATTCTTTCCCTAGGCCAATGTCTGTAAGAATTTTTCCAACATTTTCTTCTAGAATTCTTATAGTTTTGTGTCTTAGGTTTAAGTCAGTTGTCCACTGTAAGTTGATTTTTGTGAGAGGTGAGAGGTGCAGATCCTGTTTCAGGCTTCTATATGTGGCTATCCAATTTTTCCAGCATCATTTATTGAATAGGTATTCAACATCATACTGAAGGTTCTTGCTAACACAATAAGAGAAAAAGTAATGAGATATACAAATCAAGAAGGAAGAAACAAAACAATCTTTGACATGATCATCTATGTAGAAAATCCAAAAGGATGAACAAAAAAAATATGGAACTCAAGCAATTAAAGCAAATCAGCAGAGTACAAGGTTAGTATACAATAATCAATCATTTTCCTATATGCCAGCAAGGAAAAAGTATAATTTGAAATTAAAAACGTATTATCATTTATATCAACACTCAAAAAATACTTAGGTATAAATCTAGCAAAATATATATAATATTTATATGAGGGAAACTACAAAACTCTGATTAAAGAAGTCAAAGAACTAAATAAATGTGAAGATATTCTATGCTCATGGATAGGAAGACTCAATATTGTCAAGTGATCAGTTCTTCCCAACTTGATCTATAGATTCAACATAATCTCATTCAAAATCCCAGCAAGTAATTTTGTGAAGACTGATGAACTGATCCTAAAGTTTGTACAAAAAGACTGCAGGATAGTCAATGTAATGTTGAAGGAGAAGAATAAAGTTGAAGGACTGATACTACCTGACTTCAAAATTTACTATAAAGCTACAGTAAGCAAGACAGTGAGGTATTGGTAAAATTGATCATGGAACAGAACAGAGTGCCCAGAAATATACTCACATGAATATAATCAAATGTTCTTTGACAAAGGAGCAAACACAATACAATGGAACAAAGATGGTTTTTTCAATAAATAGTGCAGGAACAAATAGATCTCCAAATGCAAAAAAGAAAAAATGAACTTAGACATGAACACAGAAAACAACTCAAAATGGCTCATATACCTAAATGTAAATTGCAAAACTATAAACCTTCTAGAAGATAACATAAGAGAAAACCTAGATGACCTTTTTGTATGGCAATGACTTTTTAGATACAACAGCAAAGGTGCAATTTATAAAATAAATAATTGATAAACTATACTTTATAAAAATTAAATATTTATGCTTCATGAAGGACAATGTCAAGAGAATGAGAAGATAAGCCACAGACCAGGAGAAAATATTTACAAAAGACAGATCTGATAAAGGACTGTTATCCAAAATATACACACTCTGAAAATTCAACAGAAAGAAAAAAGACAACCTGTTTAACATATGGATGAAAAGACCTGAATAGACACTTTACCAAAGAAAATGTAAACATGGCAAGAAAGCATATGAAATTATGTTCAACATCACGTGTTGCCTTAGTTCATTTTGTGCTGCTATAACAATAACTGAATCTGGGTAATTTATAAAAAACTGAAATTTATTTTCTTACAAGTCCTGGAAGCTCACAAGATCAAGGTACTGGCATTTGGTGTTTGGTGCAGGCTTTCTTGCTGCATCCTCACATGACAGAAGACAGAAGGGAAATTTAGCTGACTGCCCTATGAAGCCTCTTTTATAAGGGCTTTAGTCCTGTTATAGAAGAAGCCCTCATGGCCTAATCACCTCTTAAAGCCCCCACTTCTAAATAGTATCCCATTGGCAACACCTGAATTTTGGAAGGAACACATTCAAACCACAGGACGTGTTATTAGGGAATTGCAATTAAAACAAGATGTAACTACACACCTAATAGAATGGCCAAAATCCACTGGCCATTCTACTGAAAACACCAAATAGTGGCAAGGACGTGAAGCAGTTGGAACTCTCATTCATTGCTGGTGGGAATGCAAAATGGTACAGTCATTTTGGAAGTTTTTTTATACAATTAAACATATTCTTACCATACGGTTCAACAGTTACACTTTCTGTTATTTACCCAAACGAATTGAAATTTATTTCTGCACAAAAATCTCCACATGGAAGTTTACAGCAGCTTGATTCATAATTGCTAAAACTTGGAAGCATCCAGGAGTTCCTTGAATAGGTGAATGAATAAATAAATTGTGGTACATCCAGACCATGGAATACTATTCAGTGCTAAAAAGAAATGAGCTATTAAGCCATGAAAAGACATGGAGAAACCTTAAGTGCATATTACTAAATGAAAGAAGTCAATTTTAAAAGGTTATATGCTATATGATTCCAACTATACGACTTTCTGGAAAGAGGAAGACTATGGAGACAGTTAAAGATCAGTGGTTGGCAGGGGTTTGGTTGAAGGGAGGGTTGAATAGGTAGAGCACAGAGGATTTTTAGGACTATAAAACTATTCTGTATGGTACTACAATGGTGGATACATGTCGTTATACAGTTATCCAAACCCATAGGACGTACCATACCAACAGTGAACCCTAACGTAAACTGTGGACTTTGGGTGGTACAGGCTCATCAATTGTGAAAAATGTACCACTTTGATGTTTGGGATGATTGTAGTTGGGGAGACTCTGTATGTAGGGGAAAAGGGCTACATGGCAACTCTCTGTACTTTTTACTCAGTTTTGTTGTGAACCTAAAACTTCTGTAAAAGATAAAGTTTATTAATTTTTTTAAAAAGGTACATATGAAAAAGAAAAAAGGAAAACCTCTTTTTATCAACTGTCTGGTTACCCTCAGAGTTCATAAGACAAAATAGAGATAAATGTGTTTTTTCCTATTTTTTACCAGTTGTTAGAATGAGATTTTTCTCTTATGCCCTCCAAAGTTTCACTGATCTTCTTTAAATATTAACTTAAAAGATAAGAGTAAAAAGATATAATAGATATAATCCATGTCCTTTCTTTGCAACCAGGCACATACATTATTTAAACTCATGATCATCTTTTATCATTATATTTTTAGAGCAACTCGTCCTGTGTGTGCAAAGCTATTGATGGAAGGATGGTAGGAATAGAATATTGTCATAACATCTATATTCAAAATGCTAGTGGCACTAGCTGGTCAGGTAACCTTGAGATTGTGTCTTAACCTCTCTTTACTTCACTTTCTCCATCTGTAAAATGGGCCTAACAATACATTTTATATTAGAAATTGTAGCCATATTGTATCTAAAATGTTTGGTAGTTGACAAAAAATTATATTTTCAAAGAAGACTTTCCTTTATATACAAAATCATGTGACAATCTACTTCATTTTCCCTGCCTTTGGAACTACAATTTTTAGAACAACCTAAAGATAGAAATGTCTATCAAATTCTTACAGATAGTTAAGAACATTTAAATAACTTTTCCTGGTAACTCTGTTCAAGTTAAATAGCTCTTAATTGGCAGGAAATACTCTTTTGTTGTAGGCCAAATCTCACACACTTATGCTTTAAAGACAAGTAAATGATCAGAGACTATAGATAAGGTTTTTCGACTTTGGCATCATTGGCATTTGAGACTTGATATTTCTTTGTTGTGGGGGAGGGGTGTCCTGTGCATTGTACAATGTTTAGCAGCACCTCTGGCCTCTACACACGAAATATCAGTAGCAAATAGCCCATTCACACAGTTGTGATAACCAAAAATGTTCTTCAGACATTGCCAAATGTCCCTGAAGAGAGGAGAGGAGGGCAAAAATCACACCTAGCTATAAAGCAATAGTGACCTTCAGAAGTATTTAACAAATGGCGAGGTCACCTCAACCTTCTTTTTTCAGAATAACTGTCCTCAATACTTTGAACTTTTCTTGATAGGCTTTTTATTCCTGCTACAGTTATTAAGCTTTATTGTTCTATTTTTTATTTGTACAAATGTATGAGGTACATGTGCAATTTTGTTACACATGTAGACTGCAGTAGTCAAGTCAGGGCTTTTAAGGTGTCCATCACCTGAATCACACACATTGTACCATTAACTAACTTTTCACCATCCCCCCCACCACCTCCTCACCCTTTCATGTCTCCATTCTATTAATATTATTCTACTCTCTGCATCCGTGTGCACACATTTTTCAGTGCCCACTTGTGAGTGAGAACATGAGATATTTGTCTTTCTGTACCTGGCTTGTTTCATCTAAGATAATGCCCTCCAATTCCATCCATGTTACTGCAAAAGACATAATTTCATTCTTTTTTATGGCTGAATAGTATTCCATTGTGTATATATACCATATTTTCTTTGTCTATTCATCCATTGATGAACACTTAGGTTTGAATCCATATATTTGCTATTGTGAATAGTACTGTGATAAACATATGAGTACATGCATCTTTTTTATATATTGATTTCTTTTCCTTTGGGTAGATATCAAGTAGTGGGATTGCTGGATCATATGATAGTTCTATTTTTAGTTCTTTGAGAAATCTTCATACTGTTTTCCATAGAGACTGTACTAATTTACATTCCCACCAACAGTATATGAGTTCCCTTTTTCCCCACATCCTCACCAACATCTGTTATTTTTTGTTTTTTTTAATAGTAGCCATTCTAACTAGGGTTAGATGATATCTCTGGGTGGTTTTGATTTGCGTTTCTCTGATGATTAGTGATGTTGAACATTTTATCATACATCTGTTGGCAATTTGTACATCTTCTTTTGAGAAATGTCTATTTGTGTCCTTTGCCCACATTTAACGGGATTATTTGGGTTTTCGTGTTGTCGTTGAGTTATTTGAGTTTCTTGTATATTCTGCATATTAGTACCCTCTCATAGGCTTTTTTGACCAGAACTGACTTTGTGGTCTTTCTATGAAACGTCTAGTTTTCAATTATTGGAAACTACAAGTGATAAAAACCTAGGTTTAAGTTCTTTTGAACCATTATATTCACATTTAGTTTTTCCTTCTTCTACTATTAGTGACTTGTTGCAGTAGTAATGATACTATGTGGAATACATAAGTTCCAATCTAATTCTTTCAGTAAACATTGAATATAATCATTAAAAATTAGATTACAGTGTAAAGATCTTTCAAATAATCATTTTAAATAGCAAATCATAAAATTTCCATGTTATATTTTGAGAAGATATCAAGGAATAATTTGAAGATCACAAAATCAATCAATTCCCCATAATTCCCCATCAGTTCGTCATAAATATGAGGAGAATTTTCAGAAAAGAGGCTTTTAGGAGCCCTAAGAATAAACACACCTTCTTTTGGTCTAGCACTTCATCTCTAAGACTCCATGAAGGTCACTGTCTATTTTCACCTCATGTGCCAAAAGTGACAAGCTTGGTCTGAATAAAAACTTGTTTTGATTAAACTTGTAGCAAGCTGTTCACCAGAATTTCTAACAAATAAGTCCTTCTGTTCACTTGTTAGAGTCGTGATCAACAAGAAGCCAAAATAAAAATGCTGTTAGTCCATTAGGTTCTTTAGTCAGTGAAGAAAAGGAAGAATCAGTCATTGATCTGGCAAAGGGTTTACCAATGGCTTAAGATGGGCACGTGACAAAAAATAAAAAAATATTTCTCCTCTAGAAGCCAATTTCTAATATCAGTATGTGGTTATATATTTTAATGTTCATGTCAAACATAAACCTATATGCTGTTATTCAAGGCTTTGTGATAACAAAGAGGCCACGCCATCCCAAAAATGACTATAAGTAAAAGGAAGAAAAAGTTTAGTACTAAATTCTAATATAAATTTTCTGAAGCCCAGAGATAAGACTGGAGGGGAGAAAGGAGTAATGTGCCAAGATATTTTCCTCCCACTCTCTAACTCATGGAGAATAGCATAGCCACCAGCAGCTTTGTCTGCTCCTTGGTTCCAGCTCCCATTAGAATGCCCCTGCGTCCTTGCTCCCAGATTCGAGTTTCTGGTGACCATACCCCCTCCCGTTGTCTCCCCAGGCCATAGGGCAGTGGCAGTTTCTTAATGTTGCCAACTTCCAGGCTGCCTTTTTAGTTTCTTAGCTTTTATTATCACCTGCATAACCAATTCTCTGAATTAAATGCCATGTGTTGAAAAACCTTCTGTGATTTTGTTTATCTGACTGTGCCCGAACTGATAAAAATAACTGCTGTATCTTCTGACTATAAGTTCTATAAGAGCAGAAGCGCCTGGTACTTCCCAGCTGCTTAGTGGGCACGCAATAAATGTTTCTCTTGGATGAATGAAACGAGCCTTATAATTTACTGACAAAATGGAGGCAACTTCCTTGCCAAAAATAATGCTCTATTCATATTTAAATCTTCTATTTTAGCCAGTCATTTTTTTAAACATTGCCCTTCCCTTCCATACTATTTTTTCAACCTTCTTACTGTAAAATAAATCATAGACAGAGACATTCAAATAAGTGAATCTCCAAGGCAAATCCTGTTGTAACCACCACCCAGGACAAGAAATAGAATTTTCCAGCCACCCCAAAAGGCCTTCCATGTGTACCATCCCAATCACAGACTCCTCCTTGCCTCCAAAGGTAACAAGTATCCTGATCTTTATAGTACTTGCTTTGTTGTATTTTTTATGGTTTTATTCATGAAAGTCTGTATCTATAGAAACGATAATTTTATCTTGCTCATTTAAAAAATATGTCTATTCAGTCTCTTCTAATCTACAGGTCTCCTCTATCCTTTTCGTCTCCTTATAACATAATCTGCTGAATAATCTGGGTCATTGACCTCTAGAGTTCCCCACAGTTTGGATTTTGCTTATATTATATTCATGATGTATTTTAACACATTCTTCTGCAATCTGAATTTCCTTCAAATTAACCCCCAGATCCAGAAACTTGACCAGACTCAGCTCACCACCTTTGGCAAGACCATATGTGGTGGTGTGGTCTTTAAATTGTCATGTCTGGTCTTCACCTTTCTGTGACATTAGCAGCTGTTACTGCTCAATTTCCAGATCTATTGATTCATTCCAGTTGCAACAAGTATCTACTGTCTATTCTAATTTTATCATTGAGTTTTCATTGATTAGCTGTAATAATTTTATACAGATATTTTCCCCTTTGTCTACTATTTTGTTACCTAGCGATACATTTTCTATAGGAAGGCAGAATAAAGATTTGAATCTTCTTTTTTTTACCCTTGAATATTTTTAAATTTGAAAATAAATTGTCGTTCAGAAAGTAAATTTTTTATATATAATATCACTATGAATATTAATCATGAATTTAATATATTTTGTAGATTTCAGTCTGTTGTAACTCTTTTTCTTACTGAACTTCAAATTGCTCCCTCTTTGGCCAGTGGAAGCCTCTTCACATGGGCTCCTGAGTCATTTCAGTAGCTTCTTTGCTGCATGTCGTGATGCCCCAGGCTCATGTTGTACATTTCCTGCCCTATCCCTGGAATCAGCCAGTTCTCCAAGAAGCTCTGCTTTCTTGTAATGGGAAGCAGTATCTTCAGATACAATTTGGGCACTAGGTATGCTAATACAACTAAATTCATCATTCATTTTTAGGACTTTCAGTTGATAGCGACTTCTTAAAATAAAATAAATAACTCATAATTACATCCTTATATTTCTAATTCAAATATTCAAATTAAGACTACAGAGTTTTTACTTACCCTCATCTATATACCTCTAAATCCTCTTTCTCAAGGATAATAAGAATGACAGAATTAGAATGTTTCATAATTCCCTGTTTGTTTTATCCAATATTGTATACATTACAATGTGTATATTGTCTCAGAATAGTGATACTATCATCAATTTTGATAACTAAGCATCATGGCAAGTATGTTCATAAATACTCTACCCCCATTCTTCCTCCATGTTGTTATGGTTATACCAAATCTATACTGTAGGATCCCATAGCCAATACATTATGTACTGTGTACTCTTATCCTTTTTAAGCCTCATTTAATATGAGTTCTACAAATAACTATATATTTAATTTTTACCACGACTTCTTATGTTGACATATCTCTAGTCATATTGATTGTCTAAAGCTTAATTTCTAGCAGAGTCCATAGGAAGGAATAACAGATATAATATTACCTGAGTTCTTGCATATTGGTAAGAGCTTGTACCTTCTATAGTTGACTATCTAATCACTAATTAGCCCGCATATTATTTACTTGAGTATTTTAAATATATTATTTCATTTTCTTCTGGGATAAAGGACTGTTATCAAAAAATCTGATAATCCAATAACAATCTAGTTTTCCTTTCCTTACCAATTATATCCTTTTTTGGCCTGAATACAAAAATATTGATAATATCTTTAGAATCTAATAATTTTACTAGAATTGTTGTTGGCCATTTGATATCCTCAGCTACATGATTAGTTTTCCAGTGAATAATGATGACTCTTTTGGGTCTCCTTTCTCAAATGTGTCAATTGCCAGTTACCTGTCTCTTTCTCCTATGCATTCAGTAGCCTGATGGACTTATGGTTATTGATGGTCCATGCTTATCTACACGTGTTTTGATACCTTATCAGCAAGTTTTGTGGCAAATATTGTTCACAGGTGTTTGGTTTTGATATCTAGTTGCTCTATTGTTTCATAAGCAAAATCAGGAAGATAAAAAACCCATGCTGCCACTGCTGCCTTTGTCTTCCCCAAATTATCTGCAATTTTATTTTTAAAAACAAAAGCATTTTTGTTAAAGACAGATCAATTTAAGAATAATTTGAATACAATAAAAGTCACCCACTTTAAGTATATAGTTTAAGTATGTAGTAACATATGCAGTCATATAATCAACATCACAATTAGCATATAAAACATTCCTATTTGTCCTAGGAGTTTTCTAGGGTCCCTTTGCAGTTAATCCCCTCCTACCATCACCAGTCCCCGGCAACCCCTTTCTGGAAAGTCATTTTGTGTATTGCGTATTTTACTTAACATAATGCTTTTAGATTTTTTATTTATGGATTTATGGTGTTGCATGCATCAGAAATTTGTTCCTTGGGCTGCTGAATAGTATTCCCTTGTATGGACATACCACAATTTATTAATCTGTTCACCAACTGATGACCATTGGTTTATTTCCAAGTTTGGGCTCTTGTGAATGAAACTGTTGCGTTCACATGCATATCTTTGCAGAGATATGTATTTTTATTTCTCTTAGTTCTTCATTTTATTCTTCTAGGCACACAATTTCTGAGATGTACGACAAATGTATGTTAACTTTATAAAAAAACTACCAAACTGTTTTCCAAAATGGCCAAATTATTTTGCATTAGTTCTGGATTCTCACCAGTTCCCCATCTTGCCAATGTTTATTTCCCTTTTAATTTTAGCCAAGTTAATAGGTACATAGCTGTATCTTACTTTGGCTTTAATTTGCATTTTCCTAATGAGTAATAATCTTCAGCCCCGTTCCATATGTTTATTTGCCAATTGTATGTTTTCTTTGATGAACTATCAAGTCTTTGCTTTTTTATGAGTTGTATGTCGTATTATTGACTTGTAAGATTTTGTTATGTATTCTGGATACAAGTCTTTCAAAAAATGTGTTTTGCAAATATTTTTCTTAGTCTATAGCATGAATTTTCACTTCTTAAATAGTATCTTTCAAAGAACAAATGTTTTAATTTTGAACAGTCGTACTTATCAATTTGTTTTCTTTTGTGATTCATAGTTTTGTGTGTACATGCCTTATCTAGGAAATCTCTGATGAATTTAAGATAGAAAAGATCTTCTCATATTTTCTTATGGAGGTTTTCAGGGTTTTTAAAATTTTAGATCTTAGATCTTTACATCTTTCAAAGTTTTAGATCTTACACTTAGGCTTATAATCTATTTCAAGTTCATTTTCTTAATATGGTGTGAGATAGCTGATGAATTTCATTTTTTGTCATCTAGATTCCAGTTATTTCAATCCTTGTGTTAAAAAGACTATTCATTTTCCATTAAATTGCTTTGGCACCTTTATCAAAAATCAGTTGACATAAATGTGTGGATCTGTTCCTGGACTCAGTTCTGTTCCATGCTCAATATGTCTGTCCATAAATCAATACTACCCTGTTTTGTTTAGGGTATCTTTACAGTAAGTTTTGAAATGATATAGCATGAGACTTCTAAATTTTTATATATTTAAAATGATTTTGGGTAATTTAGGTTCTTTAATTTTTATATATATTTTGAAATCAGCTTGTCAATTTCTATCAAAAAAAAAAGAAAAGCCTCCTGGAAGTTTGATAGATTGATGAGGACAGAATTGCACTTTATCAATATTGAGTCTTTTTTGATCCATAAACATAGTATTTCTCTTGTTATGTGTGTCTTCCTTTATTTTTCTGGATAATGTTTTGTGATTTTCAGTGTAATGGCCTTACATTTTTTTTTTATTTTATTCTTAAGTATTTGATTAGTTTTTATGCTTATTATAATAAGTGATATTTTTCTTATTTTAATTTCCAGTTATTAGTTGCTATTACTAGAAATACAATTTATGTTTGTATTTTGATGTTGTATTCCTTTCTTTACTCATCAGTACAATTTTATGCCTATTTCTTCTTTTAGTTTTTAATATATTAAAATAACATCAATTACTGTTTAAATCTTGAACCAAGCTGGTATTCCTTGGATAAACCTAGATTGGTAATTATACACTACTCTTTTTCTGTATTGCTAGATTTGATTTACTATAATACTTTGTTAAGCATTTTTGTATATATTTGTAAGAAATATTGGTCTGTACTATTCTTATCTTGTGATGTCTTTGCATAATTTTTGTCTCCAGATATTAAGTAATATTAACTTAATAAAATGAGTTGGGAAGTCTATTCGCTCTTGTTTTTCTAAAAGAGTTTGCATAAAGTCTATATTATTTTTTCCTTATATGTGTAATAGAACTAACGAGTGAAGTCAAGTAGGCCCAGAACTTTCCTTGTTGAAAGGCTTTTAATTATAAACCCTATGTTTTTAGTAGATATAGGCCTATTGAGGTCTATCTATTTCTTCTTGAATGAGATTTGGTAGTTTCTTTCAAGGAATTTTTTTCGCTTTTATCTAAGTTGTCAAATTTATGACCATAAAATTGTTCATAATATCTCCTTATTGTCTTTTTCATATCTGTAGCATCCAAAGTAATGTAACCTCTTTCATTTCTGACATTGGCAATTTCTACCTTTTTTTCTTAGTCAGTCTTGCTAAAGGCCAATCTTACCTTTTCAAAGAACCAGGTGGTTTTGATTTCATTAATTGGTTTTCTTTTTTCTGTTTTATTGATTTTGGTCTTATTTTTATTATTTCCTTCCTTGTGTTTGTTTGTGTTTAATTTACTCTTGTTTTTATAGACTCTTAAATGGAAGATTTGATTGTTAGTTTTAGCCTCTTTTAAAAAATCTTTTGTAATATAAGCATTTGATGATATATATTTGCAATTAAGCAGCTCTTTTGTTGCTTTCCCCCAAATTTAAAATGTTGTAATTTCATTTTCATTCAGTTCAAAGTATTTTCTAATTCCCTATGATTTCTTATTTGACATGTGAGATATTTAGAACTATATTATTTAATTTCTCAATGTTTAGGGATTTTCCAGGTATCTTTCTGATATTAAATTCTACTGTGATTTTATTTTGGTCTAAAAATATGTTTTGTATGATTTCAATTCTTTAACATTTGCAGCATTTTTAGTGGCACAGAAAATATTCTATCTTAATTAATGTTAACTACACTAATTAGTTCCACGTGCACTTAAAAAGATGTGCTTTACTAGTGTTTGTTGGAAAATATTCCCTAACTACTGAGATAAAAATGGTTTATAGTACTTTCTAAGTCTTTTAACTATTTTTTTGTCTATCCACATATGTCATGCACATTTAGGATTGCTATGTTTCCTGAAATAAATAACCCCTTTATTATTATTTAATGGCTCTTTATGTCTTTTGTAATCTTTCTTGAAGTCTTTTTTATCTAATGCTGATATACCTACTTCAGCTTCATTTGACTAATATTTACATAGTACATATTTATTTATTCTTTTACTTTGAATGTATCTATATCTTCATATAGTTGGATTTTGCTCTTGTTAATCCATTTGACAACATCTAGCTCTTAATTGACATGTTTACACAATTTACATTTTATATAGTTACCAATATGGTTGACTTCAAATCTACCTATTTGTTTTCTAAATGTATCATGTCTTCTTTGTTCTTTTTTTTCCTGCCATACTTTTGTGTTAAAAAAAAAAAAAATGTGATTCAATTTTATCTCCAGTATTGGTTTGTTGGATATAGCTTCTGTTTTATTTTTTAGTGTTTTTTCTAGGTTTTACAATATTACATCTTTAACTTCTTGCAATCTACATTCAAAAATATATTATTTTGATATGTTATTAGAACCACACATCATTTCCTGCCACTAATTCCTTGTGCTGTTGTTTTCATGTTTTATTCCTAATTGTGTTATAATCCCTCAATGCAGTGTTACTATTTTTGCTTTAGACACTCAATTATCTTTTAAAAAAAAAATTTTCTTTTCTATTTGCCCATTTTATCATTCACAACATTCTTCTATCTTTTGTATAGATATTTATCTTATATCATACTCCTTCTACCCGAAAAACATTCTTTAACATTTCCTATAATGAAATTAATTCCTTTCCAATGAATTTTCTCATCTTTTGTATGCTGAACAAGTCTTCTATTATATTTTCATTATTAAAAGACTTTTTTGCTTGGTATAAAATTATGAGTTAATAGATTTTCTTCTGCTTTCAGTACTTTAAGATATTGATCCATTACTTTCTGCCTTTTTTAGTCTCTGATGAGAAGTCTGCTATCATTCTTATCTTTGATCTTTTATAACATATATAATATTTCTTTTTTATTCTGGATGCTTTCAAGATTTTCTCTTCATATTTGGTTCTCAGGAATTTAGCTTTGATGTGTTTAAGTGTTGTTTTCTTTCAGTTTCTCCTGTTTGAAATTCTCTGGCTTCTTTGACCTGCTGTTTGTTTTCTTTCATTTATGTTGGAATATTATGGGTAATTATCTTTTTGAATATTTATTCTGTCCCATAATTTCTTTCTTCTCCTCATGAAACTTCAGTTATATGTACATGCGCTAAATTGTTTGATATTATTCCATACTTATTGGATACTCTGTTATTATCATTTCTTCACTTTTTCTTTTTTTTTCCATTTTGGATAATCTATATTGATCTAACTTAAAGTTCACCAGTTCTTTTCACAGATATATACAGACTTCTAACAAGCCATTCAGCAGAGAATTTATCAAATAAATTCTTCATTAACATGCTTTTTTCAATTTCTAGCATTCTCATTTTGATTCTTTTTTTAATCTCTATTATGCCTGCTGAAATTTTCCATCTGTTCATATATGCATTCACCTTTTCCACTTCACCCTTTAACATGTTCAACATAGTTATTTAAAAATATTTCATCTAATGTACTATGATCTGAAACACATCTTAGTTTGATTCTGTTGACTGTTTTATCTCTTGATGATGGGTCATTTTTTGTTGTCACTTTTTTATGTATTATATAATATTAGATTGAATGCAAACATTGTGGGTAAAAAAATATAGAGTGAAATAAATTTATAACAGGAAACGGCAACACTTCTTCTTATGTCTATCCATTAATGTGAAGGTTGGATCAGTCTAAGCAGTAGTTGAACTCAGTTTGATGTGGTTGTTGCTCTAATTACCTTTAGTTCATCAGAGACTTCAAATTCTTCCAGTGATAGATGGCTACTACCTTGTGCTTAGTGTGAGGCCTAGAGTGGTGGAGAATTTTTATCAGTATTTCTGCTCCACCCTCACCTTTCAGCAGACTCTGTATCCCCATGACCCAAACAGGGTTCCTCTCCAGCATCTTTCCCCTTTTTCAGAGATAGAACATCCGCTTTAGCTTGTTTCTAAGTGCAAGGTTTTCTTGAGTGCCAGGGGATCTCCAGTCTCTTGCTTTAGCTTTCTCAGCAAGCCTTTCTCATCATGACAGCCAAAATCTGCCTTGTTTTTCATCAGTGCAAGATCTCAGGCTCAAGTAACTTTTCTATTCCATTCCCAATGGCAGATAGTTTTTTTCTTCTACTCATACTCCAATGGCAGCCAAACTGGTATCAGGGGTAGAGACTATTGAGGTTGCCTATCTCTCTCTCAGTGGAAATACCTTTTTTTTTTATGTGAGAAAAGGATCCAGGACAAGGCTGAACATCACATTCTTCTCTCAATGGCAGCCAAACACATTCACAAGCCTGCATCACCAAAGATTGTCCCTCAGGTCTCCTATCCTGCCTCTAATCCTACTCACAAGCACCTAGCTAGGGCCCATGGACAAGAATTGGTGAGTGCTTCTAGACTTCTTTTGTATGGGGCTTCTAAGAGGTCTAAATTATCATGTTGGCCCATATTTGGCCTTTATGTCTTAAATTTTCAGTTTGCATTAGTCAGCATTCTCCAAAGAAACAAAACCAATAGGATGTGATTTATCATTAGAAATTGGCTTATGTGATTATAGAAGCTGAGAAGTCCAGACTAGGAGAGCCTATACTATCAATCCAGTCTGAGTCTGAAAGCCTAGAAGCAGGAGAGCCAATGGTATAAGTATCAGTCCAAGTCTATGTCTGAAGACAAGAACAGATTGATGTCCCAGTTCAAACACAGTCAGATAGAGAGAAAGAATTCTTTCTTAGTCAGTACTTTATTCTATTTAGCCCTTCACAGAATGGATGAGACCCACTCTCACTGAGGAGGGCAATCCGTTTTACTCAGTCTACTGATTCAAATATTAATCTCATCCAGAAACATCCTCATAAACACACTGAGAATAATGTTTTACCAAATATCTAGGCACCTCTTGGCCGGTCAATTTGACACATAAAATTAACCATCTCATAGTTGTTTTCTTTTTATCTGACTTTATAACCGCCACCTCTCTCTGCTGTGCTCTGCCAAAGGCAAATTCAGTGGGGTCCACTTCTTTTTGGAAGGGCTTGTCATCCTTTGGAATTCAGTGATACTAGTTGCTTTGCAACCTCTGCTGTCTGCTGAGTACAAATAAGGTATAATTTTGTAGGTTAATCCTTTTTCTTGTTGTTGGAGTAGGAGTTTCTATATCGAAAGTAGAAGCAGCTTTTCTAAATAGTCTTAACATTCAGGGTAAAAAGCTTTTGAGTCAAGACATGTTCATTGAACACCTGTCAGTGTGTTTGATTTTTTTCAGTGACTTCAAAGATGAGTAATGATGCAATGTCTCTAATCTTAAGGCATTACAAATCTAGTGCATCGATAGGAAGGGGTGTGTAATAAGTAATACTAACAGTTTAGTGAGAATATGTTAATAATAGTTTTCTTTAGACTAAGAGCCTAGACACGTTATAATGTACAAAAGTAGTAGCTATGCAGACTTCAAATTTTGCTGAGTGCCAATTCCATGTTGCTCAATATTAAAAAGAGTACCGTTGGCTTGATTACTCAGTTTATGATATATTTTTATTTCTAGGTTTTTCACATGCATAGTCTTTGTAATGGCATTTTTATCTTATACTTTTATCATTTTCAAGAATAAAATTAAGCATTTTTTAATTTTTTGAGTGATCATTCTTGGCTCCTTTGAATTTCATTCCTAAATTCTAATGAGCTAACATCATACTTATCATCTTCTTTTCTTTTATGAAGAGTATTAGAGTTGAGAAGTAACATGTGATGGCCTTAAACAAGTGGTAAAAATGTACATTGTTTTCTTTGCTAAATAAAAGCATGGACATAGGAAGGTAGCTTGACACGGATTGACTGCATATTTTTTTTTTTTTTTTTTAGATAAAATCTCCCCGTGTTGCCTGGGCTAGAGTGAGTGCCGTGGCATCAGCCTAGCTCACAGCAACCTCAAACTCCTGGGCTCAGGCAATCCTCCTGCCTCAGCCTCCTGAGTAGCTGGGACTACAGGCATGTGCCACCATGCCCGGCTAATTTTTTCTATATATTTTTAGTTGTCCATATAATTTCTTTCTATTTTTTTTTAGTAGAGACGGGGTCTCACTCTTGCTCAGGCTGGTCTCGAACTCCTGAGCTCAAACAATCCGCCCGCCTCGGCCTCCCAGAGTCAGAGAGCTAGGGTTACTGGCATGAGCCACCGCGCCCAGCCTGACTGCATTTTTATACTAAAGTTTTCCTCATAGTAAACATCAAAAGTGGACCCACTTCCCACAATAAATCTTACTTATATATTACTATGTAAGAGTTTAATAAAATAGCAATTGATTATTATTTAAAATTGTTATGTAAAAATTTATTAATTTCAATTTTTATATTATAGAAATAATTTTTTTTAAAGTTCAGGACACAAGCATTTCTGTGGGATCTTGAAATATTTAAACATTCTTGGCACAGTGCCTATAAATGAATTTTAAATAAAATGATCTTACTCCTATCCTATTTCCCAAAGCCAAGAGTGATAGTAAAGGTAGGAAAGGTAACATAGACCAACCCACCGGTAGCAGCAGCTACATAGTTCCTGGATCAAACAATTTATAAACTGACACTAGCAGAAAGAACCTCATTGTGTGTCCTAGTAGGGGAAAGGGTAGCTGGCTGTGTCAATAATGGACCATTCGTGTTTATAGTTATTATTTAGATTCATATGGATAAATAGATGATCACCCAAGGCTCAGTTGTAATATCTTTGATAAAATAGATGAAAACTGCATCATTAGAAATTTTTATATACTGATAACCTAATCCTCTACTTCTGTGACAAAGTTCAAAAATGTATCCTAAAAAGCAAATATGGAAAGAACATTCCTGTGAGAAGGGACAATAAATTGTTCTAAGCCTTTATACACCTCAGCGTGTATAAGCCACGTAATACCCCAAATTTGGAGAATTCCAAATATCATCATATGTTCCCCGATATATGAGCCATGTTTCTTTCAAAATCTCCACATTTCTTCAAAATCTTTGACTATTTGTTGTCCATGCTGTGGGTGGGAATGCCTAACTGAAATCTATAAGAATTAACCAAGACTAAGTACCTTAAAAATTGAGTTCCTCCCACCCATACCCAGCAACACAGCTGGAAATATACTAGCATTACAATTATTACAATTTCAATGGCTTGGAATTTTCTGGAATTTCACTAAAAAGGAAACCGTTTTATGAAATCGCTATTTCAAAAATCCAATTTCCTCTCTGAAAATTATTCACTAGGAAGCAACATCAAGGAAATTCTGTGGGTAGTAGCCAATTTCTCTTATCCCTGTATTTTCCCTGTTACAGGGAATGGAAAGATGTCAGGGCGATTGGCCATTCCCTAGTTGTAAAATTTCCCTCTCATTCTAAACAGTTCAGTAGACTCTCAGTACAGAATAAACTAATGGTCATGGGTCAGAGCTCACAGTTCTTTGCCCTTTATCTTATCATTTTGTTAAAAAAATATATGTGGTGATAATTCCCTGAATTTCAATTTCTTGAAAAACAATATGACAAATTTATTTTAACTATTCTGATATAGAAAGCTAATTAAATGAGCTGGTTCAGCAACCGATCATGTTTCACTTATTTCAACCATCTGCCTCAACATTTGTTCCTACGTGTACCAGCTTTCATAGCTTCTTTCCTCTAATAGCAATTAATGAAACTGTTAATAAGCTACATATATCATACAATGTTGTAACAATTTACAAAAGGGTAGCATTATGAAACAAATTATATTTAACAATTGTAGAAAAATGATTCTGATTATCAAGTGTTGTTCAACATCAACCAGGTTTTTTTTAACTTATGCTTCTCAATTAATTCTCTAATTAATTTTAGCACACATTCTATGTATAATTTGTAATTTTAAATCCCTAGTCAGATTTTGCCACCTATTTTTACATTCTGACTGCTTATATGAGACACATATTAATGAGACACAACCTCTGTGCAAATTACTGAGCCTTGCTTTTATTTTCATTCACATTCTGAAGTTCACTGTGTTTTTTTCACAAGAACCATTTTCCAATAATTGTGCAATGCCTAAAAAGACAAACTATATCACTATCCAGTCTTTGTGCTATATTCAAAGAATGTTATATGCACAAACACACATATATATCATGATTTTAATTATGAGTTCAATTTATGAATACCTTGAATAAAACACTACATCAAAAAACAAAAAATAAATATCTTTGAAAAAATAAGTCTTATCTAACTTAATCTTCTACAATAGCATTATGGAACTGGTTACTTCCATACAAATGAAAAATATAATACCATTTGACTTTGCCAAGAATTTGAAGTTCATTTTCCCGGTAATTCAGAATTAAACAATAAGGAAAAATATATGAACACCTCCTCAAAATGTTTTAATAAATACACAGTATGGATGAGTAAGTGCTAAAAGCCCTCATCAATACTAAGCAGCCCTCTATTTAGCCACTACTCCATCCGAGTACATGTGAGCGCACACACACACACGTTCAAAATCAAACTCTTCTCTATGGTGACCACTGCATTTTGCTTCCATATCCACAATTAAAATATTATTATGGAGGGAAGAAACCTTGGATAGCATGACATGTCCAGGACATCTTTACAAAGCTGCAAAATGTAGATGATTCTGTACATTTCTTCTCCAATAAACTGTGAGGATAACACAGACATAAGCCAGGGATTTTCAAAATATTTTTTACTGATTTATGGTGAATGATATGTACAAGAAAACAAGTAACAGTAAAAATATATATCAAGTTTCCAAAGGAATTGAGCAAAAAGGCAATTTGGGGTCTTAATGAATCGTAGAGGAGGTACATTTGTAGTTGTATTCCCATCCGACACTAAGCTATGTTCACCCTATGACTTGGGTATATCAAGACTGGAAATGACTGAAGGACCATGAAAGTCTTCTCTTGGTAGACTTACCAAAAGTCTGTTTATAAGAAAGATACACAAGCCTTTTGAGAAGCAACTCATTGTAAAGGAGGGAGAAAGAAAATTATTTTGGTTCAAGTACAAGAGCTCAGCACCAAGGAAGCTGAACACAGTGGGGCATCCACTACTCAGGTTATTTCTAGTTCATTTCCATGAATATGTGTTTCATTTTATTTCATCTTTTTTTTATTTTTGAGACAGAATCTCACTCTATTGCTCTGGCTAGAGTGCCGTGGCATCAGCCTAGCTCACAGCAACCTCACATTCCTGGGCTCAAGCAATCCTCTTGCCTCAGCCTTCCAGGAGCTGGGACTACAGGCATGTGCCACCATGCCCGGCTAATTTTTTCTATATATTTTTAGTTGTCTGACTAATTTCTTCCTATTTTTAGTGGAGACAGGGTCCTGCTCTTGCTCAGGCTGGTCTCGAACTCCTGACCTCGAGCGATCCTCCTGCCTCGGCCTCCCAGACTGCGAGGATTACAGGCGTGAATCACCACGCCCAGCCTATTTTATTTCATTTTTGAAGAGATTAAAGTTTAAAGAATTTTGGCAAACATCAAAGTCAAAGTATGACCCTTAAATTCTATAGCTCCCTGACTAGAGACATAGCTACAACTGCCTGTACCCAGCTCAACAAATGTCCATCAATTCTTCCTTATTCCTCACACAACTTGCAGACTATAATCATCCTTCTCTACTCCCAAAATTTAAAGTCAAACTATTAAGAACGCCTATACATACATCTCATGAAATAATTACTTTTTAGATTACTTGATATTATCATTTATAGAGATAAACAAGTGCATATAGGTATAGTTGAGTTAGGAGCAAGAGTTCAACAAGTAAAATGTGAGGCTAAGCAGTCTCGGTTTCCTTGTGTTTGCATATTTTGCATTTTTTAATATAACTTAGCAATTTCTATTGAAACTATTACTATTTTACTATTAGCATAGAGAGAGAATTGTGATAACCCAGAGAATAGTAATAAAAATAATTCAAAAGATAAGAACTAGATTTTTGGAAGAATGATGAAAAAGGAATTAGGAGCCATAATAAAAAAAAAAGTTAAGCACAAAATGATACAATAGTTTAACCCCCTTAAAACATACCCCAATTTTATTGTGTAAATATCATTTAACAATGGGTACTCAATGTCTTAAATGAAATAATCAGGTTGAAAATTCCCTAAAGCAAAGAGACAGTAGAACTGAAAAACATTGCCTTCTTCAAGTCATAGGAGAATGATTCCACCCAGCTGTCTTAGTCTGTTTTGCTGTTGCTAAAACAGAATATCACAGACTGGGTAATTTATAAACAATATAAGTTTATTTGGCTCATGGTTCTGGAAGCTGGGAAGCCCAAGATGGAGGGGCCCATCTGGTGAGGGCCTTCTTGCTGCATCATCCCATGGTGGAAGGGCAAAAGGACAGAAGGAAACAAGAGCACACATGCGAGAGAGAGCCAAACTCATTTTTATAAAAAACCCACTCTTTAGAGAACTCCCACAATAACATTAATCCACTTATGAGGGCAGAGCCCTTGTGACCTAATCACTCCTTATTGTTCCCCACCTCCCAACACTGTTGCTTTGGGGATTAAGTTTCCAACACATAAACTTTGAGGGACACATTCAAACCATAGCACCAGCCTAGGATTCACTGAAATTACTTTATCAGTAAATCACTTCAGCATTGTGTCCATGTTAATTTCACTTATTTTTTAAAAATAATCCATAATTTATGTTTGTATATCAACCTAAACAACATTTACTCTTAAATCTAGTCCCTATGATATGAAAAACAAAACACAAAATAATCACCATTCTGCAAGTTCTCACTAACCAAATTCCAGAACTACAATTATATATCATGCCCCCATTGAAAAAAACTGTACATGAGCCAAGGCAAATTCTCTTTCTTATTTAGGAAGGAAGGGAGGGAGGAAGGAAGGAAGGGAGGAAGGGAGGGAGGGAATGGGGGGGCTATGACATGATTACATATTATGCAAGAATCATACTCAAAGCCAAAAATCTAGTTAATCTTCATTTTACTGGAGACCGTGTCAATGATGAATGAGTGAGAGAACAAGTGGCCCAGTTCAGGGCGGCATCACTATAGACAATCCACAGTAAATCAAATGGATTGAAAGTTATAAACCAGGACAATTTGTGTTTAAATGGATTCAGCCCAATTGCCTTTTGATATTTATTAAAACACATACAAGAAGTTTTAAGTTTTAATTCCCATTCTCTAACATTGTTCACAATCACAATCCCTCCATTGTCTGAAATAGTCTACCCTTTTCCCCATTCGGTTTTTTTTGGTGGTTTTCTACCTTTTTTTCCCCTTTCTTTCTCCTCCAAGGAGTCTATGGAGTGCTTCAAGTTAATCTTCCATCAAATTTTTCTATAAAAGGCATACATTAGAAGACTAAGAATTAACCCAATGAGACCACAATAAAGGGAAAAAACTAAGCAATTTTGCAAAACCTGAAATAGTTAAAATGAAAAGAATGTGGCAAAAAATGGCTGCAACATATGAAAACCAAGTTTAGGTGTGCAAATTTGCCCTTGTGCAGCCAAAGATGGGCAAAAACAAGAACATAAAAATATTGGTTTCTACTGCTCTGTGTCTTCAGAATCCTGAGACTAGTCCCTCCTGTGGTGAGAAGTCCAATACGAGCAGCACCAACAGTCACCACAGAGGATCCCAAATTAGCTACCCCTCTAGGGAGAACTGACACATTCTGACTCCATTCCCCTTAGCTAAAATAACCTCTCAACCTCAACCTCCATAACCTTGGCAGTGGATGAAGACAAAGACACACACCACAAACACAAGTACCACACTCATTGACTGGTAACAGGAAATCCGGTCATAAAGATTTTATAGATAAGAGACCTAACTGTGCAGGCTTCCAGTGAGTAAACACCACAGACCCTGCCCTTTTGCTGACCACCACTCCAAACATGGCCACTCAGCAGCCATATTGCTTTGTAAGGGTGGAACAGAAAAGTTCTAAGTCAATGACTTTGCTCATTAGTAGTACACCAGTCATTTTCCAACCAAGCCTTAAAAAATTCAAATGTATTATCTTGAAAACAAGGAACAAAATCTAATGTCTAGCATTACCAGGAAAATCAACTGTTTAGTATGGATTTCTTTTCCCACATAGCTGAAGCAACTTCTTTTATTAATAACAATGTCCCTTTTTGAAAATCATCTTTTTAAGAAAATTATTTAACCTTTATTTAACCTTGAATTACATAACCTATAATGACAACTTCAGCATTATCATTTTGATTATTAATTACTGAGCTGTTTATAATGAAATAATTCCCTAAAAACTCAAAAAGCATGTAGAGCTGCTTCTGATAAATTTTTCCTAATATGCTTCTCTTTTGTATAAGGAGTCCTCTGTCCGTCCTCCAAATCAACTTTTATTTCTCACTGTTGTTAATATGTTACTGCTTCTCATCTGCTCCTTTACTCCACATACAGTTGTCTGGGTAAGGTTTTGAAAGTGTGCCAAACTCTTCTCTGAAGTAAGCTCTGGACTGTCATTTATCATTTAGAGGGCTTTTTTATTTACTCCCTGGTTCACAATTTGGTTTTAGACTGTGGACTAAAATCTTCCTTCTGGACCCATTGAGTTTTTCCATATTGTATATGTTATTGTTGTTTTCCCAGAGTGCATCATATGCTTAAAACAGATTGACTTGTGTTACCATAAATAAGAAATAAGAACTTGCCCAGGAGTTTAATATATAGCCTAATGGCCTTGGAGAAATGCAAGCAGCCTTGAAGTGGCATTATCATAGGCATCTTAGGTTTCCACCATAAAATGACATTTAAATAAGAAAAAAAGTATCTATTTCCATCATGATTAGCTCTGGCTTTTTAAATCAGGCCAACTCAAGTGCATACATATACCATGAATCCTTAAAGCAAGACTTAAATATCCACCAGGATTTATGGCGTTTATTATAAACCTCCTCTCACTTATTACCAATCTAGTTCCTCATTCATTTCTACTGAGCCCCAGTCTTCTGGATCTGTAACTCTTGACTTTATTTCTGCTTCTGTCTCGTATTTGAGCTTCAGCTTTGCCAGTGAATCTGGCTTGGCTCCTCTTCTGGTTTTTGACTCCATGGGTTACATCTGGTAGAAATCCCTTGCTACAGCTCCAGGAAAAAAAAAAAGCAAATGCAAACCTAGTCACAGGAGCCCACAGCAGCCACCCTTGACTCTCTGTAGAGTGTTTAGACTCCCAATCTCAAGGTCATTGTGTGTTAAAGCAAGTTCAACTTGAATTGATTGTTTGCATCATTAGAAGGCAAGTTATCCTGTATTTTCTGGCAAAGTGAAGGACATGTGGAATGGGGAAATGGAAAAAACTATTTCATGACTTTTTTCTATTTTGCATGCATTTAACCACTTCACAGAATTAAATGTGCAGAAATTTAATCAGACACATGTGAATAGAAAGTTAGTAATTACTTAATAAGAACATTTAACTTTTTCAAAACCATGAAAATTGCCGGCCACAATTTTCAACAACCTGCTGACTGCCACTTAAGGTAAAGCAACAGGATGTTGAGGGAGTCTTGTTCTGTTGTCTTGGAAATTCTGCTGAAGTTCCAATAGTGAAAATAGTAGGGAATAAGTACATTCAACTTCTGGAAAAAAAAATACTAGATTCCTCTAGGCTAGACTTAAAAACATGATAAAAAAAACTACCTAATGATTTTACCAGTCACGATGACCCATTTTCTGCCTATAGCAGAGTAGGTAATAAATTAGAAAGGGAGATTGAAATGGATCATCAAGATAGACAGTGCTGTCCCATTCATCTCCTCTCCCCAACCTGTAAAGAAGAGAAAGGAACTGCTCCCCACCTACAAGCAAAGAAAGATTAGAGTGCCTGCCAATCAGAAAGGCGTTTAATGTAGGGACCGTCCCTGGGCAAAATTGGCTTAAGCCCAGAATCAGAGAAACTGGGCGTGCTCTCCTTGGCGCCAGAGGTCAATAGGCCCGGGCACGGCCTGTTGACCAAACAGAACTATTTCTCATGACAGATAGCTTTGTGACAGATAACCAAGCACCTGGGGTCTTGCCAACAAGCCAAGGCGTCTCATTGTCCTGCATACGGTAATGAGATAAAGAAGTTAAGATGCAAGAAGTTAAGATGCAAACGTCTGCTTCCCTTAAGCAATCGTCTGGAAGGAATGAAAATGTATTTTCCTCAGGGCGCCCAAGGTAGTCACGTGCCAGGAAGTAGCTGCCAGACAGAGAAAAGTATAAGAATAAAGTGACTGGTGGAATCTCCACTGCAGTCTTGTACGTCTTGTGTGTGTCTGTGTGTTTCTTTCTGTGTCCATCCCCCGTTCTGCAGTTCAGGCTGCGACAACTGGCGCAGCGAGCAGGGTCTGTGTCGTTCAGGACAGAGGGACTGAAGAGGCACCCCTTTGGCAACAGGTAAGCGGCAACCAACAGGGGACTCTCGGGAAAATATGGGGAATTTCCCCTCAGCAGCAGAGTGCAAATATCGAAAGTTAATTCAAGGACTTTTAAGCTCTGTGGGAGTAGAAGTAAAAGAAAATACCTTAAGACAATTATTCGTGCTAGTACAACAACATTGTTATTGGTTTCAATGTCAGTCACAGGTGCAGTTAAATCTCCATAGTTGGCAACAAGTTATTAAAGCTTTTCGCCATGCCCATCAGCAAGGCGAAACTATTGATTTAAAGATTTGGACCGTCTGCAATGTGATAATTCAGGCTTTACGCTTGCTGCAGACAGACTCAGAAAAGGCTTATGCAAGTGAAGAATCCGAAAAGGAACGCTTGCCATCTCGTGCCCCATCCTCTGACGAATTGAGAGATGAGGGAGAGCCAGAGCCACCAGATGGGGACTCTGACCCTTCGGGTGACCCACCTACTCGGACAGAAATACAAAAATTAATTTCCTTGCTTAAAAGGAGTAAGACGGCCGCCAGTCCTCTGCCTCCACCCTTCGTTTCGGCTTATCCAGTCCATCCCTCGGCCCCTCCGAAACCAGGGGAACAAGTTTTTCAAATTCCTTTTGCACAACAAAAACCCCCTGGACCTATGGAGGAACAACTTACTGGGACAGGGCAGTATACTACTCTGGAGGCTCAAGCAGTCCTGAGTGACCCAGCCTTGGTGTCCATAAGTTATCTACACAGGTCTTTGGACCTTTGCCTGTGGGGAAGGTTGGGCTGGTTATTGGACGCAGCAGCTGTACTGTGAAAGGAATATTTGTACATGTGGGAGTTATTGACTCAGATTATACCGGTGAAATTCAGCTTATGGTCTCTGTTTCCCATACTACTCAAGTCTTTGCAGGCACTCATATAGCTCAGCTCTTGCTCCTACTGCATGTCTCTTTTCCTACTCGTAAAGCTGAACATCAGGGAGGCTTTGGCAAAACGGGAACTAAAGTTTTTTGGGAAACTCTTATTCAAGATTCTCGACCTGTCCTCAATCTTGCCATTAATGGCCGTACGTTTGAGGGGTTGATGGATACTGGAGCTGATGTTTCTATTATTTGTCTTGCTCAATGGCCCCCTGACTGGCCCAAACTTACAGTTCCCACTGTTCTGTCTGGATTGGGGCAGGCTCAATGTGTGTTTCATAGTAAGGATCCCCCACCTATACTTCTCATAAACTTGCTACCTTTCTTGCCTTGCATTCCATCCACCATATTACAGGCATTCCTTTTAATAGTCGAGGTCAAGCAATTATTGAACATGCCAATCACACCTTGAAACTCCAATTACAGAAACAAAAAGGGGGAGTCCCTGAGTCTCCTCAACGCCATCTATTAAGAGCACTTTTTACCCTTAATTTTTTAAATCATTGACAGAACTAGTTAATATATGGATGGGTAATATATCATTTAATCAGTCTGCCCCTGCTGCTTTTCAGGTTAATCTCCATACTAATGTTTCTCGATCCTTAAAGGCTTGTGTGTCTTATCTGTATTTGTTGTTGCTAGGTACTGTCCAATGGAATGAATCCACGGGAAATATTTCTTGTATTAATGACTGTTCTTTGTATACTTGCCTTAACCGCTCTTCATGGGCTACATTTAATGCTAGTTCACAAAGCTTGTATATTTTAAGGGCCATAACAGAGCTTTGGATTCCAGTTAATCTATCTCGCCCTTGGATAGAGTCCGCTCTGATCACCACTTTTCTGAACAAAATAACTGCCTTGAGCCATCAAGCTAAGAGAGCTATCGGCCTCATAATTGCTGTTGTGGTAGGATTGATATCTATAGCCACCACGGCTGCTACTGCAGGAGTGGCTTTACAGCAATCTGTTCAAACTGCCAACTTCATCCTCATCCGTAAATGGCATGAAGACTCTCATAGGCTGTGGCACCATCAACAGGAAATTGATAGTCGCTTAGAAGGAGAAATCCTTCATTTACAAAGTACTGTCCAATGGTTGAGAGATCAAATCCAAGTTTTATCTACTCAATCGTTTTTGCGTTGTGATTGGAATTCTTCCAGGTTTTGTGTCACACCTATTCCTTTTAACAGTAGTAAGCATTGGCAAGTCCTTCGCCAGCTGTTAACTGGAGGCCACAATTTGACAGCAGACCTACAGAGTCTGGAGCAAGAAATAACAAACACCTTCCATGACAATTTGCCAGAGTTTAATGAACAAGATTTCTTCCAATGTCTAGCTAATGGGCTTGCTCAAGTTAATCCCTTAACTTCTTTTCAGGCTTTCCTTAATGGTATAGGAACTAATGTTGGAATTCTATTTGTTTTCATGATTTGTTTATTTCTAGTCTACAGATGCTGGAGCTACCGGAAAATAAAGAATGATCAACACCATTAAAATATCATGACGGTTTTTGAACATATTCGATCTCAAAATTAAACCAAAAAGAGGGAGATGTAGGGACTGTCCCTGGGCAAAATTGGCGTAAGCCCAGAGTCAGCAAAACTGGGTGTGTGTAGGGACCGTCCCTGGGCAAAATTGGCTTAAGCCCAGAGTCAGCGAAACTGGGTGTGCTCTCCTTGGCGCCAGAGGTCAATAGACCCGGGCACGGCCTGTTGACCAAACAGAACTATTCCTTATGACAGATAGCTTTGTGACAGATAACCAAGCGCCTGGGGTCTTGCAAACAAGCCAAGGCGTCTCATTGTCCTGCATACGGTAATGAAATAAAGAAGTTAAGATGCAAACGTCTGCTTCCCTTAAGCAATCGTC
>NW_012140191.1:3338623-3341010 GCF_000956105.1 Propithecus coquereli
TATTTTTAGTTGTCCAATTAATTTCTTTCTAATTTTTTAGTAGAGACAGGGTTTCACTCTTGCTCAGGCTGGTTTCGAACTCCTGAGCTCAAACAATCTGCCCACCTCGGCCTCCCAGAGTGCTAGGATTACAGGCGTGAGCCACAGCGCCCGGCCCTCAGGATCTTTTTAAAACCCCAAATACAGTTTCCCGCTCGTCATCCTGGTAAGAGACGAGATTTTTAAAAAGAAATTCAGTATTATATAAGCATATTCTCATTTTCTTTTCTTATATTTTTCATGTATACTAAACCTATGGAGGATTTCTAGGTAATTATAACATGCTTACATTTTCTGAGTTCTAGATATCAGTTTTAAAATATTTCAATGTTAAAGAAAAATAGTATCAACTACATTTTTAATATAGGAATCAAAACAAATGCTATGTTTATATGTCTAGATTCCACTCGGGCATCTCTGGCCCTCCTGTCCTTTTAGGCTAGTAGGTACGTATAGGAGGTGAGCTTGGCTCAGCTCTAGGAACACAACAAGGCATGAGTGGACTAAAATGAGCTGCAGAGTGGAAGGCTTATATGGTTTCTTTTCTCATGATCTGGCAGGATACATTGGGCAGGACTGGGCTTGGGGGTGGCTGCGTCACCCTTTGTAACAAAGGGATGCCTTTTTTTCTACTATCATGTTCAAATGACAAAGGAAAAATCAGAAAAATAAAAAATTTGCGTCTGTGAGTTACCACCTACATCTGCCTACAGATCTTCATGATGCAAATTGAGAACAAATGCGTATGTTACTAGGTGGAGAGGGCTGTGGTTCCTACAACAAATTCCATTGGCAGGGATGTATTTTAGTGAGTTGAATTACGCCTGTCTGATAAACAACATTTGGGTTCACCACAGGGAGGACTTGGAAAGAGAGAGGCTGCTCATGAGGGATGCTGACACTTGGGAAGAAAGCATTGAGGAAACATAGCGGAACAAAATCCCACTTAACTATTGAAGGTGGCTTCTCCAGCAAGAGGTTTCACTGGTCACTGCTGTTTTGTAAGAAGTTAGTCATATATTGATATTCCCAGACCAAAAAATAGACTCATTTTTTCAAATAACTATCACTATAACTGTAGGATTCTACTTTTAAAAGACTATAAAAAACAAATTTTAGAGAATTTTAAAGCCATTTGGGACAATATCCTCCCACAGATTCAGGATTAAGAGTAATTTCACTTCTGAGTCTGTCTAAAATTTTGAATTTGGGTAGGTGAGTTAGCTAACACTTATCTTTGTTTTTTTTTTTTTTTTCTTTTTGCCCAAACCCATAAAACTTTATTTTTATTTTTTACTTTTTTATTTTTATTTCAGGGTATTATGAGGGTACAAACATTTTATGTCTTTGCCTCACCCAAGTGAGGGTTAGAGGCATGCCCTTCTCTAAAATGCTCACCGTGTCCTTTAATTGTGAGTTTACCCCCCCATCTCCCTAATCCCTGGAGAATATTACTACCATGTGAGCACCATAGCTAACATTTATCTTTGAAGTTTATTCCAGCCCCTACAGTGTATAGTATATATGAATGCAATTTACATTTTTTCAATTGACCACGATCTTGCTAAATTAACTTATAAATTATAATAACTCATCTATAGATGCCTCAGAATTTACTACATGTGCAATCAAATCTTCTGAAATACAATGACAATTGTATTTCTTCCCCATTTGTATAGCTCCTTTTACTTAGTTGACTGCATGGACACCACGAGGCTCTTCAAGACAATGTTGAAATTAAGTAGTAAATTTTCAGCCACATTGTTCCATTCCCCAAATCAAAAAGCTTTCAGCATTCCCCATTAAGTATGATATTTCTGATATTTTTGTAGATACCCTTTATCAAATTAAGACTTTTCTTATACTCATAGTTTGCTAAGACTTTTGATCATGAATGGAAATTGAATTCTAATTGAAGCTTTTTCTGCATCTATTGAGATAACCATATGATTGGTCTCCTTTGTTAATTTATGAAATCCACTGGTTTTTTAAAGCTAAACCAGTTTTGCATTCCTAGAATAAACCTAGCTTAATCATGATGTACCATCTTTTTTGTATTTTGCTATGTTGGGTTTGCTAATACTTTGTTTAGGGTTTTTATGTCTATGTTCGTGAGTTAAGATTGGCCTGTAAATTTCCTTTTTCATAATGTCCCTGTGAGGTGGTTTTAATACTTGCCTCCTGAAACAAGTTGAGAAATTTTTTCTCTTTATTTTCTGGTGGAATTCATCTAACTTGATGTATTTGTTCTTAAAATATTTGACAGAATTAATCAAAGATGACAAATGGGTTGGAAGTATTCTTTGTGGAAAAACTGGATTTTGTTTATTTGGCTTAGTTTGCATTTG
>NW_012140191.1:3341630-3343719 GCF_000956105.1 Propithecus coquereli
TTATTTATTTATATATCTCCTGTTTTTCACTATGATTTTTTATTTGACCCATAGATTACTTGGAAGTAGGCTTCTTAATTTCCAAATATATGGGAGTTTTCTGGTTATCATTCTGTGACTGATTTCTTGCTCAAATGCATTGTAGTCTGATAACATATTCTATGTTTTCATCTTTTGAAATATTTGAAAGCTAAATTACTATCTAAAGTAACGTACCTCTTACAAACAACATATTGTTGAATTTTTTATCATCTGAAAATATTTTAATTGACACATTAATCCCTTTATGTTTGATGCAATTACTGGTATTCATGGTTTAACTATATCATTTTACTAAATTTTTTCCATTGTTTCATCTGCTCCATCATTTTTTTCACATACTTTTATGACCAGCACCCTATTAAACAAATTTTGATGATTCTTATGTAATCCTCTCCCTTAACTAACTAACTACTTGACTTTTTGAATTATTTCCCAGGAATGGTAAATTTTCTGCAAGACAGAAGAGCTGAGATTCTGAAGGCCCCGGGGTTGACTTCCTGACACCAAGATTCACCATCCCTCCCAACCTGCCCCAATGTGTGTAGTCCCTCCTTTAAAACTCCATGATGTCCCTTAGTCAAAGAGATGGATTTGAGGCAGCTTCTCCCATTCTCCTGATAAGACATCTGTTGTATTAAAAATTCCTTTGTTCCTTGGCAATCCTTGTCTCAATAATTATATCTTTTTGTGACAAACAACTGGACCTAGACCAAAACCCCCTTGAAGTTTCAATATTTTGCCTTCATTTAGATTGATGGGGTTTTGTCTCTTAAATTTTTTTCTTATGATTAAATACCTATATCATAAAATTTACCATCCTATTTTTAACTGTGCAGTTCAGTAATTTTCAATATATGCATATTTTTATGCAACTGTCACCACTATCCATCTCCAGAACTCTTTTCATCTTGCAAAACTGACACTCTATACCCATTAAACAATTCTTCTCTCACTCTCCTCCCCCCATACCCTGGAAGCCACCATTCTACTTTCTGTGTCTGTGATTTTGACTATTCTAGTTACCTCATATAAGTGGAATCATGAAGTATTTATCTTTTTTGTGACTGGCTTATTTCATTTTGCATAGTGTCTTTGAGGTTCATCCATGTTACAGCATGTGTCAGATTTCCCTCTTTTTAAGGCTGAATAATACTCCATTGTGTATATTAATATATACCACATTTCCTTATCCATTCATTTGCCTACAGACACTTAGGTTGTTTGATTCCATGTTTTAGCTATTGTGAATAGCTGCTATGAATATGGGTGTGCAAACATCATTTCAAGACCCTACTTTCAATTATCTTGGGGTATATACCCAGAGTAGAATTGCTGGATCATATGTTAATCTATTTTTAATTTTTTGAGGAAGGACCATACTGTTTTTCATAGCAGGTACACCACTTTACATTCCCAGTAACAGTGCACAAGTGTTACAATTTTTCCACAAGGACTGATGATTTTTTATTCTTCTGTTTTTCCCCTTTATTGGTTTGAGAGTTTTACATATTTTTACTATTTTGGGGGGGCTTATCCTAGGAATTACAATGTGCATTCTTGATATATCAAAGTCTAACTTGATACTTTTACCATCTTTGAACAATGTAAGAAACTTGAAATATTTTAATTCAAGTCCCTAACTTCCATATCATGGGCCATTGTTGTTTTATATTTTAATTCTCTTGGTATTTCAAATGCCATAAGACATCATTATTACTACTACTGTATTATACAACCAATTTCCATTTAGATTTATATACATTTTATAACTTTACTACTTTCATTGCTCCTTGTTCTTTACTGAGTCTCAAAGCTTATATTTAGCATGATTTTCTTCTTTTCTCTCTAACAAATATACTTGAGTATGTCCTTTAGTGAGAATATGAGTCTGCTGGTCATAATTCTCTTGGATTGTTTTTGTTTTTGTTTTCTGAAAATGTTCTTCTGAAGGATATTTTCCTTAGCTATGGAATTTTATGTCAGCGATCATTTTTCTTACAATACTTTAAAGAAATAATTCCATTGTTTTAGGGGGATTTTTGTTTTG
>NW_012140191.1:3343769-3345758 GCF_000956105.1 Propithecus coquereli
GAATGAAAATGTATTTTCCTCAGGGCGCCCAAGGTAGTCACGTGCCAGGAAGTAGCTGCTGGACAGAGAAAAGTGTAAGAATAAAGCGACTGGTGGAATCCCCACTGCAGTCTTTTACATCTTGTGTGTGTCTGTGTGTTTCTTTCTGTGTCCATCCCCCGTTCTGCAATCCGGGCCACAACATGTAACTTTCCAGCTGAATATTTGGTAAGCCCTGGCAATCTTGGAGAAGTTGAAGTAAGGGAGGTGATGAGATGTTTGAAGGGTTTGTACCATGTCCCAAGGAGATTGGGAATGTATGAACAAAGAGATTGACATCTGCTTCCTGATTGAAAATGTTGAAAGTAGCAACCTGGATGGAGTGTCAGAGGTGGGCAGGGTGAGGAGACAGTTCAGCTATGAGGTCAGCCTGTCCTCTTAGAAGTTGGCGTGATTAGAAAGCCTAAGTCTTGGTAGGCCAAATGATTACAATTTATAATGGCTGGGCTGAAAACAGGCCATGGGATTCTGTCTGAGATGGCTGCCATCTGGATTGAGGGGCTCCAATATAAGTGGCTAAGTGGGGTGTTCCCCCCGAGTCAGAAAGTAAAGGGTGTCAGGCAGAGCTCATTGCTGTGTCAGAAAATGTGGGCAGGCTCTGAACAAACTGAGAGTCTGCCGTATTATGACCCTAATGTCTGAGCAAAATCATCATGTGTTCTGGGCAAGAGGCAGATGACTATTAGCCAAAGGGCTAATAAAAATTCCCAATATATAGCATAAATTCATAGTGGATCATGAATGATTCTAAAATTTAAGTCTTGAAAAAAAATCCATGTTGAACTGTGCCGCAGAAACAGGTTTATGCTTAAAATAGCACAAAATATCATGTGTTGGAGCATTCTAGCACATTTTGTACTATCAATATTCTATGCCTGATACTGTTCTAAAGGCTGAGCAGTGGAAAGAAAGAGGAAAATGTGAGAAAGCTCTAAGTCGTTTTTAGCAATGAAATTGGAACTTGATTTAATGTTAATAAATAGAGATATTTGAAATAACAATGGGATTTTTGAAAATAGACATTGAGGGGAGCTCCTAGACAGTAGTGTGGTTATCTTGGCAGTACTCCCAAACCGGTAGACTATTACAACTAAATGATAAAGACCTAACAGAAGTAGCCGTCCTCACCTATCCCCTGACAGCACAAAGCTTGGGATTTATGCTATTCTCAGTCCAAATACTACAGTTGATTGCTAAATGTGAATTTTTCCTCTCCTTTCTAAAAATAGCCCTCCTGATTTAATACAGTGAATCCACTGAATAAATACAAAGACAACATAAATATGACATTTTTGAACAAAAACTAAAAGTAATACTCCTGAAGCTGAAGTAATACTTAGTTTCAGGTGTGAAAACAGGAAGATAGAGATCAAAATGTGCATTGTTTCGAAGAGGCGGATAGATTTTGAATTTAAACAAGTGATGTAATCGTGTGGTGAAATCTTTCTTTATAAACCACATGCCTTCCAATACTTTCAAAATCCACTGTTCCTTTTCTACACACAATTCTGCCAAGTTTAGATCCTACTCAAATGTCACAATTTTGATTTCTGAAATGATCTTGTTTACATATAACAAGTCACATCTTCTTGTTTTCAAAATCTTTTAAGTTTATTAGACCTGCTGTGAATGACTTTTTAAAAGCAATACTTGGAATATCCAACTGAAAAATCAACAAATAGTCTTGAAATTCACCTTAGATACAACAATTTTAAAAAATTAAGGGAGAATAAAATAGATTACATATTTTGGGTTTTGATTTTTGTGTAATTCGGGATTTAACTGAATTCAGGATCTTTTTTTTTTTTGAGACAGAGTCTCACTCTGTTGCCCGGGGTAGAGTGCCGTGGCATCATCCTAGCTCACAACAACCTCAAACTCCTGGGCTCAAGCGATCCTCCTGCCTCAGCCTCCCGAGTAGCTGGGACTACAGGCATGCGCCACCATGCC
>NW_012140191.1:3356899-3371935 GCF_000956105.1 Propithecus coquereli
TTTTGGGTTTTTTTGGTTTTTTTTTTTTTTTTTTCGAGAATATAGCTGTCAGTCTAATAGTTGCTACTTTGGAGATAACCAGTGCTTTTTCTTTAGCTACATTTAAGATTTTCTTTTTGTCTTTAGTTTTCTGCTGTTTTACCATGATTTGCCTAGGTATCCTTAACATTATTAGTGCTTGGGGTTCATAGGGCTTCTTAAATCTTAGGCTTAATGTCTTTTACTAGTTTTGGATAATTATCATCTATTATCTCTTCAATTATTTTTTCTGTCCCGTTCTTCTGTTCTCTCCTCTTAGATTTATATTAAACATGTTAATACTTCTCACTGTATCCCATGTGTCTCTTATCCTCTCTTCTGTATATTCCATTCTTCCATCTCTATGATAATTTCTAAAGAGCTGCTTAGTCTCTCAGCCTTTCAATGGCCTTCTAAAATTAGCAATCCCCCCAGGGGAAAATTATCTCTAAACCCTGCTTCACTGTACTCCCCACACCCACCCTCAGCCTCACATTCACTTTTTACCCATCTTGCTCAGCTTTCTCACTATCTTGTTAGAATTAAAAAGAATTTAAGCAAATGTTTCCTTTTTATATTTTATCCAAATTTTCTAGTTTTCCTCAGCAGAAGGATGGATCTGATATATCTCAACCACCATCGCCACATACCTGTAACATATAAAAGAAAAATTAATGCATTCTTAGGCAATACATTTCCATAAACTTCTCAACTTTGAGAAGATATCACAGTAAGGAAATAAAAAAACACCTAAATGGTATTTTTTGATTGATGCCCTTGGTTTTTTGAGTTAAACATAATGCTTACAATGTGAAGAAGCAAAAGCAAAGATAACCAGCTCTCCATAAGATTCTGACATAGTTGGTGTTTGCCTTCAGAGCCTTTCTGGACTCTCTTTTCCAAGGCCCTTAGTAACCATGTCAATTATGTCATAAGAGGGTGGAGAATGTGCCTTGGGCAAACCAATCTTCTTTTCCCTCTATATATAAAGATGTTAATGGATTGGAATATCAAATATAGGGAAAGCTTTAATTTGGAGTTAATAATTTTTTAAACACAGTCACTAGAACTTCAAGATATTACAGACTTCTAAGAGAATATTTTTGATGTTTCTTTCAATTGTCCTTCAAATCACACCACTTAAGCCATTAAGTTCATCCCTGCACAGAAGAACTGTCCTTTAACAGCAAAGCAGGATCAGGATAATCAAGAAATAATAGTAACCCACAATTATTGAACATTTTCTATATGACCACTAATTCACTGTATCTTTTATACACATTATCTTATTTCTTCTTCACAAAAACCCAATGACGACTTGTCCAGTCACTCAGTTGCCAAGTGTCATAGCCAGGATTCAAACCCAAATTGTTTGACATCAGAGTTCATGCTCTGTGTTTGCACATGAAGAATGGGCTCCTCACTACTTCTTAGAATTACACATTTTTTCCAAAGCTTTTTAAACTCCTCACTAGTATTCCATATTTTTTGTGTAATTGAATTCGTAAGTTCAGTTCACTTGATATTTGCTCAATTGGATCTCAGTTAAGCAAGTGTTAACTAAACGACTGCATCCCATGTACTAATGTCTAAACTTTGTACAGTCAGTAGATGATAGGGGATAATGTATTGGAAGCCAGGATTTATAAAGCCAGGGAAGAACTCATGGAAAAAGAGTAAGTAAGGTTAAACCCTGTGGACAATTCGCAATCAAGGGTGATAAAGGATTCCTTGGTTAAAGAGTAAGCAGAAAGTAAAATCAAACATTCAGACACAGTCCATCTCTCCTTCAGTGGTTCCCCTGAGCCCACTGATGCACAGTTTCTTTGATATTTATTTAGTTGTATTTATATATTAGAGAACTTCTGGATTGGCAGGATAAAAACTAATTTTATTTTGATATTGCAAGTATTTAACTCAGTACCAGGCACAAAGATACTATGAATGAATAAATGAATGAATGAATGAATAAGAAAAGAAAAAGAGGAAGAAAATTTCTCCAGATATTCCAGGATCATGAAACAGCTTCCTACTGTAAAATTCTTCTCTTCTTGATTGGTGAAATCCACAGGGACTAGAGACTTAAAACTTGCTGCAGTACAACATCTGGATATCTTGACATCAAATAAAGTAGCTGTATCTATATTAAAATGAAACAAGAAGATATTTTTAAAAAGGAAAGAAAAATATATACTTTCCACTGATTATAAAGATGTCTGAATTAAATTTCCAATAGTAACTAGTTATTATGTCACCATCTTTTCAATTAAAAAAATTATTTTTGGAAGAGGTAAATGTGGAGGAAGATTTTAGAGATAATGGAGTTGGCTATTTGACTCAGCTCATATGGATAGCTGACCATCCACAGCTTCTCACAAGGAGTTCCCAAGACAACTGTCTATACTTTTAAACTTTGTGCTCTTTTCCTGAACTCTGAAAATTATTTATTTCTATTAGCCTGGCTAAACATTCCCACGGCAAGCACTACAGACTGAATTTCTCTACAAATACACATATTCATGGCTATTTCAACAGCATTTCCTCCCGTGAGAAGATAGTCACCTCTGTATGGAGAAGTTGATTAGTTAAGTCCGTACCATACCAGCTTTAAAAGAACATGAAGTGATATATTTACAACACTCAAAAATGAGGAGTTTCCGATTTAAGTGTTGAGATACTCTTTGAAGAAGTGATAATACAGAACGGGACAAATTATTCTGTGTTGCCAGAAAGCTTCTATAGCTAACAATTGAGAGGAAATACAAATGGTGATCCGATATTTTATGTAACACAAAGGGAATGAGACCACATTTCTCAATTTGAAGGGCTTATGGTCTTTGTTGGTTATGATGATGTCTTAATGCATAAATTGTCTGACTGTAAGGAGAGTCATGATTATCAAATGGTTTAAAAACTAATATAGTTTACCATTTTTTTTTTTTTTTTGAGACAGAATCTCACTGTGTTGCCCGGGGTAGAGTGCCGTGGCATCATCCTAGCTCACAGCAACCTCAAACTCCTGGGCTCAAGCGATCCTCCTGCCTCAGCCTCCCGAGTAGCTGGGACTACAGGCATGTGCCACCATGCTTGGCTAGTTTTTTCTATATATTTTTAGTTGTCCAATTAATTTCTTTCTATTTTTAGTAAAGACGGGGTCTCGCTCTTGCTCAGGCTGGTCTCGAACTCCTGAGCTCAAACAATCCACCCGCCTCGGCCTCCCAGAGAGCTAGGATTACAGGCGTGAGCCACCGCGCCCAGCCGTAAAAACTAATATAGTTTATCTTTAACCTACATGTAAAATTTACTTTTACCACAAGTGAGAGTATGTAATCAGGATAAAATTATCAAAGCACAAGTAGTCATGCACTCTCCATCCACCCAAACCACCCTCTAAGACTCCGTGCTGAGACTGGCCTTAAGTCAAGAAAAAGATCTCATTTTATTCTAGTTAATATGGACAATGTTATTGTGGTTTGTCACACAGAACACTGAGATAAACATCACCATGAGGAGATGGTTAAAAGCACAGGGTAAGGAAGCATACAGTAACCGTCAAGCTAAGCTAGACAAATATTGTGTGCTTACACACGTGCAAAGCTGTAGTATTGCACAACTCCCAGGGCATCATTCTCAAAGAATAATGATGCCTTCTAGAATCATGCAATGGACAGTAAATGTTACATCTGAAAGGAAAAAGAGTTTGAATTTTGGCAAAATCAAGAGTTCAATAATTGTGGCTGATGTAAACATATTAGAACATTGCTACACTGCAGTAAGAACCCTTGTAATTCTTTTAAGCAGACCATTAAAATGTCTAGCAAACTCTGCAATTTAAAAAGTGATAACAGAAGATAACTAATTAGAGACATTGGTTGCCAGATTACTTCAGGAAGAAGGAAAAGTTTTAAATAAAAAAAACATAGCTCAGGTGTAATTCTGAGAGAAAATGCTAGAATCTACAAGAGGTTCATGGGAAGAAGTTGTGGAGCAAAACAGGAAAAAGCAAGATATCAGCAGAGATCGACCCCCAAGAAACTTGGGAGTCCTGTAGAAAGGGTAGGCGGGGATGTTTTTTCTCCTTCCTTCACACCTCTGGAAGTAAGCAGGCTAATGAGCTGCTGGAGAGCTTTTCTACTCTCACAAATCCAAAGGCTGCTGCTACCAGTGAACTGGGAGTTTCTTGAAAACAAAGCACCAGGCTGCCAGCCCCCTTGGGATCACTTCCTGTCGCCACAGACCCAAGCCAAGATGGCAGGTGCCATATTGCTTCTCTATCTACTGTGCACCTATGTTCTCCCCAGGGATGGCTCCTCTACCAGGAGAGGCCATCTGGCTTGGTGGGACTGCTTCAACCCCTCCCTGGTGGCTTTCCCAGCAGCCCAGTAGCTGGCCCTCAACCTCTGCAGAGACAGCTCTCTTTCTCACCTTTGTGGAGCCTGAAGGCAGGCTCACCTGACCCAGCCCTACCCAGCCTCACTCTTCTACTCACCTCTGCTGTAGTGGAGAATAAGGAGTCCCCTGGGAGCTCCAGGGCCCTGCCCATAATGTGAGGCACTTGATGGCTTCTCCTGAGGGGCTAGAGCTGGTCACAGGTCCCCAAAAACAACTGCAGTTGGCTCTTTCTGGCAAGCACCACCTACTGACAAGGAGGACAACACATACAACTGTTTACAGAACTTCCTGATTCAGTCATACAGGGCATGGCTGATTCTGACCCACGGGCACCAACTACTGTCTCCAAGATTGAACTAGGTGTCTGAGTATACTTCATACTGTTAAGAAGACCACAGGGCTGGGGAAAGAGAAAGGATTTCAAAGAACTCGATCTTCCATCATCAACAAGAGACAGGGAATTACCCACAGACATAACTCACCACCACTACAGCCTACAAATAACTACCAACTGAGACAAACACCACACTAAGGATATCTATAACCAAAGTATCCATCCAGACCCTAGACCCACATCAAAGTACCCACAAGCAAAGCCAACATATGCTACAAACACACTCTTAAGAGCAAGGGTGAAAAAAAAAAAAGACCCATCTAAACATAAGAAAGTGTAATAACAAGAAGTGACAGCTGCATTAGGTAAGATGGAATCAGTGCAAGAACTCCAGAGGTATGAAAAATCAGAGTGAAAGGACATCCCCAAAGGATCACACCAGCATTCTAGCAATGGATCCCAACCAAAATGAAAATATTGAAATGATAGATAAAGAATTACAAATATGAACTGTAATGAAACCCAAGAGAAAATCAAAAACAAACTCAAAGAAACCAGAAAAACAATTTAGGAAATGAATGAAAAATTTACTGAATAAATATACACATTAGAAAAAACAAATAGAACATCTAGAAATAAAAAATTCATTTAAGAAAATACAAAACGTAGTGGAGAGCTTGAAGAACAGACTAGACCAAGAAGAGGAAAGAATTTCCGAGTTTAAGAACAACTCTTTCAATTTAACCCCATCAGTCAAAAATAAAGAACAAAGAATCAAGAGACATGAACAAAGTCTATGAGAAATACAGGATTATGTAAAATGGCCAAATATAAGAATCATAAGCATCCCTGAGGCTGAAGAAGAAAAAGTACAAGGTCTGGAAAACCTATTTGAAGGAATAATTGAGGAAAACTTTCCTGGTGTTGCTAGAGAGTTAGACATCCTGATACGAGGTCAAAAAACACTTGGAAATTCAATGCAAAGAGGCAATAACCAAAACGTATAGTTATCAGAGTGGCCAAAATCAACATCATGGAGGAAATCCTGTGAGCCGTGAGGCAAAAACATCAAGTAACATACAAGGGAAAACCCATCAGGCTTTAACTGTAGATGTCTCAGCGGAGACCTTACAAGCCAGAAGGTATTGGAGCCACATCTTTAGTCTACTTAAACAGAACAATTGCTAAGCTAGAATTTCGTACCCTGCAAAATTAAATTTCATATATGAAAAAGAAATAAAGGCTTTTCCAGACAAGCAAACACTGAAGGAATTTGTCAAGACCAGACCTGCCCTGCAGGAAATACTCAGAACTACCTTATACATGCATGAGCACAATAGATACCCACCAATGTAAAATCACCGAAAGCAAAAAGTCACACTTCATATAAAATGATAGCAGAAGAGGGAAAACAAAGTGCTAAGGTATTAACCAACCTGATGAACAGAATAGTATCCCACATATCAATTCTGTCACTCAACATTAACGGTCTGATGCCCCACTCAAAGACATGGGCTGGCTGAATGGATGAAAAAAAACAACCCAAGTATCTGCTGTCTCCAGAAAACACATTGAACCCACAAGGACTCACAAAGACTCAAGGTAAAGAGATGGAAAAAAAATTCCATCCAAATGGAAAACAAAAGAGAGCAAATGTAACCATTGTCATATCAGATAAAGTTGACTTTAAAACAATAGTAAATGTATGGAGAACCAAGTGTGGGGGACCCAATTCTGCAAGAACCGTCATCTTAATGAGAAATCACAAGACGAGAGTCTTGAGACATGGGAAGACATTGTAAGGGCTCTTAATTCCTGACATGAACATAAGAAACAAAAGAGAAGCAAGTTAAGACAGCGAAAGAGGGACAAAGTTTGGTGGAGGAGGAGTCCCCAGGATCATTTTTTAGAACAAGCTCTGGTTATTGTCAGCTCACCAACAGATTGTCAACATCATTACACAATCTTATTACACACTCCTTTGTCCTGCTACCAAAAAACCCACTTCTAAGATGTTTGTGCCCACACAGAGCACAAAAATGCTCCAAAACATCAGTGTGGCCACAATGTGTGGGGCTCTCTCGGGGAGCAGAGTCAAGTCAGGGAAAAAAGAACTTGCAAAAAAGAACCTGTAATTAAAACCCAAACATTGTGGGTCCCTGAAATGTTTAGTTCACTGACTTGTAGGGGCAACTGATAGATTTCTCCCTGCTACTGATGACTGCTGGGCCTCTTCCTTTGCTTCGTAATATCCTATATAAACAGTGTCATCATCTGGTTCCTGCTTGCCCCTCCAGGCTTAGTTCCAGCATGTCCATCACCTGTCACACCTGCCACATTCTCTAACATCTCTGTGCCTCTTCCCATACTGATTCTTATGGCTGTAATTACCCAATCCTTTTGTCTTCCTGGACAAAAGCTGTTACTTAATTTTTATTATTTAACCCTAGAGTCATTTTCCGTGACCTTTCTAAGCAAAGCAGATGTCATTCTGTGAACACTATTAGCTGTGGCATGAAAAACTCTCTATAACATTTATCATTTCCTTGTGTTATAAGTGTTTATTGGCCTAAGAAACTTGATCTTAAGGACTGTCTTAATTTTCCACACCCCTATTCCAAGAACATACCACAGTACCTACCACATAACATTTGTGGAATTAATAGTTGTTAAATAAATTCACAATATCCTGGTTTGTAATCTATTTTTATTACACTGTAGTCGGGCTCATTCTAATCATAAATTAAGGTACATTCACACATATACTTGCACACGCCCAAAGCTGATTGGTTGCCTATATCCAAATCACAAACCAAAATGGGTTACTTCTGGGAAACTTTCAAGCACATGCTAATTCCACGCATGCTAAGAAGTTTTGTGTACATTTCAGTCACACAGGGACATATTCTTGTATCTTGTCTCTAAAAGTTGTGGCCAGTATTGTTTGGGGACTGTAGGTTTCTGTCTACTAAATATATAGCGAATCATTGGGCCTACTCCTCAATCTTTGTTGTTGTTGTTGTTGTCACTACTGTAAGCACTACTTCATAATGTTATAATTAAAATTATAAGTAATTTAAAAAATGACAATACTTTAACAAAATTTATTTATTTAAAGTTTCAACATAAAGGTAACTGTAACTGCCATTAATTGCTACCTACATTTCATAAGCATCTATTATGTACCAAACACAGAGCTAAGTGATTTTACCCTCTTCATCTACTGTTCTCACACTCTAACAGATAGGCATTAAAATCTACAACTAGTGCGTGAGGAAACTGAAGCTCAGTGAAGACACTGGGGTGCCCCAGGCACATCACAAAAAATGGAGGGGTTGAGATTTGAGTTTGAGATTTAGTGACCTCAACTCTACTTTTTATTACACCAGACTGCCTCCCTGTACATCATGCTTTTTTGACACGTGGTTCTCTATTAATTGATTTTGTTTCTTTGCTAAAAAATAAAAAATAAGTGAGTACTCACATTTTTATGTAAATAAATATTTAATGCATAGAACACAAATGAAACAAGTAAGACAAAAGAAAATAATGCAAATGACACCAAGATCATTACAGTATAAACTAGTGACTCAGGAGCACTTCAGGCAAATCCGTAGTGCCCTGACTAGGCCAATCAGACAGCCACAAAGGTGACTATTGGCTTTGCTTCCCAGGTTAAGCTACCTTAAAGGCAGACAAATACAAATCAATAAATGAAATTCCTCATACAGTAAAATTCTGGTAACATTCCTATTGGTGTTGGGGATTGGGGTATACATGAGAGAAAAGATGTAATTTAATGTTTTGGTTTTATATACCCTGAATTACTCATATATTGTTCTTGTTTTATAATCCCAATTTTGTTGCCAATAGTATTTTTCTAAGCACTTAATAGACTTTATTTTTTAGAGAGGCTTTAGGTTCACAGCAAAATTGAGTGGAAAATACAGAGTTCCCATATATTCCCTGCACACAAATATACACAATCCTCCCTGCTAGCAGCATCCTGCACCAGGGTAGCACATTGAGTACATCTTTTAATAAATCATAAAATGTCACAAGTTCTCCATGGAACTTGTGAATTCTGGTTCCAGTTCCCTGAAAACTGGTTAAAGCAAATGGAAACTCTCATATACTCAACATGTAGGATGGATCCAAATAGCCAATTCCCAGCCATTTCAGAAAAATCAAAATCACACCTGACACTTGCTGAATGTGCTTTATGTATCTGAGCTTATCTGGGTACTTGACTTGTATAAAGTTCTTGAATATTCAGAACAAATAGTGAAAAATGGGTGAGTATATGTATTTTAATAAACTGTAAGATGTCTCCCTCCTCTCCATGGAATTTGTGGCATCCAGCACGTGTGGGTTACATGTGCCAGAAGTTCATCAAAAAATGTATCCATGAAAGGGAGGGATAAATTTAACACTTCTCAACATATATTCACAGAAAAATTCAGTAATCATATCATGGGGGAATCAGATGGTTCAGTCCACATTTTGCATATCTACTTGTGTTTCCCTCCAAGTGAGCTGGTCAAGGGCAAAAGGGAAATTATTTAAACAGATGGGACAAAATCAATTGGAAATATTGTTCATCATACCAAAGCACACACTATTATGAAGAATCTTGACTCTGTTTTCATAAAATAAATTAAAAATGAAAAGTAAACAAATTAATGTCAGGGATTTTTTTTCCTAAACGCAATTTCCATGGCATTACAATGTTTTAACAGATTCCATTTAATCAAATGTGCCTTTTAGAACAGAATGATCATTAAAGTCTGTGATTATGACCTTGGAATGTGGCAAAATCTTGAAATGCCTTCCGAGTCAATTTGTAAAAAGATAAAACAACATTCAGTATCAGTGTGGGATTAAGAATGGTCTGTTGTATGAATCACAACTTTTTCAACCTTTTCTTTAATTTCTTAAATTAAAGAAAAAATTTTTCAAAATTCCATAGTCCCCCACATATTATAAATGTATTGGTCGCATTCACTTATTGAGCAAATACATGTGACAAAACTCCAAGGACTTACATTTTATTATTACAACTGCATCTGTGTGTGTGTGTGTGTGTGTGTGTGTGTGTGTGTATGTGTGTGTGTATTAGGGATATGGCTGGGTATGCAGTCACGCGTCACTTAATAACAGGGATACATTTTGAGAATTGTGTCTTTAGGTGATTTGTCATTGTACGAACATCAAAGAGTATACTTACAGAAACCTAGATGGTGTAACCTACTACACACCTAGGCTATATGATGTGGCCTATTACTCCTAGGCTACGAGCCTGTACAGCATGTTACTGTACTGAATACTGTAGGCTATTGTAACACTACAGTAAGTATTTGTGTATCTAAATATAGAAAAGGTGCAGTAAAAATATGGTATAAAACATTTTTAAAATGGTGCACCTGTGTAGGGCACTGACCATGAATGGGGCTTGCAGAGCTAGAATTCGCTCTGGGCGAGTCAATGAGTGAGTGGTGAGTGAATGCGAAGCCCTGGAATGTTGCTGTGCACTACTGTAGACTTTATAAACGCTGTATACTGATGCTACGCTGAATTTTTAAAATAATATTTTTTCTTAACCTTAGCTTACTGCAACTTTTCTAAAACTTTTAAATTTTTTAACATTTTGACATTTGCAATAACACTTAGCTTAAAACACACATTGTCCAGCTGTACAAAAATATTTCCTTTCTTCGAAACGTCCATATGTGGTGAATGACTGTGCATTTGCATATGTGAGAGGAGGAGAAAGAGAGCAAGGTAGATTCATTTTATCCTGTCAATGCTTAGCGCACCGGTATGTTCTTGGTCATATCACAGCAGCTCCACAACTTCACGGGGTCCGCACTTTTGTAAGTATTGGTTCATTATATTCTAGTTTCCTAAAAACCAGTTAAAGCATATAGAAATTTTCATATACTTAACACGTAATATGAATTCGAGTAGCCCATTCCCAGCCATTTTAGAAAAATTAAAATTGTAGCTGACTCGTGTTGAACGTGTTTTATGCATCTGTGCTTGTCTAAGCACCTGACTTACATTGATTCATTTAATCCTCACAACAACACTGTAAGGTTCATGCTCTTATTACCCTCCATTTTACAGATGAGAATAAAAAAGAGCCCCAAAAGGTTAAAGTACTTGTCTAAGATCACACAGCTAAAAATGGCAGAACCAGGATAGAAACCCAGATAGCCTATGTCCGTAGCCTTCACCTGGTGCTCCTCAGGGGGTCTCTGCTGTCATTTCAGGTGGTATGATACTTGATCGAATGGGACCGACCTGCACACTGCAGGACATCGTGCATTTCCTCCCTTCTCCCATTAAGTGCCAGTAGCAGCACCTAGGCATTGTGACAACCAAACGTGCTTCGTAACTACAGCATCTCTGAACATCCACTTGGGAAAGGAGTCAGCCAAGTTAAAAATGCTGCAACTCTTATTCCCCAGTTGATATCACAGCTCACTGAGGGGACACACACACACACACACACACACACACACACACACACACAGTTAAGTACACATATACGTATTGACATGCTCATATGCCACCAAGATTTGAAGTGAAAATAACAGTTAATTGAGTTAGTTTAACATTTTTTCCTCCTCACTCTTTTTTTTCTTCTTCCTCATTGCTTTCTGGACAACCCTTACTTTCACTCCATCCTTTATGTCTAGAGGGCACCGGCCAGATGAAGAAAAGGAAAAGAGAACAGAAAACACAAAATTTAAAGGCGAGAAAAAGAAGTGGAGAGAATAGAAATCAAATTGAAGGCAAAAAAAAAATTGTTATTTATAGGAATTGTTGACATAGGAGTTATCTGCTCACAAATCATTGAATGAAATGAAAAAACTGCCGGGAAACCAAAACCATTGTCTGACTTGCCTCGCCTCAAGACTTGCTTCTGTATTTTAGAGAGCCATTGAATTTCAGCATGGAGGTGGCCCAGCTAACGCTGTAGTCCAAACCTCCACCGAATGTTAGAATGCCCCTGACAACTTTTGTGACAGATGGCCATTCAGCCCCTGCCACATGTCATTTCCAAGAACAGGCAGATCATTAACTACTTTTAGAATAAATCCATGTGTCTTCTGTTTAGTACTAATTGTTAGAAAATCATTCTCATTTAGAACAGAAATCTGCTATGCCTCCATCTCATTCTTCCCTCTGGAACCACATGGAATGAGTTAAATCCTTCTTCCACATAATATTCCTCTAAAATTTTGAAGCAGTTATTATGTTGCTCCTAAGTCTCCTCTTACCCAAAATAAACATATGCAAAACATATGATCTGCCCTCTGAAAAGCAGTATACCTGCTGGTGTGGCCAATGTCCTCAAAAGGCCTGTTTCATTTCTTCCTCAGTAGTAATTTTCTTTTTTACAGAGTTCAAAGTCTGCACATCTGGTGTGCATTTGTGTGGGTGTGCTCTGTGAACTCTGCATGCACATATGTATGTAAATATGAACTTGGACACACAAACATAAACCACACATGGAGTTGTGTTTATATATAAATACATAGACACATTTGTGTGCACATGTGTAAAGTATACACATTGCTCATCTTTCCTTCTCCCCCAAGTGCTCCTTCTTTGCAGGGCTCCAGTCCAGCTCCAATACACGCAAGACTGCTCCTGTTCTCGGGCTTATTTCAGCCCTCTGGAAATAAGGTGGTTGCTTTCAGCTCTATTTACGTTTCTTAGCTCATTCCTGTGTCCTGTATGCCCAGCTCTGGGTAATCAATCCTCAGCTCCCAAGGGTAAGGAAAACACTCAGGCATTCCACATCAGGAGACCTGAGTATCTCTGAAAGTATGTGATAATATAGATAAAATTGAGATCCTGTGATAACTGCAAGCCTGACATTAATCTGAACCCTCTTTTCTTTTCCTCTCTTAGTTTCATTTCCAATTAGGAATGGCTTCTACCTTTTCTCAGTTAGTTTATCACTTGCCCACTTCCTATCCTACTTTAAGAGGGAAGAAACAGAAACCTTTCTTTGATATTGAGGGAAATGTCCAAAGGGCCCTGAGTTCAAGTCTTTCATTTCGCTCACTATAATTTGAGTTTCACGGTTCAGTTCTTTAGCAAGCCTCAAATGGAAGGGTTGTTTCCAGGTTATGAAACATTATTGGAACCAAAGTCATTGTCATCGTTTCATCCCACAGAAAGTTATTTTGAACTTTCTCCTGGGGGCAGAAATTGAGTTGGTGGGAGGCAGGGCAGGGGGAGATACGAAACAGCATCTAGCTCGTTTTAAAAGACTTTCATTTCATCCCACTTCCTCCCAACACATGAAAAGAGCCCTCGAATGCCCTCCTGGAGCCTCCGTCTGCTCCTCCCACCACACTGCTTTGTCTACTCCTTCTCACCTCTTCCCCCTCTTTTCTTTGCTAAAATGAAAATCATAAAGAGAACGGGATGTCTCCAGGGTACAAGGGATGAGAAGAGAGAGAAGAGTCGGGACAGCCCAACATGACCTGCTCTGCGGGCATTATTGGTGCAGCACCTGGAACCTGGGACACCACAGGACAGCAGCGAATCGGCAGGAGGAGCTCCTGAAGTGGGGGCTGGGAACCGTCAGGGCGAGAGTTGGGCACCAAGCACTGGTTTCATTCTACATGACAACTTCGTTCAGGTCAAGCCCTAAAGAGACTCGCCCAGGTCTTTGTTTTCTTAACTAAATCCTTGCATATGAATCATTGAAACTTTCAAATGAATGATGTCACAGAGCAGCTGAAGATTAATCCAGTTTCTGCGAAAAGAGACAGAGGGAGGATTTTTACATCATTGCTAATAGATTTTCAAAGAGCAAAGTCCTAACATGCCTGCAGTCATCAAAGAATGTCTCTTTCCACCAATAAAACAAACAGCAAAGTAGTGGTACCTTCTTCCTACTCTAGCCGATAGAATTTCTGCTAATGCTTCGAGATATGGCAATTCTACTTTCTACAGGAAGCATTCCATGACATCCCCCCGCCCCCCATGCTGGTCAGAAATCATTGCTCCATATCTGCTTCCCCATCACCTTCTGTCACTCTGCCTCACGAATGTCGTGGGGGTGTCCACACACCTACTTTGTTCTATTGTCACTCAGTGTGTTCTGGCTGGATTAGAGGCATTGGTTACAATGCCAGCAGGACTCTCAAAGCTCTCTGACAGTCTTTCCTCTTGTTCCAAGTTAGCAGTATTCCTTTCTCTTCATAACAGCTGATTCCAAACTTTACCAATCACATCAACCCCTGCCAACTGTTAAATAAAATTTATAGAAGGTCATTGATTTGGACTGAGCTCCTGCACTAGTCCCCAACAGATCAAACCAAAATGATGTCACTCATGCAAATATTCCAGGCACCAAACTGAAACTAAGTTGTTTATCTGAACTTGCAAGAAATTAGGAGAGAGACAGAGATTAGCCAAATTTCCAAACAGATCAATTTTAGCTTCAGAATGAGGAAGTCTCCTCTGTTTTAACCCCACAAGGAAAGTAACCAGAAGTAAGCTGATGCTAACCTATCTGCTTTTCGTATTATGCTGTTTCTCTGTTCCTGCTCAAGCTACCTTATAAGAACCAACTGTTCTGCCATGCCCATCAGAGCACCTTTTCTAAATTTTTGGAGGAGATGCTACCCCAATTCATGAATTGCTATTAGATCTTTAAATTTGTTATGATTTTGTCTTTTGACACCACCCTTCCTCAGCTCTTCATTGTTTGCAATGGGTCTACCTTGTACTTCTCTAATAAAATTAGAAGCCATCAGACCCAAACTCTGAACTTTCTTTTCTTCCATCTCTACTTGTTCTTATCTGCCAAGGAACAGGTACAATTTCAAAAAAAAATGGTGTCCCTAGTCTTTTTCTACAATGAAGTAAGTAATCTGCCTATGTTTGCAAACCCATTTCCTGTCTACTGTAGGACCTCACTCTTATCTGATAAGGCCTATTCACCCTCTGTTTTCAATGTTACTATTATACTGCTATGCCTTGGTCTTGAAAAACATTCAGGTCCTCTCCATTCTCAAATAAAAGGCAACCTCAACAAGCTACTGACTTATCTCTTTTATTTCTCTGTTTATAAGAATATTTTATAATAAATAAAAGTCTTTGTTTATAAAAAAGATTGTGCCAGTAGCAGCACCTAGGCATTGTGACAACCAAACGTGCTTCGTAACTACAGCATCTCTGAACATCCACTTGGGAAAGGAGTCAGCCAGGTTAAAAATGCTGCAACTCTTATTCCCCAGTTGATATCACAGCTCACTGAGGGG
>NW_012140191.1:3371985-3402259 GCF_000956105.1 Propithecus coquereli
AAAAGTTTTACTATAAAATTCTGTATGTATCAAAGGCATTAGAGTGTAGTGTATGCATTTTTCTCAACAAGGTGATGTTACCCTCAAGGGGGCAAAAATTGGTGTTGGGGGACTATGAAAGTTATCAGTATCAAATGAGTCACTAATGTCAAACTCTAACAAAATGGAGCCAGGAGGCCATGAAATGGGGGTTCTCGTACACATATGCCTATGACAGAAACTATGCAAGAAATTCCTCAAAACTGCGACATTCCAGATAAGCCACTTGCACAAGGACACTTGCCTAACAACAGCTGTCTCTGCTGATGAGCTAACACCAACTCCTGCAACTAGCCCAGGTAACTGATGACCTTCGTTTCAAAACAGCTTTTGTGGACTTCCCTTCTTTGTCTTTAAAACTTTCCCCTTGCCCCAACTTCTTTGGATGCACCTATGATATGTGATAGCACATGTGTCCCAGATTGCAGTCCCCTGCTATTCCCAAATAAATCCTCTGCTTTGGAGAGTCAGTCTCTCTGTTGCTCATTTTAGGTTGACGAGAGACAAAAAATTCTTAAATATTACAGTGGTTTGTGGCCCTCCAAAGCTGAACCCTAATCAACAAAATAGTATTTCTTAGTATTTAATTTCTCTCTCCATAGAATTTTAATTTAATTTTTCTCCTGGGGAGTGGGACTTGATAATAAAAAGGAGGTTGGGAAATATTGGTGTAGTGAATCCAGACTACCTAGGTTCACACCCTGGGTCTGCCTCAATTTTGACTATGTGTCCTTTGACAGAGTATTTAACCTCACTGGGCCTCAGTTTCCTTACCTACAAAATGGGGATATTAGCAGCTATTTCACAAAGTTGATTTTTAACAAAGACTACATGAGGTAATAATATATGTAATGTTATGAATGTTAGCTTACTCTTTCAACCAACTCAATCATATATAAAATAAATTTGCTATAAAATCTGGCCCCTGCCTACCTCTCCAAACTCATCTCCTTCTACTCTTGTTGCCACTAGGTACACTCCAACCACACTCGCATTCCTACCATTCCCCCAAACACCAGGCCTGCTTTCAGCCTGGGGTCTTAGCTCTTTGTGTTTTCTTCATCTGGAATCTCTTCCCCCAAATTTTCCCAAGGCTCACTCTCTCACGTAATTCAGGTTTTTATGCAGAAGTTACCTCTTCAAAGAGTCTTCCCTAATTTATACCCCCGTTATCTCACTTTCTTCCCTATTATTTCTCTTTTGACACTGGTCTGAACAATGATTTTTTTAGATATGACCCCACACGCCCAGGCAACAAATCCAGAAATAGGCAAATGAGATTGCAGCAAACTAAAAAGCTTCTGCACAGCCAGTAAAACAAACAACAGAGTGAAGAGACAACCTATGGAATGGGAGGAAATATTCACAAACTATACATCTGAGAAGGAGTTAATATCCAAAATGTATAACCATGTTTATTGAGTTTCTACTGATTAGCAAGGAACTCAAACGGCTCAATATCAAGAAAACAATCCAATTAAAAAATGAGCAAAGTGCCTGAATAAACATTTCTCAAAAGAAGACATACAAATGACCAAGAAGTATATGTAATATAAAGCAAAAATGCTCAACTTCGCTAATCACCAAGGTAATGCAAATCAAAACCACAGTGAGATATAACCTCATACCTTTTAGAATGGCTACTATCAAAAAGACAAACAATAACAAGTGTCGGAAAGGATGTGGAGAAAAGGGAACTCTTGTACACTGATGGTGGGAATATAAACTAGTACAGCCATTATGGAAAACAATATGGAGATTCCTCAAAAAAGAAAAAAAAGAATTATCATATAATCCAGCAATCACACTTCTGGTTATATATCCAAAGGAAATGAAATCAGTATCATGAAGAGATATCTGCACTCTCATGTTTATTGCAGCACTATTCACAATAACCCAGATATGGAATCAACCTAGGTGTCCATCAGTGGATGAATGGATAAAGAAAATGCAGCACATATTATATGCAATGGAATATTATTCAGTCTTAGAAATGAAGTAAATGCAGTCATTTGTGACACTATGGATGAACCTGGAGCACATTATGCTAACTGAAATAAGTCAGGCACAGAAAGACACATACTACATGATCTCACTCATATGTGGAATCTAAAAAAGTCAAACTTGTAGAAACAGAGAATGGAATAGTCGTTGCCAAGGGCTGGGAGATGGGGAAAATAGGGAGATATTGGCCAGAGAGTACAAAGTTTTTGTTATGCAGTATCAGTAAGTTCCAGAGAATTAATGTACAGCATAATGACTAAATAATACTGTGTTGTATACTTGAAACTTGCTAAGAGTAGATCTTAGATGTTCTCACCACCCCCCCAAAACACACAAAAAGGTAACTATGTGAGGTGATAGATATGTCAATTAGCTTCATTGAGGTAATTATTTCACAATGTATCTCAAAAGTCACATTAAACACCTTAAATATATACAATTTATTAGTAAATTATATTAATAGCTTAGTAAAGCCACGAAAAAAGAAATTCAGTGATGCATCCATAGATCATCATCATTCTCTGAAGAATATATGTTTAAATATATTCTTCCTTTCACACCTTTCTTTATATTAAATAATTAGGGGTAGACAGTTGAGTAAATATCATGAAAGAAAACAGATATTAGTTACTCAGAATATGCTCACACAGTCAAGAAACTTTCAGATATCCTGAGAAAGTAACTCTCAATGCAAAGCCAGAGAACTGGAACCAGGACTTCTAAGATTCTATATTCCCATCAGGGAGGTTTAAGGCTAGAAACAAAACCATGTTTATTCAGCTCTTACTGATTAACAATGAAGATGATGCGGAGATTTTCCATGGAAATAGAACAAGGATGCAGATTCCATCCTAATTATATGCAGAGCTGTCCTGCTAAACAGTTTATGATCTAGTCTGTGAAAATTAAATGCTGTGGATTAAATGAAATAATATCAAGTGACTAATCTAGTGGCAGGCACTCTGTAAATTCTCACTAAATGGTTGCTATTAATATTGTCCTGATAACAACCAAGTAGAAGGCAGATCCTCTTACTATTATGACCATTTTACAGCAGAAGAAATTAAAATACATTTTTAGATTTTTACTATATACCTGGAATCAGATTGATAAGTGAAATAACCCCTCCAAAATCTCCCAAGGATAATTTCATAACTTCAGATTTTCAGACTGATATCTTCTTCAACTAAGCATGTGCAGATTCTTCTGAAACTTGACCAGCTAAAGCTACCTGCATTCCACCATCTGAAATGATAAGCCAGGCTCTCTGACTGTGGAGTACCTGAAATAATCAACCCACTTATATATTTAGTTTCCTGCTGGCAGCATGGAAATAAATACCACTATTTAAAAATTTAAAATTTAAAGACAGCACTATTCACCTATACACGAAAGTCACCTATTGGGCAATGTGTGTATTGACTTCTATTATACTAAAGGTAGAATCTCTTAATTTTCCTGTTTTCTATTTCTTTTTACCCATACTATGTCATTGGTCTGAGATATAAACATTAAATGTATCCAGAAAAGATATGAAAAGGAGAAGAGATATATAGCTGTGGGGGACACCAGAAATTGTTACGGGAGTCCCTGAAGATCCACAGTGTTGAGTCTGTAGTTTTGTTTATTATGAACTTCTGCCATCATCACAGATTCTCGTAAATTCTCCAGGAGAAAAGGCTGGGAGGGGGCTGGGCAGGGAAACTTACAGAAGCTCTTGCATGTGAGACATATCCGTAGTCACATGGTTATTAGTGGCCAAGTCAGTACTTTAGACCAGGTCTGAGGAGCAATCCACTCCTCCTTTTCTAGGGGATTTGGTCAATGTTTCTTTACTTTCCTGTGTACATTTCAGATCTCATTTGAATTGTATGTCAAACAGACTGAAGACTAAGCCAAAGTTAATAAGTTGCTTTACCCATGGTAGATAAGCCAAGACTCCCCTTGAACTTTCTTAACATTTTTCTCTACTGTTGAAAGTAATTTATGTTTTGATTAGTAAGGACAAACCAAAGAGAGAGAAAGAAATCATTGTTCTCTAATTAAATGAATATGGAAGACTGAGGTTATATTTCAAGCAGTGTTTTAAAGCTGTCAAGCATAGGATGTGACAAATGTTGATTTTTCTAACAGGCATTTGAGTAATTCCAGCTGCCATTTGGGGTAGGAATGTGATTGGACAAAACTCGAATCTTGTAGAGTAAAATATTTTCAAAGCATTCTATTTTCATGTTTAAAACAATATTGTAATGCAAACTATCCATGATACTGAAAAAATTCTTACTTTGTTTTGGAATGTGGATCATAAACAGTTGCATCATGTTTTATGTCGATGGTGTTCTATTGAGGTGAGTTTTAAAATTGTTGGGGCAGAGACAATGTCACCCACTTCATGTTTTAGGTATGTAGTGAGCTATACATGAATAATTATCATTGATTGAATCCCTAATTAAAGGAAATAAGAGTGGCAAGAATAAAATAAAATACGCAGATATATTTCTCCCCCTATTGCCAGAGTCATGTTAGTCACCAGTCTTCTATTAATATTTGCTTTTTGGGAAGAGCTGGTACATTGCCTCCCACATGCACCCCACACTCCTATCACAGCAAAGTATTAGCAGTAATATTAATCACAGTGGCTATCATTTATAGGGTACCTTCAATAAAATAAGAACTTTAAATCATTTTCTCTACTCTTCACATTAACCTGCAGGCAGAAATATATATATGTATTTGCTCAGTAACCACATAAAATTAACCAAACCAACCTACAAGGTCATACAGCTAGCAAAGTAGTACTGTGTGATATGATATTTAAGCACATGGACTTAGTGTCACACGGTCATGTGTTCGAGGTCCGCCTCCTCCAACCTTTACAGGAAGTTGCTTTACCTCTCTAAGTTTCCATTTCCTGGCTACAAAAAGAGTATTGCAATTTTATCTTTCCAATTGAATTGTTGTGAAAACTGAGCGAGATACTCAATGGAAATAGCTTAGCAAAGTACTTGAGACATATTGGACGTATAGACACACACACATACACACACACACACACACACACACACACACTGAATAACACTAAAGCCTGTTTCCAGTCATTGTGATTCTCAAAAACTTCTGATTCCCCTAAGGTACCATACTTTGTCTTCATTTCTATGCTTTTGCCAATTTATCTGCCTTATACCATCCAACTAAGATTTTTTTCTCAGACCACAATACGAGCAAAGATAATTATGTTCTTATTGATTCTTCAAGTCTAAGAATAGCTTCCTCAAAAATCATCCATGCCTTCCAAAACTAAGCTATGTCCCCATAGAATCCAGGACATTATTTCTCCCATATTATTTATTATGTATTGTAGCACACAGTGTATGACTATCTGTCTGCATCCACCAATAAACTGTGAGGTCCTCAAGGACAAGAACTATGTGCTTTTACTTAGTATCACTCAACACCCAACACATGGTCTGAGCCATGGAACCCAGTCAACGGTATTGGAAGGACAGATAAATCGAGGAACGGATGCATGGAGGCAATAGCTGAGCTACAAAGCCACCATCCATGTGGAGATCCCAATCCGAGTGAGCAGGTACTGAACAGAAAAGAGAATCAGGGATTTAAGAGATGTGTTACCACAGCCGAATTTATCTGGGTTCCCTCCCTTGTGACAAAGTACAAACTTAAAGCCCAAATGCTGTAGAAGGTAACATAAAAGTATAAAGAATTCAGAATCTCTCCTTTCCCTCTCTGGCTTGAGAACCATGGAAGCTGATATTGTAACTCTGAGTCTGAGGCTGAAGGCCTGAGAACCTGGGGCCACTGGTACAAGTCCCGCAGTCCAAAGGCCAGAGAACCTAAAGTTTTGATGTTTAGGGGCGGGAGAAGAAAGATGTCTCATCTTCAAAAGACAGAGAAAATTTCCCTTTCTTCTGCCTTTTTGTTCTATCTGGACCCTCCACCAATTGGATGATGCTGCCTACGCTGGGTGAGGGAGGGTCTTCCCCACTCAATCCACTGATTCAAATGCCAATCACTTCTGGAAATACCCTCATAGATATAAATCTTTACTAGCTCTCTGGGTATCCCTTAGCTCTGTCAAGTTCACACCCGAAATTTATCACTACACGAACAGTGTTCAAAAAAGAAAAAAACAAAATTTAAACATTTTATTCTAAACCAGTGTTTCTCAACTTTGGCTGCACATTAGAAAGACCTGGGAAGCTTTTAAAAAATATAATACCAGATCAGCTATCATCTCTCCCTCAATCAGAATTTAGGGGAGCTTCTTCCAAGGAATTCTAATGTAAAGCCCCTATGGGAACCACTGTTCTACCGGTCTGCCAGCGTCAGTCAAAATCTGGTCTGAGTCCTGATGCACTCCTCAAATCGTTACTGGCCCCTGACAAGGTAAGTACTAAAACCGAGAGTATGTCTTAATCTATTTGGGTTGCTATAACAAAATACCATAGACTGAATGACTTATATACAACAGAATTTATTTCTCACAACTCTGGAGGCTGGGAAGTCCAATATTAGGGCACGAGCAGATTCAGTGTCTGGTGAGGACCTGTTTCCTGGTTTGTAGATGGTGTCTTCTTGTTGTGCCCTGTGGAGAGGGGGCAAGGCAGCTCTCTAAGGCCTCTTTTATTAAGGCACTAATCCCATTTATGAGGGCTCCATCCTCACAATTTAATTACCTTCAAAGGTCCCAAATACCTCCTAATACCATCATATTCATGATTAGATTTCGACATGAATTTTGAGGCAGACAGAAACAAAAATTGAGGCAGACCATAATAAAGTGTTTAGAAACTTTTATAGCAATATGACAAATTGTTTGTGTCTATTGAATCTAATAATTTGAAACAGACTAGTGAAAAAAAAAAGTAGTTGACTTACAAAGAAATACGGTGATACCCCCCTTCAAAGAAGGCTTGTGAATAACTAAACATACACCTCTGATAGTAAGGATATGCCAGGTCACTTCTTTAAGCTGTTGTGTCTTAAAGCTGAAACATTAGGGTCGGTGGTTAATCGTTCAGACAGATCACTGGGCACACCTGGGTCCAACAGGGTTAATGAGCAGGAGTGGGGTAGATGGGGTTACAAACCAGGAACACATGCCCACGAAGTTAGATAGCTTTCTTTCTCTTTAATTGCCCTTAAAACACACACGCTCTCACATAACGCGGAAGGTGAGAGCTGAATGAAGTTTTCTGGGTAATGGCTTGAAATGTTTTCCTTATGAGAAGTGGTGTTGAGTTACAGCGTGTGCAGACCGAGAACTGGGAGGAGAGAAACAGCAGCCCCGACCCGGCCCCCACCTTTTCTGGGGCTTGTAGGAAGGTAGACATGGGCTGCCAGAGACAAGACAAGTGATATGTCGAGCTGTCCGGTGGCTGGAATCGACTGCTCCTGGAGCAACCTACAGCCAGTGTTTACAGGGCTTCTCCAGGGCCAGCCAAGCAGGCACAGATGCTCTGTTGTGAAATGCCACGCAGGCAGAGACTGACAAGCGGTAGGAGCTGAGCTCTCCCCTTGGGCTGCTGTTTCCTGCTGTGTTCAGGGGAGGGGGCGCTTTTTGGCAACTCTGCTGCTGCTGGCACTGCTACTTCAGCTCCTTCTCCACCCAAGGTAAGCAGGCTCGAAGGGAGGGCAGGCTGCAAGGGAAGCCTCTGTACCATGAACAGGATCCGAAAGTTTTTCCGAGGAAGTGGGCGAGTCTTGGCATTTATATTTGTAGCTTCTGTCATCTGGCTGCTCTTTGACATGGCAGCTCTCCGCCTCTCATTCAGTGAGATCAACACTCGGGTCCTCAAGGAAGACATCGTGAGGAGGGAGCAGGTAGGATTCAGAGTTCAGCCAGACCAAGTGAAGATTTTTTACAGCAGCGTAAAAGGGATGAAGCCTCCTCTGAGGGGACATGGGAAGGGGGCATGGGGCAAAGAGAACTTTAGAAAGACTGAAGAGAGTGTGCGTAAGGTTGAGGATGACTTGGACCAAACCCAGAGGGAGAGAAAAGTGCAGAACACCCCGGGAAGGGGCAAGGTTGTGCCTTTGTGGCGTCCTGCACATCTGCAGACTCTCCCAGTGACTCTTACCAAGCAGAAGACAGAAGGGAGAGGCATCAGACCTGAAGCCTCCTCTCACCAGGTGACACCAAAGCAAACAACAGTTCAGGGGGCTCAGGAAACCCCATTCATACCAGCAAGAGAAACTCCCTTGGTCAAAAAATTGGTACAGACAGGACCTGTCAGTATAAAACAGGAGACCCTGAAGAGTCATAGGCTCAGCAGTGACACGTCAAAACAAGCGGCTGTAAAGGACCTAGACGTGACCATTGGTCTTAGTACTAACAGATCAAAGCAGCACTCACAGGCAGTAGCAAACCAGAGAACACTCCCTGCCAGCCCACCAGTGCCAAAATCTGGGGAAGACATAGCCTTAAATAAAACTGAGACTGGGAGCAAAGAACTAAATGCAAATAAACACGAAGCCAATAAAGGTCATCCTTTTGCCAAGTTCATTGTCAATTCAAAGCGCTTAAAGAAGCAATCTATTAATAAGACACAGTTGGGAGGCTTGCCAATGGATGATGGAGCTGAAGGGGCTCATGGGAAGAAACTCAGTTTCTCCGAAAGCCATGTTGTGATTATAACCAAGGAGGAGGAGCTAAAGACAGACCCCAAAGAGGACCCCAATTCTAAAACCAAAACTATGTTTCCCAAAGTATTGGGTGAAAGCCAAGGTAAACACATTTCCAGGAATAGAAGCCAGTCATCTTTGTCTTCACTTGCTCTACAGAGAGTAACAGTGTCTCAAACCAACCAATCTTTAGTTGGGGAGCTAGAGCCAGCAAAAACTAACTTAACTGCCAGGGGCCAGCCTTCAGAACACAACCAAAGTCATATAAAAGCCCTTTTATCTGAAGATCAAGGAATGCACCATGTGTTAAAAATGGATGTGACACTTTCTCCAAGGGACCCCAAAGCTCCAGGGCAATTTGGACGTACTGTAGTTGTCCCCCGTGGAAAGGAGAAGGAGGCGGAAAGAAGATGGAAAGAGGGAAACTTCAATGTCTACCTTAGTGACTTGATCCCAGTGGACAGAGCCATTGAAGACACAAGACCTGCTGGGTAAGAGCCATTTCTCTTCTCTTTCCTCAACCCCAAGTATTTTGGCTCAAATGTAGAGAGGATTTATTTCTAGACAATTTTATGTGGTTTGGGGCCACCTAGAAAATTAAAGCAACATTAATCATTAGATGCCATTCAAATATTCTACCATCCACACAGAGAAAAATTCTGATATCAGCAACACACTATGCTTCTTCCTATACTTATCTCTTTGAGACTTTGGCCCTCAACCCTATTAGCTAATGTTCCATTTCCTTCCCCCTGTTGAAAACCTGTTAGAATGATTAGATGAGTACAATTTATAGTAAAGTATATATGAATGGTAGGATGTAAAATTTAATTCCTTTATAACAGTAATGATGAAGTAAATTCCCAATTTTGGAACTTTTCATTATTAGCAAGTTTGTCAGGAATATATTTGGGAAAGAAGCACAGAAAAAGGATCTTCTATGCCTCTCTGGAATCATTTCTTAACCAGCAGAATTCTGCCTAGTATGAGTAATGATGACCATAATAGCAAGGGAAGACATGACTTTGCTTCCTAAAATTTAATGTTCTTTGTAGGTGGAGAGGGTAGACATTTCAGGAGTTCAGTAATACAGGAATAATGTGGGAAAAAGTCAATCTATCAATAACTAGCAAACACCTACAGGAGGTAAAAGAGCATAATAATAATAATCACTTATATATGTAGTGTTGCACCATTTACAGAAGGCCAGCATGCACACAGATGAACTTCATAAGAGCTCTGGAAAGGAGGTGACAGATCTTATGGTTCAAATTAACAAACAGATGAGGACACTTAGAAGTTATGTCACTTTCCCAAGATACTACAGCTCTAAATCTGTCCAATGTGTCTTCATGAACCAGTTCTTTGACAAATTAAATTCCTATAACTACATCACCAGAAAGAGCATCAAATCACAGCTATTTGATCTGATTCAAATACAGTTGGGTTCCTGGCTCCTTTTGGTCCACTCATAAGTGGGAGTTCTTTGTAGTCATATGTTCACTATCCACTAATTGATAAAGCAGCTCAAGTCTGCCTTGATATTCAACTTCCTGAGCCAAACAATGTTTGCCTGGAAGTTGGAATTAAGGAATATCAAGATTGAGACTTAGTACATGTGTTATGTAAACAATGGCCTTGTTTGGCTTCTGTAGAAAACTCTTCCTTGTGATGTAGGTGCTCAGTGTTACTAGGAGGAAGGCAGATATAGATAAACCTTTATTCATAATTGTAAAAGGAAACTCTTCATTGTGATGTTGGCTGCAATGAGGCTGTTTTCAATCTCTTAGCCCTTGGCAAACGGCGATCAGCCATGCGCTAACTGCCTGCTTAGACCAACCACCGTGTCATTCATGTTCCTCATCCTGGTGACACATCCTTGAGGAGAATGCAAAAATCCTCAAAGTTGAGGAAACTGAGGCCCTGGGAAGTTAAATTGTCTGTGATCATAGAGCTAATGATTGTAGAAAAATGATTAAAATTCATGTTCAAAATTATGTTGTGCTGTCTCCCATCTCTTGCCAATTACCCCCTGAAAAGGACCCTAAAAATTATGTTAGACAAGCTCCAATCTGAAATCCCGTATATCGTAGAATCGCATATGCCAGCTTTGAACACAAATCGCAGGGGAATGTGGTAGTCATTAAAGCAGCTTCATTTTAACATGCCCTTGGTGACCCAGCAGACTGCTAGGAATCTGGGGAGGAATCAAACCCTGCACAGAAGCACAAGCTCTAGTTCCAACCAGAGAAAGGGCAAGTGTGTGGGGGCCAAAAGGGAATAATAATGATGTTATCATCTGTGTGATTTATTGAAGGCTCAATGGCTCCCAGCACTTGTTAGTTTCTATAATTTGGTCTGTGGAAGTTAAGCGCTGCAGCCCAGGAGAGTTACGTTCAGGGTCTGTCTTCTGAAGGAGGCTGTCCAACTGTAGGAGAAACTGACACGTGTGTTTGAGAGCATGAGTCAGAAAGCCTGTGGCTAAGCCCCTCCCTCTTATCACACAACCCACCTTGGCTAAATAAAGGCCGGTCTCCGCAAGCTGCCTGGCTGAGGCCCTGCTCTGACAACAGGGTGGAAGAGACAGTCTAGCCACTAGGGAACCCATATATGGGGCCTCCCAAAGTGTTCACAGCCCTTTGGTGTCACTCTCCCTTAAAAGAGGACAAATCATGGTTTTTACCCAAACACTCTGACTGTAAATATGTGCAAATTATGTATTCAGATGGATAAAGGTTAGAAGAAAATACAAATGAAAAACAATTGAGTCAGAAGGTTGGCAAGATTTGAAGCGAAGTTTTTTTACTTTGATTTTATTTATTTTCAGCCTTGCTCAAAAAGTATTTGAGATGGCTCACAAGAATACGCAGTAAGATTGCTTAAGATAATGAATTTTAAAAGTCAGCATAAGGGGAAAATTGTTATAAAATATAATGAGAAAACGTGTGTGTGAAAAAGAGAGAGCACACATGCTATAAGAATGCAGGAGAACTGGCCTTAAAATTGGCTAGAGTAGCAGCCCACTGCAACCTTTAAATTGCGGGTTTGAAAGAATCTCTCCCTTACTGCCCCTGACATTCCCCAAATATCCACCATTATAGATGAATTCACACAGTAACTGGCACATCGTAACTGCTCATCGAATATAGATTGAACAAAAAAAGGATAAAGAACATAGATTTGCTATATTCATTTACATTCAATTCCCTCCAGTAAAGATAACTAGTTAGAAGTTAATTATCTTCTTCAGGATGGGTTAACTGGTGTGCTAGGGGGAGGTTAGCATTAAGAAGCAGAAGGGACAGGCAGGATTCCAGGACAACTTCCCCTACTCCAGCTCTAAAATCGGGCGCCCTTTTCCAAACCTGCGCATCCCTCCCTTCCCTCCTGAGTGCCCAGGAGCCGTTTCTATGATGTCGATATGCAATCGCACAGCCTTTTGTCCTTTCTGTCACCAGCATTACACTGTCCTTTGCAGTGCTGCCTGTGTTCCTCCCCCTTGAGGTATGGCAATAGCCCCCCACACATGACGTTTTCTCCAAGCTGGGCCCTCAACATAAGGGAAGATAGTCTCACCCTTTTCTATACACTATGGTCATTCCCATCCATTGATGTTTTTATTAGCTGGTCCCTTCCCCACTGTCTCCCTCCATCGTCATCTTGCATGGCCCTCACCATTTTCTCCCATACATTCCAATCCAATTTCTCCAAATCCAATTCTAGCCTACCTCCACCTGGGCCATGACATGGCTGTGACCTCTAAATTTCAATGACCCTTAATGTGTGCAGCGCTCCTTGTTACTGAAACACTCTTTGTTGTATGTTCTTCGCTAACTGGAGCTGTGAGTGTCTGTTCTGCCTTCTTAGCAAAATTATAAGCTTCTAAAGGGAGCTGTCTTTAGCTTTATTTTGCACTCAGAAGTGATCACAGAGCTGTACACTCAAAATATACAAGTTTGCCTAATATGGGTTTAAAAAATATGTTTCTCTGAAATAATTTTTGAAAACTGATACTACTTTTAAAAATAACTGAGAGGTAGTAATTCAAATGAAACTTGCAATAAATCTTTTTATAAATGAAGAATGAGTTTCCTAATGTTTCATTTTGAATATATTAGAATCTGGTTTAGGTGAATACATCCTGTTTAACACTATGATCTATTTATTCATCATGTTGATTCCTTAGTTTATATTTTTATAGTTTTGGTTTTGAATGTTAATGTTTTGACTTTCGAGGGAGGAAAATTTCTTTGCTTACAAGAATGTTTTATGTAAGTAAAATAATTTCATTTATGCCTAGAATTTTTGCCTATAAAATGTGCTTAAAGTAAAATGCTTTTTTGAGAGTCATTTTAAAGTTCCATATTTAATCTTTTTTAATAAAAAGCTAATCCTTGCAGATCTTGATCTTGATTATTAAAGTTTGTTTCCATCAGCAATAATCAACACACATACACATGCACATGTACACAGGCATGCGCGCACACACACACACACACACACACACACACACAGAGGTTTTGCTAAAATATGGTCCTATCTACTGAAAATGCAGGGCAATTCTACTTGGAGAAGTCTGTCTTTTGGCCTGCAGCTATAGTTAAGATGGAACTCCAAAAATGAACTTATTTTAAGAGTGCACTTCCTGAATCTGAATTTAGAGAAAAATGACTCAAAGGAATTTTTGCTGCCAGCATTTAGTTTTTAAAGTAGAATGTGAATTCTGGCATGCCCATCGACCACTGCTGTGTCGTCATAATGTTACTCGATTACTTAATTCAATGCTTTTCCTTTCCTACAGAACACTGGCAAGCCCCTCAGTAAAGCAATTAAAATGGGTCTTTATTCTTTTAACCCAGAGCCAGGACTGTCAACCAATAATTTGATTCCTTCCTACACAGCTAAAGAGAAGTTTTTCTTGGCACGTATAAAAAACAAAAGATAGTATAGTGCATTTGCCACAAACCAGTCTGAATTATTTGAAGGGAAAGGAAAACTTTCTCAAACCTTAATTTTGGCCCTAGTAGGGTCAAAAACCATAACTAATGAGTTACTGGAGGAGGAGGAGGTGGAGGAGGAGAAACCAGAAGACAGAAAATAAACTGATCAGGTAACCTCTCAAACTTCAGGCTTTTAAAACTTTATCAGGCCAGGGGAAAAGAGAAACTTTAAAATAAATTAAATTAAAATTTTTTATTTTTACAGGGGATAAATATTTTAACTGATGAAGTGAGAGTGCTTTTGTGACTAATATTGACTGGAGAACATTATCTAAAATTAACTGGAGATGCTATGAGATCTCCCTGAGAAATGACCTAATCAGGAGCAGGAAAAAAAAAAAAGTCTCACAAAAAAGACTGAAAGGGGTTTGCTACCCAGAGGCTGGGAAAAAAAAAAGTAAAAATTAAAAAAAAATAAAATAAAAAGGTTATTTCCTGCTTTCACTCAAAAGGCAGTGATGCCTTTTTTTTTTTTTTGAGACAGGGTCTCGCTCTGTCACCCAGGCTGGAGTGCAGTGGCGCCATCATTATAGCTTACAGGAGCCTCAAACTCCTGAGCTCAAGTGATCCTCCTGGCTCAGCCTCCTGAGTAGCTCAGACTTCTGGCACACCATCACGCCTAGCTAATTTTCAAATTTTTTATAGAAATGGGATCTTGGGATTTTACTATATTCCCCACGGTGGTCCCAAATTCCTGGGCTGGAGCAGTCCTCCCACCTCAGTCTCCCAAAGTGCTGGGATTACGGGCATGAGGCACCACAGCCAACTAGTGGTGCTTTTGGAACAGTGTGAGTGTTCATTCGTGTGCATATGTGCATGCTTTTGTGAGCTTATCTGTGTTTTATGTGAGGGCCCAGTGCTCTATTTCATTGGCAAGTCATGTAAAAGAGCAGGAAATAAAAGGGAAATTGTGTTTAAAAGGTGTAGGCTAGACTGTAACATAAAAAAGATTAACTATGGCCAAGAAACAATTACTGAGCCTTTGGATACTTTTATTTATCACATTCTCCCCATAACTAGGGAATAATAAACACAAAGATGATCAGAGAAGAAAGTAAAACACAATTCTGCTACTAATTCAAAGAAAACAGTTAAACAGTGCCTAATTAATGTAAAACTGAGAAATGTTAAAGCAAATCAGTGACTTTTCCTCCTAAATACCGTCAAAGACCGAGAAATACTCCTGGAAGAGAGTAACTAGTCAATGTAGGAATTCAAACCTATTTATACCGTCTTTCACACATCTAACTAACCAGGGCCCGATTTAACCCTCAGCCTAATTTTATCAAATTTTTGCTGTAATACTGCCCTGGGTGCTCTTATCCCAGAAAATAACTTCCTGCTGCGCATTCCTGGCTGACCGGTTCAGAACAGAGCCTCTCAAGAGGGGAACTCTTGAGAATTTTTTTTGCTCAAGGATCAGAAAAATTCAGGGAAAATAGCGATGTTTAGAAGCTCTGTTTTGTTGTTTGCTTTCAAAATAAAAGGAGTTTTTTGAGAGTCTGCTGGGAAAACATCTATATTATTCCAAACTCAAGTACCTTCTCAATTGGCCCTGCTTCTAAAATGCTGGTATCTGGAATGTGTGAGAATTAGAATGTGAAGAAACGGAGTGTTTACAAAGGCCTTTACTACATGCCTTCTCGTTGGACCCCTAAAACCATTTCTCAAGGTAGATACTATTATCTCAGCTTTACCTATAAAAAACTGAGATTTACAGAGGAACCTGAGGTTTCAGGTTACGGTAGATAATTCAGAGAGTTGCAGCTCATTTCACTGCATGTAATATTTGCTCCTAGCCTGCAGGGAGGCAGCACGTCACACCAGGAGGCTGGGGCCTTTCACCCTTCATGTGCGCCCCCTCATTCGATCCTCAGGGCCGCCACACCAGGTTGATAAAGTGTTACACCTCCTTATTCACAAATGGAAAAAACACAAGGACATGGAAAGTAACACAAGGGCTCACAGTTCACAAGTGTCAGCATAGGGACGCAACCCTCAGTCTTCTGATTAATAATTCCCCTCCCCGTGAGCACCCTCACCCCCACCTCCCCGTGGCTTGCCAAGGCTCTCTGAGGGAGGGAATTCCTCCCTTTCTGAGCCTCACAAAATCAGTGCTGGTTTTGTTTCAGTCAGTGATGTGTAAGCATGTATGTTTGTATATAGACTTGATAGGGGGTGTGTGTGTACTTTTGTTCTAACCAATCCTCACAGCAACATTGTGAAAGAGATATTGTCTCTCAAACGTTTTACAGATGAGAAAAGGGAGGCTGTAAAAGAACAAATGATACATGTCTGTCCTGCCAAGCTAATAGCAGATTTGGGATACCAAACAAAAAAAATTTCCCAACTTTTAATTCAAGTGCTCTTTGCATGGGCTACACCTCCTCCTTCCTTTGTTTCATTATGATCTCATGACTCAGGCAGACATTAAAACACCTCTCTTCCTTATACATACGTCAGAGGTGACGGAGGAGGATTTGTTTTGCATGACATGTACCTAGTCAGAGAAAAAATTGATAGGAAATCATTTTCTATACAACACTAAGCAAAAGTGATTCTTTGAAAGTGCACCACAAACACAGTGAACGCCCACACCCACAGTGAGCAAATCTGTCCCAGCGGCTGCTATGCGGGAGAGCGTCAGGGCATGGTCCCTGCCCTTGAGGCACGTAGAGCAAATGTTGTGCAGAAGCACAGGGTCCTACTGGAGAGAGGCAGAGGAAGGCCTAGCCTGGCCTGGAAGACAGCAGAAATGTTTGAGCTGTAACCTGAAAGGGGAGAGACTTGGAGAGGTGGGGAAAGGAGAGAAAAAGAATGATCCACTGACAAACTGGGTTGGGTGACGAGGATGTAAGTGAGGCCACAGAGGTAAGTAGAGTCCACATCACTCAGGACCTTGCTAAGGTCCTTCTAATGGCCAGTGGGAAACTATGAAAGGATTTAAAGCCATAGAAAGAACAACTGAATTTGCTTTTTCTCAGGAGTCTCTCGACCCAGAGGAAAGCATTTAAGGTTAAAATGTAGCCGAAGTTGCAGAGAAAATTGCAGAATGGTAATCACTAGATGAAGACTCAAAAGAGATCCAATCTAGTCCCATATATCCCAGAGAAGGTCCCAGGAGGAAAGTGCCTTGCCCGAGGTCAAGGTCATACACAGCAGGCGAGACAGGGCTACCCGCATCCATGGTGCCCTCACCCCCAGCCAGCACCATTCCTGCCACATCACACCACCTCCTGCTCTTCTCCCTGCCATCCCAATTTCACTGTGACAGCTGCCTGCTCAAAACAGACTATCGTCGAACTGGCGAACGTTGATGCCGGTGGTTTATATTTCCAACGCTGAGTCCTGTGGCTTTGATGGCGACAGCCACCTCAGCAACCACAGCTTCAGTTAGCTAAGGCCTTTGAAGTAGAGGGGATGAGTGTGACTTCAATTTTCTAAATTAGTAGTCCAGTGATTCTGACTGAATGTCAGGGACAGTCTACCCCAGAATGAACAAAACGTGAACGGAAAATTTTTATATCACTATACCCTCTTATCAGCGAGAGGAAAAGAAACCTCATTCATTCTAAGGTCCTGGAGAAAAGAATGTACTGTAACTCCAGGCCCAGCTTCTCAGCTCCATGCTCCATTCTCCTCCCGATGCTCCTGAAGATACCAGAGCTTGGGGAGGGAACGCCCCTGATGGCTCCCATCAAGGCCGTAGTTGAATTGCAAATAGAAATAGAGAAAATATTCTCCTTGACCTTCTGTTCAAATCTGTGAAGACCGAGACTTGACCCACATAGTACATTTTGACTGTCTTGAAATAAAATGAAAAATTCATAGAAGTGAGAGAATGTCATCATTCCCTCTATCTTCTGATGTGAAACCTCCTTTACTTGATAGGCTATATTCAAATCAGGTTAGTGGCTGAGCATTCAGCGCACAGAAGCCAAGAGGGTAGAACACAACCCTTTCTGAGTCTCTTGATAAACGACTGAGCACTTGATAGATTCAGATTAAAGGACTGCCTCAGAAAAGGGCAGTGTGCCCAGTCAAAATGTGTGTATTTGCATTAGGTTCTCACGTGGGTTTTTCACTGTGAAGCGTACGAAGTATTTTTATATCCGTTATCTCATCAAATCTGCACAGACATTCTGTAATCAAGGCATTGTAGTCTCCATCCTGCAACTGAGGAAACTGAGGTTCTGGAAGGTTAAGTGACTTGCCTTATTGGTCTGTGGCCAGTAAGTGCTAGAAAGAACTCATCTTTCTCACGTCCAGAGTCTCTCTGTCCTACCACAGTAGCGCATCAGCTCTGTGCAGGATGATGAAACAATCTGCATTAGAGGCCCCATTTGTTTGTAGAACTTGGGTTGGCTATAGTAACCTAAGCCTACACTTCCCCCAAACAAAATAGATTGGGTTAATTTTTAAGTATACCATGGGGCCTGTAGACTCTAAATACCTAATTTGTGTAATGAATAGACATACAGAATATAAATAGGATTTTTTAGCCTCAAAAAAAGTTACATACCCAGAAATATCTTACATTTAAATTAGACTTTAGCTGAAATTCCTCCTCCCACAATAGAGCAGAAATCAAGGTTTCCAACGGAAAAAATTGGAATAAAAGGAATTTGCTTCAGTTGGGTCAGTGTAGGATAATTTGAAATAGTTTTTGCAATGTATGGAAACTAGATAACTGTCAGTATGCAAGACTGGTGTAACATTTAATAATGCTGAAAGCCTTTCTGTTGTGGCCCACTGTGCCTTTGAACAAAACAAGCATACTGGTTTTGTTACACACCTGGAAAAGTGTTTAATCTGTTTAGTGATGCAGTAGAGCAGGCCCTATAAATGTTAGAGCAGCCTGACATCTCAGGCACCTAAACGAAGGCACTTTCTGAAACTTTGTATTGGAAACGTCTGGCATCTCTTTCTGTGCCCCTCCTCCCCATCCTTTAATATTACCTTTTGCCAGACACCAATATGATCTGTACCTTATAATCTTCAATGGGGTCTTCTTCAATGTTATTCCTTAAATACGTCTAAAATACATGCTCGTCAGCAATTTGCAGAGATACTTCTAATTTGCTGGTATATTAGCATCTAGTGGGATTCTTCATGATCTGCCCCTCTGGGTTTCTAATGGTGAAATTAAGGCACTGCAGCACATTGGGAAAAATTTGAGAGCCTTTCCCAAATCTCTCAAATCCCTGAGAACTTTTCCTACCTCTAATTTCAAACTGGCTAGCACTTTAGAAGTTCCTTCTAAAACAGGCCAAAAAGCTACTGAGTCGTTGGTATGAGCCTGCTTGAAACTCTTCCCAGTGAATTTTCATTGGTCACTGGATGTTTCTAAAGCCAACCAAATTTTAACCATAAAGCAACTCTCAGGACTTCACAGTTAGGCTTGTTGGTTCCTGCAGAATTTATGCAGCTGACCTTTGCTTTTCAGAACTGGTTTATTTTGTTCGGCACCAAATATTATAAAGAATATTTAGGTGTAAAATGTGCATTTCCCATTAATTTACATGATAAAATTAGAGATGAGGAAGTCACTGTTTTCTTCTGTACACTTCCTTTCACTCAGGCTACTAAACTTCTCTTAGCTTTACTTCTTCTTTCCCAACCCAGAGCCCAGGATGAAACATTTAACCACTTTACACCAGTCCTCTCAAAATCTTCTACCATTTTTCTTTCTACCTCATTTGCTCTGATGACCCCTAGACTTGTATTAATCCAACAATTTGCTCTATCTCCTCCTACATTCAGGCTGCCAGGCACTGGTGAAGCAAAACACACTTGTATTTTGTCAAAATTTTGGCATCTCCAACTTCAGGAAAGTGCTCAATGCCCCTCAGAAACCACTTTACATATAATTGGCTGACATTCTTTCCCACTGCCCGTACTGCCTGTCAAAAATAGTCTCCATTCTCCTCAAGCCCCTACCTTATTACATTAGCAAGTAACTTTTCCTCCAGTATAAGCTACAATTTTTCAACTTCTCATCCCATATGCATAAACTTATATATGGTATCATTTTTTTCCTATCTCAAGGAGAAATATCTCTTTTACTATTTAAGCTTTAAATTTAAGCTCCATTGCATTGTCATTCATTCATCCATTCATTGAATACACATTCATCAAATACTTATTATGTGCAGCTGTGCTTGAGCCTGTGGCACTGTAAGCAAGGCAGATTTGCCCACCCTCAGGAAATTCTGGATACAGAAGATAAGGAAATAAAATTGATAAATGAATTCTATGCCAGAAACACAGATGACTACATAAAGAAAAATAAAAAAATAGCTAAATTTTGAAAGAGTGGTCAGAGAAGGAACTGAAAGAAGGCCAAGGTGGCCAGGGGAAGTGGGGGGATAGTGGGATGGCAGACAGTTGGAAAGATGGGCAGGGGTCCTTTAGGGTATAGCAAAGAATCTGGATTTTTTTTTAACTTCGTGCCATAGGTATTGACTGAAGGATTTTAAACAGGAGAGTGGTGTGGATGTGGCAAAGAGTGGAAATAGAGCCTGTTAGGAGACTTCAGCAATGACTCTGCAGAAAGAGAGTGAAGCTCAAGAACTAGGGGTGATTGCTTGAGCCCAGGAGTTTGAGGTTGCTGTGAACTAGGATGACGCCACAGCACTCTAGCCCAGGCAACACAGTGAGACTCTGTCTCAAAAAAAAAAAGAACTAGGGGTGGCAACTGCGGGGTGTAAAGAAGTTGGAGTTGCTATATATGGTGGCATTACAATGAACAGAAGTTGACAGATTGATTTTACTTACAGTGAGGAAGAGGGTAAAGTCTAGAATGGCAAGGTGGGTGGCGATGCCGTTAAGAAGGGCAATGCAGAGGAACGGTTGGGTTGAATGGGGTGAAAGCAAGATTTCCATGTCAGACGTGTTACGTCTGAGATACCTGTGAGACGTGCAGGGAGATGTCAAGTAGTTGGTTGGGTATAGTATGAGTCCGGAATTCAGAGGAGCCATCTGACCAGGAGATAAATTTGGAGGAGATTATCACACAAAGCTGTGGGCATGAATGGGATCATATAGTGACATAGTACACAGAAGAAAACAAAGCCCAGGACCCAGCTCTGACAGCTTTCTGCTTAGAGATTAAGAAGAAAAGGGAAAAGCTGAGAAGGAGACTGCAGGGGGAAATCCAGGGAGTGATGGGGATAGTATATTGTCTCATGGGACAAACAAATTAAAAATGGAGAATGACTGAATGAAGCTAGACCTGTCAGTTCCATCAACTGACACTCTAAGGTCGATTATGAAAGGACACTTTTTTCCATCAGTAATGCTATGAATTGCTGATTTTTTCAACTCTCAACTCTATCTGCACCTTCCCTGAAGCCCATAAAAAACATTCTGTCCCAGCCAGGCGCGGTGGCTCACGCCTGTAATCCTAGCTCTCTGGGAGGCCGAGGCGGGCAGATTGTTTGAGCTCAGGAGTTCAAAACCAGCCTGAGCAAGAGCGAGACCCCATCTCTACTAAAAATACAAAGAAATTAATTGGACAACTAAAAATATATAGAAAAAACTAGCCAAGCATGGTGGCACATGCCTGTAGTCCCAGCTACTCGGGAGGCTGAGGCAGGAGGATCGCTTGAGCCCAGGAGTTTGAGGTTGCTGTGAGCTAAGATGACGCCATGGCACTCTAGCCCGGGCAACACAGTGAGACTCTGTCTCAAAAAAAAAAAAAAAAGATTCTGTCCCTTTCTACCCAGGAGAGGGAGGGAGAACAGAGTTGACAAATTTACCCTGCATCCTACCATCTACCCTCTTATCTCTTTCTTCTCTAGCTTTTCTCCAAAAAGAGTCAGAAAAATACTCTCCTCTTCCTCATCTACCTTTTCTCTTTAATTCATTGCACTCCAGGCCCACCCATTCTCTCCTTGGGAAACTTCAGTCTCATCACTCTGGTCTTTGATGTTCATCAACAGAGATTCTGAGAATTGGAGTCTGATTTTAGAGATTTTTTGTTTTTGTTTTTGTTTTCTGTTTTTTGGCTTTTTGAAAGAAATTTCAGAGTTTTAAGGTGTGTCTGGTTCCAAAATTGTCCTTTAGTTGTTGGAATTGTTAATTATGCAACCAAATAGAATAATTTTTATTTAATGCTAGGAAATCCCTCAATTCATATTTTTTCCTCTCTTTATCTAATTATCTTTATTTTCTAAAATTGAGTTTCAATATTATAATTCATAATTTGATATCACGAGTTAACATTTTCATGGACTTCAATATGTAAACAGAGGAGATGAAAGTGCTGCAGCCACAAGTCAAGGCAGCTGGAAGAGGCGAGGAACAGAATCTCACCTAGAGCCTCTGGAGGGAGTGTGGCCCTATTGGCCTCTGAATTTAACACTTCAGATCTCCAGAAATGTGAGACAATATGTTTCTGTTGTTTTGAGCCACCAAGTCTGTGGTCATTTGTTATGGCTGCCACAGGAAAGTAATATAGATTTTGGTATCAGGAAGTGAAGGGCTGCTGAAATATACCTAAAAATATGGAAGTATTATCCAACAAATATCCAAGAAATTAGATAATGGGTAGAGTCTGGAAGGATTTTGAGACACATCATAGGAAAAGCTTAAATTGCCTTGAAGAGACTATTGGTGGAAACATGGATGTTGAAGATGCAGCTGGTGCAGGCTCAGAAGGAAAAAAGGAGCACAGTGGAGGAAGCTTCTATCGTCTTTGAGAATACATATGTTGCTCAGACAGAATTTTCGCAAAAATATAAGCATTATAAGTGCTTCTTGTGAGGGCTCAGAAGGAAATGTAGAGCATTTTATCATTATGGGGATTTGGAGGAAAGGTGATCTTGTTATATAGTGGCAGCAAACTTGGCTAAATTGTGACCTACAGTCATGTGAAAATTAGCAGAACTTGCAAATGATCAACTTGGATATTTAGCTGAGGAAAATACCAAGCAAAGTGTTGAAGGTGTGGCCTGGTATCTTCTTTCTGTTCACAGTAAAATATGAAAGAAAAGAGATAAATTGAGGAAGGAAATATGAAACAGAATTTTTGGTAATTTGTTATGGCAGCCACAGGAAACTAATAAAGCCATTAAGCGAAATCAGGAATATCTCATATTATTCTGAAATGCCAGTGCATGGATCCTTTGTATAGAATAAGAATATTTTAGTTTAGACAGTCTGCTATTTTATGTTAGCATTAGATATATGATCACTACATGAAGATATCTAACTGAAATGTGTAATTTTTATTTAATGTTTCTTGGCAATTCAGGACATGCACCTATCACTCCTCCCTCTCCTCCCCCTTTTTTTTAAGATTAGCCACAAATAATGAGGATATATTAACTTTACCTTAGAGCTCAACTTCCCAAACTGGTGTATCAATGACTTGTAAGTGTCATTCTTTTGTTTATTGGTTGGTTGGTTTCTTTTTTGTTTGTTTGTTTTATTTGATTTAGAAACAAATTCTCAGGCCCTATACGAACATTCTGAATTGATTTTCTGTGGCTGAGGATTGAATTTGTATGTTTTTCTAAGGCTTTATCTATTATTATGATAACCAACTATTTTAGGGGACCATTAAAATTATAGAGCATAGCTGGATTTGCCTACCGTTTCTTAAGTAGCTGCTATGTGTCAGATATATACTAGGTGAGTTCATATAATATTTGTATTTAATCTTACAACAAGTGGATTTTCTCTGCTTTGTAGTTGGCAAATTGAGATTCAAAGAAATTATATAACTTTTCCAAGCTAGTAATTAAAAGAACTGATATTTGAGCCCATATTCATCTGATTCCAAAATCCACACTCTTAGTACAGAAAAACCAGCAGTGGAATGAAAACTGTTTTTGTTCACATTCCCATATACATTTTTTTCTAGGTGAATGATGTTGGGTAAGTCATTTAACGTCTCAAGCTTCAATTTGCTCTATTTGAAGAAGTGTATAATAATATGCATCTCAAGCAGTTGTTGTGAAGATTAACTTAAATTATGTACAAAATAGCACTTTGGCAACTATAGATAAAGTGCCATGCAAATGTGGTTTGTTTTACTATGATTTATACTCTTATCTATTTCTTACTTATGGGATACGTAAAATGTCATAATGTTACGTGGCAGAAGTACCAGCTCCCACAAAATGCCACGTCTACTGCCAGCTGCTTCTATTCTTGTGGACTTAAGACTTCCTGAATGATGACTTCTGAAGCCAGGCTGGACCAGAGTTTGAGTCTCAGTTCTGCCATTTACTAGCAGTAGAATCGTGGACTAGTCTCTCCATGATTTTGATTATTCACCAATAAAAAGGGAAAGAGATGATGGTGGTTTGATGTTTAAATTGAAATAATGCAGAGTGATTATAGTATTTATTTATCAACATCCTCATCATTAATGATTACATTACTGACACTAATTGTGTTAGAGGGATGGCAAATATGCTTTGTGAGGTTCCCCTGGGCACCGCCTCTGAAGAGCAACGCAGGAGAGAGGTGGAAGGATGCCAGCAGTGAGGTGGTGTGATCTGCAGAGCATGGGAAAACCCAGGCCAGCTGCAATCCATCTGAATAGCAATTCCCACTGTAGCCTGGTTCTTAGTTCTATGCCAGCGAAATGATTTCAACTGTGTAGCAGATTCTCAGCAGGAACCCGAGATAGATAGGGAAGCTGAAAATAGTTTAATTATTTGGCCCATACATAGTACCATAAATGCATTCACATGCAGAGTGGGAGAAAGAATGTATCTTTGGCATTTGGAAGATGGCTGGCTGGAAGGGCAGTCATAACTACTTTGTAATGTTAAATAAGTCAGAATGCTCTCTTCTGGTATATAATCTAATAATGATAACAATAACTACCATTTAGTGAATTCCTATACCAGGAACCATGGTAGACTTTTTAGGTACATTATCGCTACGATATAAAACTCTGTTGAATAAGAACCATTAATTCCCTCATTTTGCAGATGAGGAAACTGAGACGCAGAAAGATTATGGAAGGTGTTACTGGTTAAAGATCTGAGAAATATTGGTAATAAGATTCACAATAGAGTCTAATCGCCTGTAAAGCCCATATCCTTTCCACTGCAGCATGATGCCTCCACAGGAAGTTCTCATGTCTTGCATTGCTAGTCCTTTTATAGCAACTGTTGTTACTGGTTATTCTTCTGCTCTTTCATTTTGCATGTACCCCTCCCCAAGAAAAGGCACATTATAAAATAGATAAAATCATTATTGATATATAAAAATCAATGATAAATAGAGAGAAGATAGAGTGAGAATGTGTGTAGATGCACACAGTCACACTCTGTGACTTTAAAACCATCTGTGGATCTTGTTAGCACAACTCTTGTGCTCTGCTTATATTCCGGCCCAGGTGTGCAGAACAGCTAGTTCACAATAACCTCCCAACCACGAGTGTCATCATGTGTTTTGTGGATGAGGTGTGGTCCACTCTCCTGAGGTCTGTTCATAGTGTCCTCAACCGCTCTCCTCCACACCTCATCAAGGAGATTCTGCTGGTAGATGACTTCAGCACCAAAGGTAAGAAAACCATTCAGGCTCTCTCTTGAAAAGTCAAGTTTGATATGAAGCAATAGCAGTTTCGATCACAAAATTATAGGATAAGTTGATGAAGCATAAACATTTTACAAATGCTAAAATCATTGTTTCACGCAGAGGCTTAGAGGCGTAAGTCTCAGCATCTACAGGACATTAAAAGTCATCCAGGGCTCTGTTCGGCTAGATATTTCAGGCTTCCTCTCTGCTGTGACTCCCCTACCATGTGGGACTGATTTTCTAACTACAATTCCTTGGAGATAGGCACTTTGAAGTGTCCAGAGTCCAAATGCACAAATGCCTGATTATGAAATCTAATAAGCAAATGCCCCACAGTTAATGGGATACTCTTCCTACTGATCATAGATTAGACTCTATGGAAAGCAAAGAAATAGAAGTCCTATGGCTTCCTCCTAAAGAGCAAGACATATTACGTGTTCAGTTAAGTGTTGAGAAGACAGGTTATCAATGGGAACAGAGAGATGTCCCAACAGAGTTCAAAAACAGAATCCACCATGGTCTTTAAGTTTGTTTTTGTTTATTATAGTGAAGAATCTTATCCTTTGAGTTTGTCAAATAACTTGCCTATGTAGGTGGTCTCATAGGTCCCATGACAGCCATATTACAAATTCCCTAAATGCAACCCATTTCAGAAAAGTTTAGTAGTTAGGAAAGAAATAGCAATGTTAGTAGAACAGCTTAACCTTGGGCTGTGACCCCAGCAATGTGGGCAGTTTCTTTAGCCTCAGAGTTCCTACAATAATAATGCTGAGCTCAAGAAGCAGTGAGACACCCTAGGAAAACTGTCTGAAAATCTTAAGAAGTAAGCTTGAAAGTATAAACCCAGTTACTAAGTTGATAAAAGTCCCTATATGAGGGCCAGGTCCAGATTCTATGGGACCTCAAGTTTATACAGTTTTCAGGGTCCTCTTTAAGAAAACGAACACATACGTAGTAAGAAAGTGAGCTGCCAAAATATTCCTGGAAGCCATTCCTACCTGGGATAGCTGTCAATAGCTTAATTACACACCTAAATGACCACAAGCCACATAAATATACCCCACAAAATCCCCAAAAATGTTCCTCTAGCTGGATCCCTCTATGGTCATCCAATAAGAGAGGAAAGATATAATGGAGGGAAGGTCTGAGTAGGAAATGATGGTGGTCTTAACCACCTACTGTTGCACTAGCTTTCTTTTGCAAATTATACATTCTGCACACATTGCTTAGCCTCTTCCCTGAGTCTTGGAAGGGGCCTTTGAAAGGGGAGGGGGTGGGGAAAGAGTTGTACAGAAGCCTGAGTTTCACTTGTTTTGAGGTAAATCTTCCTCTGACTTGACAAATACTTAGAAAAGGGGAGCCCTCCACTGTGTAATTTTGCAATACTGAAAAGGAGGATTTGGGGTTTGAGAAATCAGACAGCTTAGAATATTGAACAAAATTCTTCCAAGAAAATGATATCAGGAAATAAAATTATGGCCCTAGGAACAAACATTCAGTGATGATAATAATGTCATAGATTTTGGAATTTGAAATTTAGGAGGTACTACTTCTGGTACTATTCAGACCTAGTTAATTCCAGTGTTTTCTTGTTTATCCTTACTCTGATATAGACTACTTAAAAGATAATTTGGATAAATACATGTCTAAGTTTCCAAAAGTTCGGATTCTTCGCCTCAAAGAGAGACACGGCTTAATAAGAGCCAGGCTGGCAGGTGCACGAATTGCAACAGGTAAGAAGATATTCATTTTTTGTTTTGATTATATTTTTGTCTTAATTTAAAATGTTTTTCAAACATACAGCAAATTTAAAAGAAGAGCACAATGATACCTATATATCTATCACTTTATTCCACCAATTTGTAACCTTTTGCAATATATGTTTCATCACACACATACATAGACATATGTTTATATCTACATACTTTTTTCTGAAACTTTGAAAAGGAATTTACAGACATTTTGACACTATACCTCTAAGAACTTTAGTTGGCATTTCTGAAGTATAGGAACATTCTCTTAAATAAGCACAACTTTCATACTTAAATATCACCTAATACATACTTTTTAAAAATTTTCTCATTATTGTCAAAATGTTTTCTTTTTTAAATTCAGGATCTAATTTCATCCCCTGCATTTGATTTTTGGTCTCCTTACTCTCTGAATCTAGAATAGTCAACTCCACAAATTTCATTTACATACTATTGTGTTGGTTAAAGAAAAATCCAGACCATTTATTTGGTATAGTTGATCACATTCTGATTTTCTGTTTCCTCGTGTTACTTACAGGATAAATAATTCTTGGTATCAATATTATATAGAATTCTTCTACAATCCTGTAAAGATATACAACTATTATGTATCCATAATAATTAAAAATAAAAAGAATTTTACTACATAGGTGATAAGAATTTTGTACTTATTGCTTCATACCAAGAGGTACATAATGTCAGGTCATCCCACTGTTGGTGACACTAACTTTGAGAACTTGGTTAAGATGTTGACAGCTAGATCTTTCCTTTGGGAGTAAAAAGTAATTTGTGGTGTGATACTTTGATCCATGACAATATTCTGTTTCCTCACATTTTAGCCAATGGTATAGCATTTGTTGATGGTCATTGATTGAATCAATTATTACACCGAGGGCTGCAAAATTGTTTTTCTATCATTTCTTCTTCCTTTTTTTTTTTAGCTGGGATTCATTTGTAATGAAGAAATCTCTCTCCCTACCCATTGTCCCTCTTTCTCCCTTCCCCCCTCATCCCTAATCGTTATGGATTTATGGCTTTAAAAAATTCAGTGTGAATATTATCACCATTATTCCTTTTTGGTGCTCAAATTGTCCCAAATTTGACCACTAGGAGACCCTTCAAGCCTATGCCTTTTTGACCTGACCCCATCACTATTTGAGGACTTCAGAATCTTTTCATTTTTGAATCCTCACCTCTCTCTTCTCGGACCTATGTCTGTTCTTTCTATAGCAATTTCTGTCTTCCTAAAGAGCAATATGCCACCTTTTCCTCTCCTCTTTTTAGTGTGTGGGTGTTGGTGAGTGAATGGGAGGAGATGAATCTCTTCTATCTGTGAGTATTCTAAAAATAACATCAAACATTTGAGTTTATTATTATATCTTTCTATGGAAGGATCTGTGCTCTGTAATCATGGCTGACTTTATATACCAGGTACCATTCTAAATACTTTCTGGTACCATTCTAAATGCTTTCTGTGCTAACTGATTGAATCCTCACAATAACTCTGTGAGATAGGTACAATCATCTCCTCATTTTACAGACAAGAATATAGAGACAAAGTGAGATTGTGACCTACTCAACTTCCCCAAACTTGTCAGTGGTAAATAAGCATTGGCATCAAACTCCCTGGCTCCAAAGTCTTCCCTCTTATTTAATGCACTTTGTTGCCTCTAGACATTTAACTGCCACTCTGTCCCTGTAAGCCCTAGCATTGTGGACCTCCACCAGTTTAGATTCAAGCATGTTCAGATGGGGAATAATCTGCTCCCCTATGTTTCACTTCCTTGACTCCAAATTTGGAGCTCTCCTTATCTCATTGGTTTGCTAACAAATTTCTTCGCTTTGTAATGAAAATTTTGGTTTTTTTATTTCAGAATATTATGAGGATACAAACGTTTAGGTTACACATATTGTCTTTGCACTGCCCACGTCAGAGCTACATGCATGCCCATCCCCCAGACAGTGCACACCTTTACCCATTAGGTGTGAATATACCCATCCCCTCCTCCCCCCTCCTACCTGCCTGATACCCGATGAATGTTACTTTCATATGTGCACATAAGTATTGATCAGTTAGTACCAATTTGATGGTAAGTATATGTGGTGCTTGTTTTTCCGTTCTTGTGATACTTCACTTCAGAGAATGGGCTCCAGCTCTATCCAGGGTAATACAAGAGGTATTAGTTCACCATTGTTTTTTGTGGCTGAGTAGTACTTCATGGTATACACATACCACATTTTATTAATCCACTCATGTCATGATGGACACTTGGGTTGTTTTCACATCTTTGCAATTGTAAATTGTGCTGCTATAAACATTTGAGTACAGCTGTCTTTTTTATATAATGTCTTTTTTTCCTTAGGGTAGATGCCCAGTGGTGGGATTGCTCGATCAAATGATAGTTCTACTTTTAGTTCTTTGAGGTTTCTTCATATTACTTTCCACAGAGGTTGTACTAGTTTACATCACACCAAAACTGGCATTGCCGTAACAGTTAAGATTCTTAATGAGAGAGACTGCATTCAGAAAAATTAAATAGCATTCACACTTAATTTCCTTTGGAAAGTAATTATCTATGAATAATGTAAAAATTGGATAGTAAAGAAATAGTTCAAGTTGTTAACTTTTGAGCTGAGATCTGGGTAAAGGATATTCCCAGGCAAATGGAAAAAGAAGTGCAAATTTTCTAATGCAAAGATGAGTTTGGCATATTCTAGGTAAAGAAAGAAGTTCATTATGGTTGATGGGTGCTGACCATGGAGAAGAGTGGTAGGAGATTCATTTGGAAAGAAAGGCAATAGCGGGCTTTTGTAAAGTTTTATGCATCCATTAAGGAGTACAGGGATTATATTAATGATATAATGTGAAGCCAATAAAGAACATTAAACAGGAAAGTAAAATTATATGATTTACATTTTGAAAGCTCGCTCTGGCTACCATGTAGAAAATGGATATTAGAGAGATGGGAAAGGAAGTAGGGAGGCCAGTTAGGAGCCTATGCTCATTGTCCAAGTACCAGGGAGGCTCCAGTGTAGATGGAGGAAATGCTCAGATTCAAAATATACTGTGGATATGGAGCCCACAGGACTTACCATCAAATAAGATATGAAGAGACTAGAATCAGAGGAATCAACAACCCTAGGAAGTCTTCAAAATGGCTGACTAGAGACATCTAGTACTCATCTCCTCCACAAAGAAGAACCAAGAGAGTAACTAGATAATCACACTTTGAATAGATCATCTAAGAGAGAACACTGGGCTCCAACAGAGAAGGACAGGAGAGGCTCCCTAAT
>NW_012140191.1:3403915-3404397 GCF_000956105.1 Propithecus coquereli
AGATCAATAATTAGCAGTGAGATTGAATGAGTAAAAAGAGAAGACCCAAATTAATAAATTCAGAAGTGAAAAAGGAAACAACTGAGACCACAGAAATACAAAAGAACATCAGGGCCATAAAAAAGAATGAATCATGTCATTTGCAGCAACATGGACGGAACTAGAAGTCATTGCATTAAGTGGAATAAGGCAAGCAGAAAGACAAATATCACATGTTCTCACTCATATGTGGGAACTGAAAAAAAAATAAGTTGATATTATGGTGGTAGGTAGTAGAAGGATAGTTACCAGGCTGAGAAGGACAGTGGGGGGATGAAGAGAGCTTTGTTAATGGGTACAAAACATGCAGTTAGATAGAAGGAATACATTCTAATGCTTAATGGTAGAGTAAGGTGACTATAGTTACAACAATGTATTGTATATTTCAAAATAGCTAGGAGAGAGAACTTGAAATGTTCTGAACACATAGGAATAATAAATAC
>NW_012140191.1:3404447-3405205 GCF_000956105.1 Propithecus coquereli
GAACCAAGAGAGTAACTAGATAATCACACTTTGAATAGATCATCTAAGAGAGAACACTGGGCTCCAACAGAGAAGGACAGGAGAGGCTCCCTAATGCAGGAGAAGGATAAGTGGGTAACCCCCTCAGTGGTCCACATTCCCACTGTAGACTCCTGCATTCTAGCCACAGAAAAGCCCTGATTACAGGCCCCAAGACTAACATAGTGATGTGCCTAGAGACTGCATGAAGATGTTGCTCCAGAGAGGGAGTTCACACTGGGTCCCACATACCCCCAGACTCCTAAACAGCTACAATAAGGTGCCATATTGAGAGCCCAGCCCCCCCCACCAGACTGCATCCTGCCTGGAAGCCCAACAGAATTGCATCTCCACATCTCTGGAGCCCCACTGACATTCTCTGCCCACAGCCACTGAAGCATGAGCCATTGACAAAAACCCCACTGCCCTTGCAGGGAAGCCACTGTGCATTTTCACATATCTTGAAGACAAATTCTCCCACCTGCAGCAGTTAACCCAACTATAAGCTGCCTACAAAAAACTCATCTCATATTTAAAGACACATATAGACTGAAAGTAAAGGGAAAGAAAAGGATATCTCATGCAAATGGAAACCAAAAATGAGCAGAAGTAGCTGTACTTATATCATATAAAACAGATTTTTAAGTTGAAAACAGTAAAAAGAGACCCAGAAGGTCATTACACAATGATAAAGGAATCAATTTAGCAAGAGTATATGACAGTTCTAAATATATATGCAC
>NW_012140191.1:3406435-3427043 GCF_000956105.1 Propithecus coquereli
AGAACTTGAAATGTTCTGAACACATAGGAATAATAAATACTCAAGGTGATGAACAACCCAAATAACCTGAGTTGATCATTAAACAGTCTATGCACGTAACAAAATATCAAATTTACCCTGTAAATATGTATGAATATTTGTATCAACAAAAAAATTTTTTTAAAGACCCTAGGATTAGAATCTGAACAACTTGGTGAGTGGTCAGGCCATAACTAAAGGAGCAGGTTTGGATTGCTGTTGTGTTCTGATTTTGTCCATGTAAGCTCGAGATGAAAATTAGACATCTGCATGGAGAAAGTTGATGAATAAAGGACCAAAAATATGTTGCTTGTAAAAAATTCTCTCTGTCTACGCAGTGCACAAAGTATGCTAGTAATGACCTCCAAAATCGTTCAACCTATTAGACAATGTGGAGGGGCTGTTTTGGGATGGGGAGTTATGAGTTAGATTAAAAGCAGTTGCAACTGCTTGTTCAAGTGTTTTTAGTTACATTCATAAAATAATTTCTTTGAATTTAGAAAATTCAAACATAAATTTGTTTCTCAATCATTCATTAACACCCTTAACATTAGCTCAGTTTTGGTGCAGAAACTTTCAAATCATTTTGACAATGACTCATGTTAAGAAATAAATTTTACATCACAACTTGGTACATGTGTAATCACACATATAACCACAGTAGACATCTCATCAAATAACATGTGGAATGGATTCTAATATCTTCTTTTCACTGCTATTCATTTTTTAGATTTTGGCAAATCCCACTAAATTGATTTTATGATTCACTAAGGGGTTACAACTCAGTCTGAAAAACCTCAGCTATGTGTATCTTAATGATTTGCCACTACCTAGTGGAGAAATGCTTCTCAAACTACCTGAAAAGAAGTTTTTTTCTAATTTCCCATATTTTGTGGACCTACCACTTTGTAAATAAGTTACCTAAAAAAGAAGTGAAAATATATACATATAAAATACAAGCCCATTTTTATTTACACACACACACACACACACACACACCTGATAATTCGGAAAGAAGAAATGTGTGTCTCAGTGGGGTTAATAACAGCTTTGACTAAGGGTACATGCAACTGCTCTGAAGTGCATCTGACCCCAGTAAGGACTTCAAGGGAACTCAGGATCAGCTTTAGCCAAAGATGTAATTCAGGGACTGGCATTGAGCAGGGCTGGCTGAGTCCTCACAAACTCCTCCTGGGCATTCCACAGCCCTCACTAGTAGAGATAAGCTGGAGACTGCTCAGGGCCTGAAGAGTCTGTGTAAATCAGAGATCAGCAAAGACACCTGGCAGAAATCTTCTCTAGAATGCTTTTGCCAAACAAAGAGATTAAAGATAAGAATCCGAGTCCAGAATCTGACAGACCTTGACAGCTCTTGTTCCCTAAAGATCTCTACCCTTTAGGATTCAAAGAAAAGGGAAGCAATAGGCAAGGATGAGACCCAGAGATACAAAGACATGCAGAAAGAGAAGTTGAATAGCCCATTTTGGTCCCAGGATATTATCAGGATTTTGAAAGTCTGAAAATAATACAAAATCTACAAAATTATAAGGGCCCAACCAGCAATCTCTCTTACCCTTAGCAATGTCCACCATGCACTCAGGTTCCAGGGCATGCCAAACTCTTCATCTGGATCTGATTCAGGCAAGGAGATCAGGTCTGACCAGTTGCTTGCTGTGAATGAGGAGGTCGAGAAGCCCAAGCAGGATTTCAAAATTTGATGGGCAGTCCAGAGACAGTGGATCCCTATGAATGATTCACTATATGAAGGCAATAGAAGCAAAAAGATGGAGTAAGTGCAGTAGAAGAGAACAAGGAACCCGTTGCTAGTGTTGAACAGAACAAATGAGATATTGCCCTGCCAAGAGGAGCCTGCGGTCAGGCAGGTTCATTACTGAGAGTCAAGGTAAAGATCAAATTTTCATTTCCTCCATAACATAGCATTTAACAAAATTCTTGGCATTTCTTATGAGCATTCCAAAGAATCAGTTGGCTAAAGTTAAGTAACTGGACAATAAGTGACACCTAACTCCTGGCCAACTTCAAGGTCTCCTGAAAAGCAACAGTGGGCATCCTTCTGTAAGCTTCTACAACTTGTTGCTGCTGCAGGTAAAACAGGTGGTTTTCATAGCATTCCTTGTAAGTTATTATGTGAAATTAAATGGCAAGTCAGGCCCACATCCCTCAAGGAACCCTAAACATAACACTCCAGCAATATCCTACACTGAACAACTAAATGTAAGTGGGGGAGTCCATACTCGACAAAGACCCAAATCTGTTTGATACATTGAGCACCTTTATATTGTCTCCCAAATTTTTTTCTTAAAGCTCGATGAAACCCATCTGCAAGCAATTCAGTAATACTGGGACCTACTCTTAGGAAACAGGAAATATGGCCAGGTAACAATCAAAAATAGGCTGAAATTTTATATCCTTTGACCAATTTCTCCCTATAACCCCTCCCCCAACTCCTTCCCGGAACCAGTATTCTTTAGCACTATAGTTAACAATAATTCATCATATATTAATATTTTCAAATAGCTAGAAGAGAGGATTTTGAATGTTCCCAGGACAGAGAAATGATAAATGCTGGAGGTGATGAATATGCTAATTACCCTGATTTGATCCCTACACATTGCATGTACCACTATGTATCCCATAAATATGTATAATTATTATGTCAATTAAAAAAGTTTTTTAAAGATTGGGCTAATTATTCTGAGTTTGAGCTTAAACATTTATTGAAAAACGGTAAATAGTACTAGCGATTTTTTAAGAATTTAGGTATTAGGTAGATCTTAGAAATGTCCCTGTAAGATAAAGCTAAAAGAAGTTAAGTAACTTACCAATTGCGGCTGGGGAAAGCAGAGCTGGGATTAAAGGCAGTTGTGTGTAACTTCAGTCCTATGCTCATTTCACCATGCCTCTCAGCCTCTCAGGATCAGGAACAATATGTACAATGTCCATAGACAATAGCACCACATTTAGAAATTCCACCAAGAGTCAGCTACACAGAGAGCTTCCTATTTTCTTACCTAACACAGTTCTGAGCTCTTATTTTAAAATAAAATGTCTGAAAGTAGAGCAATGGCATGCACGCATAGGAGGATTCTCCTCTTCCCCAAAATAAAACAATATAAAATTCCAGACTACATTTTGAGCAGATGCTGCTTCCCTCAGGTCCTGGCAACAAATGAATGAGAATTTTTGTAGGGATCTGGGCCAGGTGGGAAGTGAATGCAGGTTTGGGGACCCATCCTGCTGCTACTGGAGACTTGGGAAGTTATTTCAGGCCCCTTTGACCCTATAAGCCTGCTACAGGGATAGGGACAGACGGTACAGTAAAGACTGGTCTTTAAACTTCGGGTTTAAATGAACCACAAGTAGGAGTGGGGAGAGAAAGGAAACTGTCTTTGGCACCTTCTATTCCACTATCCAGGTGGACCTTACAGGCCGTTCACACATGCCCTATCCATCTAGGTGACCCTCTGAGCCTTCCCATGATGGGAGAGGGCTGTGCAAGAGGACACCCTTAGGGGATGTCTTACTCCATTTGGGCTGCTATAATGAAATATCTTAGACTGGGTAACGTATAAAAACAGCATGCATTTATTGCTCACAGCTTTGGAGGATGGGAAGTCCAAGATCAAGGCACTAGAAGATACAGTGTGTCTAATGAGGACTCACTCTCCACTACAAAGATGGTACTTTGTTGCTGTGTCCACACATGGCTGAAGGGCAAAAGAGGCTCATAAGCTCCTGTCAGCCTCTTTTATAAGGCCATTAATCTCGTTTATGAGGGCTCTGCCCCCATAATGGTCTAATCACCTCCCAAATATTCTACCTCTTAATACTATCACCTTGGGAGTAAGGTTTCAACATATGAATTTGGGGTTGACACATACATTCAGACCATAGCAGAGAACAATAACCTTTCATTATCAAACAAGCTATAATGCCCTGAAAATAGGACGCCCGACAGCATGATCTGGAGATGTAGCTGCTATCCCCAAGAGCAGGAGACTACAAGGGGGCTTCTGCCTAGCATAGATGGTTCTGTTAAAGAGACTTCTCAAGAACCTACACCGTCATGCAAAAATTTCATTGTTGACCAGGAGATTAGGACAATGCTGAATGGTATTAATTGAAAGGTAGCTTAGAGATTTCAGTGATTATCCAGATTAACTATTCTCATCTTGTTCTTTAAACACTCCCATATTCAATGTTCTGCCTCCTTTTGGCATTTTTTTTTAAGGAACATAATCTTTTGAATAAGGTACCTGCTTTCTATATGACACTGCCACTTAATAGCTGTGCAACCTTACCACAGTTACCTAAGTTCTTTGTTCCTCAGTTTCCTTGCCTCTTTAATGGTATTAAAAAAATTAGTCCTGTACTGCAGGTTTGTTGTAAGGACTAAATAAAACATCCATGCAGAATGCTTAGGACAGAGTCTATCATAGAATGAGCATTTAATAGACGATAACTGATGTTATAGGTTTGTCAAGAGCCAAGCTGAGCAGCCGGGGATTAGTGTGGTGAATTACAACAATGAGCCAAAATGAAAGTCATAGTGAAGTCTTAATCATTTACTGCAGCAGTATCAGCAAGAGGCTGAAGAGGAAAAAGTGCTGGCTCCTTCACTGTTCCATTTTTTTTCCCCATGGAATGTCACTGGGTGATGGATCAGAGCAGAGCAGACAGGAGGATCATCTCCTGGCCTTCCCAAGGAGCCAGAACAAAAGGCTCCTCCATTTTTGTGGCCCTGGGACCCAGAGCATGTGGAGGGAAGTGCTAGGAGTGAGAAATCCAATAAGATGGTCTTAGCAGAGGCTTTGGCCTGAGAGAGGTTTCTGAATGGAGGTACCTGGGCTAGGGATACAGATGCAGATACGCATAAGAACAAGACTGGCTGGCAGAGGGGAGGGAGGGCCTGAGTCCTTGCTGGGCACCACGACTGGGTGGGAGGGCAGCTTTCCCTCAAGAAGCCTGCCAGGTAAAGCCTTTGTAATTACCGGTGGTTGGGCCTGAAGGATTACACACAGGATTTGAGCCAGAGCTGATTCCTCACATTGTTAGTAATCTCTCTCTCTCTCTCTTTCTCTCTCACACACACAATCTGTATAAGATGACCTGGGGTGATATAGATGCTACCGGGGTATCACTGGGGAGAGAGAGTGTGTTACTTCACACATCTAACAGGAAAAAAAAGAGGTATTAATAAATACTTCTGGCCTCCAAGTTTCTTTTTCTTTTTTTTCTCTTGTAACAATTTTTTGTCCACATATTGTAAACATATATACAATTTACCATCTTAACCATTTTTTAAGTGTACAGTTTAGCAGAAAGTACATTCACATTTCTGTGCAATCTCCAGAACTGTCTTCATCTTGCAAAAAACTCTGTACCCATTAAATAACAACTCCCCATGCCCTACTCCCCGTTCCGGTAAGTCTTTTAACAGTACCTCCTAGTCTTGCCAGCTACTCTAATTTCCTTTCACTTCTATTATGTGATTTTCCCTCTTCATCATTCCTAAGGTTAAATTTATAATCTCAAAGTCTCTCTGTTCTTTCAAAACACAAAATCCCACATCCTGCACCCCCAGATTTATTGAAACCTATCCTCTTACAAGAGACTTCAGCAACTGCCTTTGATACTAAATATTCCCTTTGGATTCTTGTTACCCATGCTAAGAGGCTTATCAAATTTTTCCAAACATAAATTATGCTTGCCCCACAAAACTCCTAGCAACAAAGTTTCTTCCATTTCATTATGTAATGAAACTATAGGGACCAGAAATTTAGAGATAAAAAAAGTCCACTGCCTTTACAGCACATTTTTGGAGCAATCCCAAACATCTCTGAACATGAAGTACACACCTCCAATATATTGTATGTTCACATGTGTTTTTTTTCTTTTTGGTTCTCTAGGTGATGTGCTGACATTTTTAGACTCTCACGTGGAATGTAATGTTGGTTGGTTGGAACCTCTACTGGAAAGAGTTTATTTAAGTAGAAAGAAGGTAGCCTGTCCAGTAATCGAAGTCATCAATGATAAAGATATGAGGTAATATTGCTACATTCCACAAGATACTTCTAAGTACACGTTGAACCACAAGGAGCACAAAGTGCTAGTTATATTCCAAATATGTGCATTTTTGAAAATTTTTAAAATATACAGTTATCCACTTAAATAAATGGAAATACATTATAAATATCTTGGGATCATAGCCTGTCAATCCAATAGTCTATTTGGTCACCACAAATTCTTAACTCTAAATATCAATAAATCCTCATTATCTAGTTTTCCCTTTTTATATTTAGCTGAACCCCAAATTATGTATTTTCCTCAAATTTAGTTCTTCTTTCTACAGGAAGCATAATGTGGTCCTAAATTGTTGTATTCTTTCCTCAAATATGGCCAGGACATTATTAAAAGAAATGAATTAGTTAAATGTGAACAATCCAGCCAATTAGTCACTAATGCAAATTGTAGTCATAAACTTTTTGAACTGTTATTAAAAAGTTATGATCTAAAATCATCTGCTTAAGCACTTGTTTAATTCATGTAAATACATCATGGAATCAACTTGATGAAATATATAAAGATGTACATAATCTCAAGTAGCACTTTTTTTTTTCCTGGATTAGTTACATGACAGTGGACAACTTTCAAAGAGGCATCTTTGTGTGGCCCATGAACTTCAGTTGGAGAACAATTCCTCCAGATGTTGTTGCAAAAAACAAAATTAAAGAAACTGATATAATAAGGTAAGTATGCGAAATTTAAGACTAGAAAGCAGTCATGTTTCTTTTGTAAAGGTGTAAAAAAAGTTCTACAAAACAACTGTCATTCTATATCCTGTCATTCCATAGAACATCAAGAATTACAGTTCTAGCTAAAAGATTACCAAAGCAAACACAGTTTTCCTGAGAAATTTGTTTCCCACTACTGAAATTTATTGTTAAATGTCCAGGTGCACCCTATTCGGCCCTGAACCCAGAGAAATTTACTAATACCATACTGTTTCCTAGGATTTATAGCCTAAGAAACACAAACTAGTTGAATGTGCTGCATAAATGCAATATAAATACACACAATATTAAAGTAAACATAAGTAAAAATTAAAAATAAATAATAAAAATAACTATGGTTAGGATTTTCTTTTACAGTCTAATCCTACCCCCTCCATGGGAAAGGTGCCAAATTCTGCAAATTAAGAAAGAGACACAGAAGCGGGATGTCAATTAAAATTTGGTCTTTCTTACTGGAGAAACTGGATTGAAGAACACGGCTTCTACCAGGAGCCAAAATGGCGGCTTCCTATTCCTTCCCCAGAATCGGGGGCTGCAGGACAGACACTTAGCCAGCCACAGACAGAGCACCAGGAGTCCTGAAGCACTCCCTGTTGGAGGGAAAACCTGAGCAGACACAAGCAAGCAAGTCCCAAGGGAAAGCCAAGGCCAGACTGCACATTGCAGCTTGTTTTCTCCGAACTTCTCCCTCAGTAAATCACACCTCTCCCTTGCCAGATGTGATGCCTCCAGAATTGATACCCCCGGAGAGTAAAGTTGGGGTTCTCCCACTTACTAAGCACTGTGTGCCAGGCATTTAACTCTCTCCATAACCCTAGAAGGGAGATTGTAGTATTAACCTTATGGAGGTGAGGAAATTGAGATTTAAAAGAGTTAAGTGATTTTCCCAGGGAGACACAGCTAGTGATAGAAGAATTTGAGATTCAAACCCAGATCTGCCTGAATTTAACACTCTTGTTCTAATCTCATGCCAAAGAACCTCTTTGAATTTTTCAGACTTTCGTTTTGAGGGTCAATATAGTGATTAGTTCAGACTATATTGAACATAATATTAGGAAAAGAAGACATTCTGGATGGTCTGGTGAGGAATCCAGAAAGGGCATGGACATAAATGATGGAGGAAGGGAGAGAGGTGTGGAGCAGGAATTACTCTTGAGATTGCCGAATGACCAAAACGCAGAGCAGGCTCGCCACAGATACCGCTTTCAGCTGGTTCAGTGGAGATCACCATGGGAAGTGCTTACTGCCTTGCCTAACTGCTTACTGAACTCATGTCATCCGTGATCTGTCATCCATGATCAGTAGTAGTAGTGAAGGCTCTAGAGTCAGATTTGAATCTCAACTCTACTACTTACTAGCGGTATGAACTTGGAAAGTTTGCTCAACCACTTTGAGTCTCTGTTTCCTTATTTTTACATGAAGACTAATACAAGTAGCTACCATGCAGACTGTTTTGAGAATTTAACCAGATAGTGTATATGAAGTGCTTTAAAAGTGCCTGTCACATAAAAAGCTGTCAGTAAAGTCTGCCTATGGTTGAGAGGCAATATAGTGAATGAGAGAGCATAGAGTCAAATCAGATTGCCCAGTGTGAACCCAAGACCTATAGCATACTGGTCTGTTGTCCTTGGGAAAGTTTCTTACCTTCTCCATAGTTGCAGATTCTTAATAGTCATACAAACTCACAAGATTTTTGTGAAGTCTAAAACAATACATATATAATACTTAAAACGATGCCTGGTACTCCCTTAACCCTGAATAAGTATTGTTAAAAATAACAGCCCTGAAGAGTTTGTGTTACGGTATTAAGGACAAATAAGAATTCTAGTTCCACGCTGCATCTTTGCTGACCCTAATTAAGCTCTGCCACCATAAACCAGGGAACTTGTCACTTACACACTCTTATCTCCAGACCTTCCTATGCATAGTAGCATTTCTGAAACACCTCCTACCTTCAACACAAATGTATAGAGGACCAACTCTAAAAGTTGAGCTTTCATGAGATATAAGTTTTAAAAACAAACTTTTCTCTTTGTAGGTGCCCTGTCATGGCTGGTGGATTATTTTCTATTGATAAAAATTACTTTTTTGAACTCGGAACATATGACCCTGGCCTTGATGTTTGGGGTGGAGAAAATATGGAGCTCTCATTCAAGGTATTATCAAGTGTTTTTCAAATTTTCTTTGTCATTAAAGAGTTTATCATTTTTAAATTGTTTCATTTTACTAGTATAATCAGATATGTGACTGCCACTGAGAATCATGTCACAGAAATTTTAGGGTCTCTGAATTAATATTTTCATATCCCAGATTGAATACAGAAGAATCAATTGCTGTCATGACATTTATTAGAGTTCCCTAATATTTTGCAACACCATTTCTGCTTTTAAATATGGGGGTAATGACTTTCTATCATTCAATGTAAATGCCATGGAATTCATACTTGATACAAAGTAACTCTCCTGGAACATCTCTCTAATATGTTGGAAGGAATGGAAAACATAAAAGACAGAAGTACGAAACAGTACTTCTAGAGCAGGCCACCAAGAGGCCCACAGTATAGCTTCTTTGAAAACTTTATACAGTCATGTATACAATCTTTGATCAACATCTAAGAAAGCCTTAGCCACAGCAACAGTAGACAGCATCCAAAAAGCAACTACTTTCCTCTCAAGTTGGGTGGTTTATATTAAAAGGGGTGTAACTTTGGAGCTTCTGATCAAGAAGAATGGTTTTTAAGTTGTGCACCACAAGCCTTTTGGATTTCCCCAAGATGAGAGAAGGGGAAGGTGAACAAATGGACATCTGCACTTTTTTTCACTGATTGAACCAAAGGAAGAACTCATATATTTTACGCACTGAGATTCTGTGAAGATTTCATAAGGGAAAAAAAAAAATTATACTGAAGGGTAGCAAAGGAAAACATTATGTTCTACTAATCTTAAAATGGTCCTACTTCAAGCAGTAGGAACAAAGTTACCAGGTGTTTTTTTGTCATTGTTAATTGCCCATGGTTTGTGGACCATCACTTGATAATTGACGCTTATCGTTAAATTTTTTCAGGTGTGGATGTGTGGTGGTGAGATTGAGATCATCCCCTGTTCCCGAGTGGGCCACATATTCAGAAACGACAATCCATATTCCTTCCCCAAAGACCGGATGAAGACAGTGGAACGGAACTTGGTGCGGGTTGCTGAGGTCTGGCTGGATGAATACAAGGAGCTCTTCTATGGTCATGGGGACCACCTCATAGACCAAGGCTTAGATGTCGGCAACCTCACTCAGCAAAGGGAACTGCGAAAGAAACTGAAATGCAAAAGTTTCAAATGGTACTTGGAGAATGTCTTTCCAGACTTAAAGGCTCCCATTGTGAGAGCTAGTGGTGTGGTAAGTTCAAGTGGCAATTTAAAAATCTTACTCCATAAAAACAAAACATAAAAACTCTTTCAAAAACATGTAGAAAGGATGAATTGTTACATGTAAATAAATGCCAAGTATGAAAGCCAAAGGGACAAAGCACGGCTGAGAATTAAATATAGGTAAACTTGAGAAAGACTATGTGGTCATGTTCATTGATTAATTCAATAGATACCTATTGAGTATCAATAGACCAGGCAGTATTTCAGATCTGGATCACAGGATGATTAATAAATTAGACTTGATTCCTTCATTATGGAGCTTAAAGTTAAGTAGGGAAGAAAGAAAATAAACAAATAAGCAATTAAAGGGTAAATACGAAATATAATAGCTCTTATTTAGGGAACAGGTCACAATGATGAATCCTCAGAGTGGTCAAAAAATCTTCTCTGAGGAGGAGATTTTGCAATTCAGGCCTGAAACACTAAACGTTAGCCAAGCTCTAAAGAAGAGAGCACTAGACAGAGTGTGCAGGTGATACAAAACTCTGAGACAGGTGAAAGTTTAAGGCATTCCAGAACTGAAAAGATAAATGTTGTCAGGGAGTGACAGATGGAGGAATGGTCTAGATCGGGGGTTCCCAACCAATGGTGAGTTGTATAATTATTTCATTATCTATTACAAATAATAATAATAGAAATAAGATGCACAATAAATGTAATGCACTGGAATCATCCTGAAACCATCCCCCCACTTCCTGGTCCACAGAAAAATTGTCTTCCATGAAAACAGTCCCTGGTGCCAAAAAGATTGGGGACCGCTGGTCTAGATGAAGGTGGAGAGGAAGGCAGGAGTAAGATCCCATGGGTCCTTGTAGGCAAAGTAAGGTTTATCTTTCCCTCCTTCCTTCCTTCCTTCCTTCCTTCCTTCTTCTGAATGTAATGAGAAGTGATTGAGGGTTAAGCGAAGGGATGACAAGATTAAATTTGGGTCTGTAAAGACTTCAAAGAGGGGTTAAAAAACAACAGAAGCCGTTAGAGAATAGCAAATAAAATTCCAGGACACAAGGGAAGGTACTAAAAGGGAAGAAACTAAGCCAGATAGGTTGGATGAGTACAAAGCTAAGAAAAAATCAAGGAAGAGGAGATGCTGGAGGAAGCCATTTCGAACCCATTATAGGAATGAAGCTTCACACGAAGAGGGTGGTAAGACATGAGGCATTACCACAGACTGGGTTTAAGGATGGTTTGTCGAGTCCTTGCCTGGGGCTCCTCCCCATTATGTTTATTTCTAATCTCTTTTATTTCTAATTTAATTTTTACCGATAAATATTCCTAGTGTACTTTGTTTTCACTCAGCGTTTCCTTTTTCTTTATTCAAGACGTTCTCAAACTTGGCCATTAGTAAGCCTGTCCTTTTAGGCCAAGTTGTTTCAGTTCTTCTCAGGATGTGGATTATACAAAGCAACTACTCTCGCTGCCTGGCAAATCTCCGGAAAACAGGGACTTAGAAACCTTTGACAGTATTAGGGAAGTCCAGGAAGGATGTGAAAGAGAGGAAATCAGCCTGAAAATCTGTTTTGTTTTTATAAAATTCAACTGATAAATAAGTATATAGGACTCGTTTATTTTGTAACATAATGTATTATAAAATTGCCATGTTTATAGGTCCAAATAGAAGAGCAGCTACTTCAGGTGGCTCAACCTGATATTTTGTCAAACACCTTGGATTTATATACACTGTTCAAATAATAAAACATTAAATATATCTGTAAAACAAATTTATATTTTTCAATTCAAACCCCTGAGCAGGAAAAAAAAAAAGAATTTGAAGAATTCTCATTAGTAATTTTTTCCCATCCTAACATGATGGAATCTCAGCAAGAGCATTACTAAACTTTAACCACCAGAGGGAACTAAAAACCTACCTTTTGGTTCCACTGTGATGCTAACTTATATGAGTTTCCGTGAAATTTTTGAAGCACTCTCCCAATGAAACAGCCTTTTGCTGGTGCCTGAACTATAATATATCTAAATATAGCAAGTATTTTTAAATGATTTTAACAAATTAATTTCTTCTATATTCCTCACTATTTGTTGCCTTCCTTGGACAAATTTGAATAAAGATACATTTGTTCCTTTCTGAAGCCACCAGTAGGGAGCATTATTACCATTTTTAACAAATTAGGACCTTCCTCCAAGTAATTCAGAATAACAGACCATTATTTTGGATAGACAACCTTGGAAATTTCCAAGAAAGTAAATACCATAATTTCTTTTGGTTACTTGCTTCATTTCCCTTCTTTCAACCTTTTAAATTTATTTAGGAACTTAAATCCGTTGAAAATCGTTGTGTGTGTTTTTAATGAGAACAATTTCTTATTGAGCCAAAATATTTTAAACTAATACAAAAAAACTCACCAAAAATGTATTTTTACATCGGATTAAACTGTTAGTGAACAGTCTATAGCTTAATGTTTAACAATTCCGTGATAAACTGGGGAATTCCCACCTTCTAAATTAGAAAATGAAATAATTCAACATGGATAACTTAAAATGCATATACTATCTGATTTTTTAAAAGGTTGAAATGATTTACAATTAAAACATGGGCACAATTTTTTAAAATAAAGTGAAAAATTTAAAAAACCATTCATAATAAAATGAAGAATAGCAATTCCTTAGCACTCCATAGACCATTTCTATTTGAAGAAAAGTAGTTTCCCCAGTAGTTTCTGATAAAGTGAAACATCTTCAGATGAAGTGGCAGAGAGAGACATAAGGGACAGAAATTTTCTCTTTCCTTCGAATGCTTTTTGGTCCTTGGAGGAAGGGATTACACAAAATAAACACAAAGAAATCAGTTATACTAGGGGTTTCCAAGCACCATTCTGAGCAATGTTAGTTGTGCTGCCATAGGGTTCCATGCTCAAGTAAATTTAGGAAACACTTGGGTTACATTCTGAGCAGGAAGCTGAACATTAACACTTGGAAGGTTCTGGAAAGTGCTGGGGCAGGCCCACCTGCTCAGCTATGTTGAAAACCAGAGTGTTCCAAACTTGTTTGAAGGTAGAATATTTTCTGCATGATCCACAAATACAGGAGCTTATATTTATCTCTGCTAAGATCAAGAGAACAATTGGGACTCAATTTCTTTCTTTAAACTCTATTCTACCGTCATACATTTCACTCTCCTCTCTGAAGTTCATGGCGGTTGAACTCTGTGCATTGTGATGTTCACATTTACTAAAGATGAATTGTCTCCTTCCATATTTGTCATTTTTAATTCTGAATAGAGCTTTCTTTGGGGATTTTTTGATGGAGATTCCCTCCTTCTAGAATTGCTTTGTGTTTTTCTGTGCCAGGAACCTCGAGAGTTACCAATCTGGTACTATTTTTAATGTTTGTTTCTGTGCCTTGAAGGTCTTTGAGGATTCCTATCCAATGCAATAGTATTAATATAAATTTTCACCTGACACTCAAATTAAGGTCGGTGTAAGGTTTAAGATTCCCAGGGAGACTGTAGCTTCTCTGTTGTCTCTCTTTGCTAATGAGTAAATTGTTTTTCCTAATACACCATTCCACTGAGGGTCTAACTCTTTAGTTTTCCACCTTTATATGGAAGACCTCAATTCCAACTCCCTTGCTCATCCAGGCCTATATCTTTCTGCCATCTTCATGAGGGGACAAGTCCCTTTCTTACCAACATTTGTAGTTTTCCTTCTCACCTTTAGTTTTTTCTGCATTTCGCGGTCCCTGAAGATGGCCCTTAGTTTCTTGCAAGCTAAGCTACGGATGTAAAAGTGAGGACCAACCCACTGAGCACCCAGTTATGAAGTCTGGCAACTCTGTGAGCTACACACCCTGCATCAGTGCAGCACCCCAGAGTTAGCAGAGTTAGAGCTCTTTGTTAGGAACCATAGAACAGGAAGTAGCAGAAATAGTATCCCTGGCAACAAAGACCTCACTACCTCCCAGCTCAGGAAGCTTTCCTGGGATATATAATATAGATTCAGCTCTGCATAGCTTGTCTAGAAATCTGAAAGGCCTAAATTGCACTATTAACCCACCATCTCATTAGTCCTGCACAGAATGTCAAAGGGGACAAGGAAATGAACATTTTTCTGTATTAAATGGTGACTTATAGAAAGTTCCCTCCATATTTGACCCTGTAAATCCATTAAAAACCTGGGGGCCTGCCAGAAAGTACCTTTACACTTGGCTCTTTATTCGCTTTCATGACTTTCCCATAATGAATTGCAGCTTGCTTGAGACATTAGGAAGATTCTGACAGGGAATCAGCTGGAATCTGCTATTCTTTGAAGGACTCAATCTATCCATGATTCACTGCCTAAGCACTCAAAGAGCTTGAAGGGGTCAGCCAGGGAACATAGCCCATAACTCTTGTTTCGATTAAATTGCAAGTATTTGCATTGACTTTTAATATATGCATCAGATAAACTTAAGACAAGAAAATAACTACTTCTCATGCCACCTTTTGCTCATTCGTTATTCAGCATGCCAGGCAAGGGTTAATTAAAAGCTTATCTTTGTTGGAGCTGTGGCTGAATCACAGGCCTAAATTGACAGATTGAATCTGTACTTTAGCAAGATCACATTACATCTCTGTTAGAGACGGCAACCAATAAAATCGTACAGTGCTAAGTAAGGCTAAGCTATTAACTTAACTATCTTTTAACCTTATGATAATTTTATATTCTGTGTTTTCTAAATGTGTCTGCATGTCTTGTTCTACTTGAAAAAATGTTTTTGTGACTTATATTTTATATTTTGCTTCTTAGCTTATTAATGTGGCCTTGGGTAAATGTATTTCCATTGAAAACACTACAGCCATTCTGGAAGACTGCGATGGCAGCAACAAGGTATGTTAAGTTGGGGTTTTCTATCTCATGGTAGTTGATAGGTGCAGGGTATGGCACATTCATTGCTCAATTGAGAAAATCATCTTTTCCCAGTAGAAATATATACTTAATCTCTTAGTTTCTATATAATCATAAGGCCAGTGCTAAAAGGGTCCACCACCAAGTGCAAAGATAGTGACTGATGGAGTAAAGGTGTGGGTCTTGAAGTCCACCCACTGGATCCATCCTGACTCTGTCATTTGCAAAAGTGTGCTAATTTTGCAAATTTCTTAACCTTTGGGTAAATGGTAGTGATAATAGTGCCTGCCTCTAGAACTGGTGTGAGGTTGGGATTAGGTAATATGTAGGAAGCACATAGAACAATACCTAAAGCTCAGTGCTCCGTAAGTGTTGGTGGTAATAATAATAATAAAGACAAAATGGGGAAAATACGTAACATATAAAGAACAGAGAACATATTTCTAAATAATCATTCTAATGGGACAATTTTATTCTCTGATTTCATCCCCTTTTCCTCCCATTCTCCGGCATCTTAAAGGAGTAATAGAAATCACACAATCCATGATCCATGGCAGAAATCCCTGCATCAAAACTCCCACAACCTCTGAGCACAATAATTAGGAGAGGGAGTAAGGCCAGGGAGCACAGAACAGGGATTCCTTCCACCATGCTGGAGAGGAGCTCTGAGTGATCACACTTCCCTCTCCAACATATGTTTCCTAACAGTTCTATGTTCTGTGGAAACAGTCAGTCATCTGGTTCGAGTGCCAGATAGGACTCACAGGAACATTGATTTGTGAGTAGAAATTAGCCCTCCAAAGTTGCAGAACACTCTTTGGTAGAGAAATGATTTTGCAGTGATAATCTAGGCTTGATAAGTCTTACTTCTTTGTTTTGACTTAGAGATATTGCTTACATTTTTGAGTATATCCCATCTCTACCTCTTAATTAAGAGCTGCGACTAGAAGAAAAAGTATTTCTGTTGCAATAATTCAGCTATGGATTGTAAACCTTAAGCCAAGGGAACTCTTTCTTAATTAGGAAAGAGAGGAGACAGAGGGAAATGAAAAGTATCAAAAAAATCAATTGCCAGAAATAACTTTCACTTATTAACAATTCAAAGAGGAAATAAAGTCATAAATTATTAAACAAAACGACAATTAGTCCAAATTATATTTTAAAAAGTATTAAATGCTGCAATCTTTCAGGACTCATCATTGTCAGGACTTTTTGTGCCTAAATAATAAGTATTTCATTTGAAAACCCAAGTTCTGTTCTTGGTAACCATTGAGTCTCTCTAGGGGATGCTAGGAGGCAAAAGTATAAATTATACAGCCTTTGCCTTCCACAAAGCCCCATCTCCTTTTTATCTCGTGCTCATTTTTAGCTTCTACCTCTTGTGATTTGGTTTTGGCAGAATTAATGAGCCTTCATACTAAGCCAGTGACTATAGCATTCATCCAAAAAAGCTCAATAGAAATAAAACCTTAGACTGAACCATCAAGCCCTATCCTTTACCTTACCTAAAATGTCTCCTTAATTTTCAACTTTTAAGCCAGTTGAGATGTCCTTTTGCAAGGTAACATACAGCTTCCCTTAGTAGCACATAAGCTCCTTATAATATGCCATACATTCATGCTTGTCAAATTTTAATGTGAGAGTTTGTTACAATGTAGATTCTGAATCAGTAGATCTGTGATGTGGCTGAGACTTAGCATTTCTAACTAGTTCCCAGGTGATGTTTCTGTTGATCCAGGCACTACCTTTTTGAGTGTCAAGGTCCAACACAAAGACTTTAATTTAACCTGACAATCAAAGTTAAACCTTGCATTACAAATGATTCATTAGGTAAAGGCATTTTGATAGATTTTACCAACTATCTATTTTTTTTTCCAAAATATGTCCATCTTAATACAAAAAAGGCAAATTCCCACAGACCTAGAGCCTTAAGTTAACCAGGCAGATAATACTAGGTTTTAGATAACTAAAGAAAATATTCTTAAGGATTGAAAACATGGTTTCAATACCTGAATTGGTATTTGTTTTAGATACTGGCAACTTTCTAAAACTGGACATCTTCAAAAACAGTTACTACAAACTGTAGGACTCTCACCCAGAGGCAACATGGTGATTCCTTGTGCTATTAGCAAAGAAAGATATAACCTTTTCTACAATAGAACAAAGTCTCTAGGAGTACAATTGTGTAGATAGTGTTAATCAAGGAAGTATAATAATTTCCACCAAAAAAATTTAGGGGCTGTGATTGGGATTTCCCTATAGCTATCCCTGGCTTAAAACCTTAATCATGAGGTCGTTTGAACATTCCAATACTTTAAGCACCAGGGTTGTCTTAAGAACACCTGAAATGACATCCATATACAGATATGTACTAATTATACTAAATAATTTTTATTATTACAACTAGCATTTCTTGAGGGCTTACAGTGTACTAAGCACTTGACAGTCATTACCCCAACCCTCTGAGAGAAGTACAACTGCTATCCACCTTAAAATAAGAAAAATGAGATTAGACAGGGTAAATAATAAGCCCATCCTATCAGAATTAAAAGTGATAGTACCAGGACTTGAATATAAAATGTCAGATTAGAAGGCCTATATTATTCACCGTTACTATCAAAAATGTTTGACAAAGCCCCTGCCTGTGTTTGTTGCCTGAAATGACCTTCCTTTTATTCATTTTCCCCACAGCTTCAACAATTTAATTACACCTGGTTAAGACTTATTAAACATGAAGAATGGTGCTTGGCCCCCATCCCTGATAAAGCAGCCCTAAGTCTGCACCCTTGCGATAACAGAAATAAAGGGCTAAAATGGCTGCATAAATCAGCATCCGTCTTTCATCCAGAACTGGTAGGCAAAATATTTATACCTCTTCTTTACCACAGATTCAAGTTTCAATCAAATGGCACATAAAACCCTCATTGTCGTCTTCACCAATCGGAAGTTTTAAATGTGTTTGTGACAGTAGAGGTAATATAAAAGTTCACCCAGAGAAATAAACAGATTACTTTTGTAAATTGTCAATTCCTGTTTTTCTTTTTCAAAATGTAATTCAAATGAGTGATTTTAAATAGAAGTCACCAGGTTCTTATGGTTATATTGCTATCACCTGCTTCAGTCAATCAACAATGCCAAGAGTAAGGCTTACAGTCTGGAATTGGTTCTCAGTGGTTACCAGAAAGGTTTATAAGGAGAGTATATGGAGAAGCAAGTAGCAGCGTGCTTCCTACAAGCCTTGCAGTTTAAAATAAACCTGGTTTCTCCTTCTTCCTTTTTTCTGTACAAGAAACTTTTACTCCTTCCTTGTGGTTCCCAGAGATCTGGGCTTTCAGTTCAGCTGGAGCCAGCTCTCACTAACTTATAGGAGCTGATGGAGTGTATTTCTTGCCAACTTTGCATTCAGTAACACAATGGTAGCTTGACACCAGCCATGATGGGAGTGTTTACACCCAAGAAATTAGCAGATGCTACTGGATCAGGGGATGGTTTTTCAGAACCAGTTATTAATATGGACTAACAATACCCCTGTTCTACTATATTCATTCTCAAAGTTCCCTCAGTTTGTCCCAGTTATATTTTAACAGAATACAAATTCATAAGCATTGGTGTAGGATCTTGGGTGGCAGGAATACTCTCAGAACTTCTGTCTTCAATTTTCTACCATCTCAGTAGCAGGTAGCCACCAAATGCACTGAATGTGTTGGGTATGTGGAGACCATCATTTTGCCCAGGGCTGGTCCCACAACAAGCACTCTCTTTTCCTTGGGGTGCTTCCATTCCTTTTGATGTCACAGCCAGTGACTATTCTCTTTACAGCATTTTTCCTCCTACTCAGAGCTAAAATCAGGCCCTAAGCAATGCATTCTCCAATCTTCCTCCCATTAGATATTCTTTCTTATATTTCAATTCCTTCTGGAGAATTCTTTTTCTCTTTAATGATAATGGTTATTATTGAATTATTCAGAAAGATTAGGAATTACTAGCATATAAACTGCTAATTTTATTTTGCATAGTGTTGGGGAGATCCATAAACACCTATTAAATAAATTACGTTTCACTTTCTCCTTCCTTAACCCTGTGTGGAAGGAGGAAAGGGATGGAGGGAGGAAGAGAAGGAGAGAAAGAAGCAGAGAAAGACAGAAAGATACAGACAGAGAGGGGAGAATGAGAACTAAACACATTCTTCCTCTTCAGAAGTGAATTGTGGAAAAGGTTTCAGGCTGATGAGAAACTATTTAGGAGCAGATTCCCCTAGGCAGTAAGCTGATTTGGTAAGGAAGGTAGTTGAATTAGATAACAAAAATTAGAAAGCCTTTCGCCTACCTTGTTTGTACCTCTGGCTTTGTGACATGTTACATAGCTGCCTTCTGCCTTGGGTTCCCAATTGGATGCTACTTGGTGTCACAGAGATGAATAGCTTGGTAGTCAACTTTCTTCTTTTTCCAGTTTTTTTGATAGTTTTCATACTAAACATTTTAAGTCCCCCAAGACATATAAGTTGTAATCAACAAGAGAAGTAGAGAATGAAACTAAGGATAACAGGAGCAAGTCTCTCCTTTTAGAAAGAATTAGGGGGCTAGAAGCTTTGCGAAGGGAGGAAGTGTAATAGTGAGTTAGATCCCTGGATACTAATGAGTTGTTAAAAATTATACATATACTTCTAAATGTGCATTTAAAAGGTGCTCTCTAGGTCAGCCCTCTCCAAATGCTCTGGATTTTGGCCAGTTTAAGGGAAACAGTCTCACAGTTGGCTTCTACACCTGGGGGCATGGGATGCTCCTACACCAACTGGTTCCCACATTAAGTGCCTTTAGGTTGGAGCCAAGTTATTTAGTTACCTCTTTACAATCCACTGGCAGAACATTGTAGAAAACCCAGAATGATCTTTCCTCAAGGCAAGCTCCTGTACAAGACCTTGAGCATACTCAAGCATCATATTTCCAAAGTCCCACTAGGGTGATGATATTTTTGGAGGAGCATCTTTAAAATAAGTTACCATGAAAATCACCCTGGTTTGATAAATTTCTTAAATATTTCAAAACGACACGTATAATTAAGATTATCTTTGTCATGGTCATGAGTAATTAAGAGGATTTATAGGTGAAAAAATGTATGAAGCCATGAATAAATTCTATATAGGTTATCTACCATTTCTAGGATATCCAATAAATATTAAGCAGTAATAGAACTTTCTTTAATACCATTGACATTTTCCTAATTACATCTGGATTCGTGACATTAGGCATTATGTACATTATGTATATCAGAGATTAGCATAAGGAGCTCTTAAATAAAATACGTCATTTCTAGGATTTTGGAATCCAAACTTCACATTCTAAAACATGGACTTAAGAAATTAACTAACTCGCTTATTTTCATGGTATATGTTTTTTTCTTGCCATCAATAAAGTAGCCATCATTCATCAAATACAATGAATGTCATCTGGAATCTTTTCCTTTTAAATAATATAGTTATCAGCCATATCATCAGAACATTCTTTTTTTTTTTTTTTTT
>NW_012140191.1:3427093-3432888 GCF_000956105.1 Propithecus coquereli
CAAAAGACTAATTGAGTTACTGACCAAACTGAGTACACTGAGTGCCTCATGTAATTCCTTCTGTAACTGAAAAATGTGGAAAGGTTTCTCCCCCAGTCTTTAGATTTTCTTTTTCTCCAAAAAAAAAAAAAACTAGTTTGCACAAAGAAGTCAGCTCTGTTCAGAAAAAGATGAATTATGTTTTAGATACACTCACCTGTGGATTTACCAACTAAAAGAAGTTGAATATTTCTCTCAACAGAACCTTCTACAGTCTGCTCAGTGTATGTTCTTCCTGACTTTACCTTGACATACTTATTATATAAAGTTATATTTAAATCTATATTGTCGCTATAACAAAGGATTGTTTTTGAACATCACATCCTTCTTGAGTGGAATTTTTAAAACTGCTTTTACCATATATATGTTCATTTACTCTAAGAAGCAAGGAAATAGTCACTCATTGGGCATCTGTATGGGCCTAACCTTGAGTGTATTGACTTATTGTAAAGTCTACCAGCATTTTTTTAAGCATTGTCCTCTACATTTTATTTTTAGAAGACTAGAATAAAGGTATAAATGCTACTAGGTCTTCTGGTACATCTAATGATAAACCTTTGCATGAGACACATTAGGGTCTTAATCAACTCTGAATTCTTTAATTGGGGGCTGTGTTCTAAGGGGCTTCAGATTTTTCTCTGGATTGGCTTAGGATATTGCCTTTTCTTAGAAAAATGTCTATGCATCTTGTTCCCTTGAACACAAGGGTGGTGTTGATAATATTTGACAGGACTTATTTGATCAAAAAACTAACTCACCAAACCATCTAAGTGCTCCCGAACCTTTCAGTTTGCACAATTCTTTTCTCTTTTTCAAGTTACCCAGGACTTCCAGCCTGCTGTCCTATGACACTGCTGTTCTTGGTACGACCTTGTTTCATCACCAGCATCAAATTTGCTCAATTCTACTTGCTGACATTTAATTGGCTGTCATTCACAGGGCTGCAAAACACCATGTGCCATGATCATAATGTATTGTTAGCTTGGCCACACTTACTTTCCAAAGTCTGGGTTTTTATTATTAATTTAGTCCAGAAGAATTCTTTAAAAAAATCAAAAAATATAATTGCCTAATTTTTTAATTGGTTTTCATTTCTTTATATCTCAGTTATCAAATTCATTCTGTGGCTCATTCCCAGATTCTCTCTTTCCAGGTGAATCACATTGTTTTTGAAAACTATCATCAGTTGTTATGCTTGGAAGGAAATTTTTCTCAGAAGACCCTGAAAGTAGCTGCTTGTGACCCAATGAAATCATATCAAAAGTGGAAATTTGAAAAATATTATGAAGCCTGAAGTGGAACTGATTTTTTTTCCTAGTAAATCCATTAAATACTGTGAAACTAACAGTGACTTGGTAACTGTATTTCTCAGTGGTAGTTTAAATTTTCATAGCATTTGGATGGAAGATTTTTATAAATCACAATATTTGGAATACCGAAAGATAACTCAGGGAAACAGTCCCACATTGGACTGGAGTCCTTCTTCAGCACCGTGTGGCCTTTGGAATTGCCTGCTTCCCACTCTGTGCTAGAACTCATCCTGCAAGTTTCCCCATGTAAGCTGACAGGTAACCAGGAACGAACACAGAAGCACTTGGGGAAACACAATGTTACTCCTGGTGACTGGGCTTGGTAATGACAAGCTCTTTTGGCCCAGAAGTAGGTATGATCGTTGAGAACCTGGTCTCTTATTTGCTGTTTTTCTCATTAAACAAAAACTGCTTGCATTCGTATCACTAGAAGAGTTCAGATGCCCCTCGACTACGTGCATGTTTATGTGGCCGTTTGAAATAGTGTCGATCTACAATTGATGGCCTTACTTAATGGCAGCATTTCAATCTAGATTGCTGTATAATGTTTTTTCCCACTTTCAGTCAGTGGAGAAACTTTTAAGTGAGCAAGAAGAGGCCTTCAAGTACTTATTCAGTTCTAGGTAGGGACATTATTTCAGCCCATTTTGTGTTTTTAAAACTGTACTTTGAAAAATTGATCATATCGATAACTTCCTAGACTTACGTGAATATTACAAAAAAAAAACCCAAAGGCAGCAAAACCGAGGCTGGCTCACACCACACTGTAGTAACCAGTACATTTAAATATTGAACTCACTCTAATGCAAGGAGAAGTAAGAGGAGTTAAAACAAGTAAAGCAGAAATGGAGCTGAAAGCTTCTTTTATATGAAAATAATAAAATACTACTTTCAATTTAGCAGCATTCACAGTAATGAAGCCTGCTAAAAATGGGCTCTAAAAGATTTCAGAGTAAAAATAAAGTGAAGGAAACATAAACATAAAATGAAAGGGGAAGAGAATGAAGTAAACAACTCTTAGGAAGATGATCAAGAAAAAATTGTCCTACATTTGGCCAAAGAAGAGTGGGAATCTGGTATCTTTATGGGGAAAAAAAGAATAAAGTGGGTCCCTCAGTGTGGACCCAGTGATAATACTGTCAAATGTGGGGAAAAGTTAAATATTTCTTTGATCCAAATGTAGCCTCTAATCTTAAGTATACCAATACTTAGGCATACCAGGAAAGATCTTAGAAATCAGGATATCCTTTACCTTCATTTTGATAAGAAAATTGATGCCCAGAAGACAAATTACCTGTCTAAAAATCCCAAGCCAGTTAGTGAAAGAATCAAGGTTAGAACTGGGAGCTCCAGAGACAGGGCTCATTCTACTGCCTCAGGCCACTGGCCTAAACAGAACTGCTCCAGGGTATTCCTTAGAAAGAAATACACGAATCTCTTTGCTGGGGTTGGGTGCTATGCTATAGTCTTGTTGATGTATTTTTTTTTTTTTTTTAAACTTTGTTCAGTTGAGATAATGATGAAACTGGGTATCTTTTGTTCTGACTTCCTGTTTAACATTTAATTTTAATTCCCAACTAATTATACAAAAGTAAGGTTATAACTAAGGATGATAAAGGGAAACATTTCTGTACATTTGTGACATATTTAAGATGTTTTATTCAAATAATCTGACAATTGCGGATGAGATAAGAGAACAATTAGAAAATGAGATACAGACATGTGCTGCATAACGATGTTTTGGTCAACAATGAACCACATACAGGATGGTGGTCCCATAAAATTATAATACGGTATTTTCAGTGTACCTTTTCTATGTTTCCACATGTTTAGATACACATACCTACCATTATTGCAATTGCCTACAATATTCAGTTCAGTAACATGCTGTACAAGTTTGTAGCCTACGAGCAACAGGCCATACCATATAGCCTAGGTGTACCATGTTAGGTTTGTGTAAGTACATTCTGATGTTCACACAATGACAAAAATCACCTAATGACACATTTTTCAGAATGTATCCTCATCATTAAAGGATACATGACTATAATTCTTTTCAAAACAGAGCCTAATGGGGGAAAACCACAAGTTAGTTGTCAAAAGACTAATTGAGTTACTGACCAAACTGAGTACACTGAGTGCCTCATGTAATTCCTTCTGTAACTGAAAAATGTGGAAAGGTTTCTCCCCCAGTCTTTAGATTTTCTTTTTCTCCAAAAAAAAAAAAAACTAGTTTGCACAAAGAAGTCAGCTCTGTTCAGAAAAAGATGAATTATGTTTTAGATACACTCACCTGTGGATTTACCAACTAAAAGAAGTTGAATATTTCTCTCAACAGAACCTTCTACAGTCTGCTCAGTGTATGTTCTTCCTGACTTTACCTTGACATACTTATTATATAAAGTTATATTTAAATCTATATTGTCGCTATAACAAAGGATTGTTTTTGAACATCACATCCTTCTTGAGTGGAATTTTTAAAACTGCTTTTACCATATATATGTTCATTTACTCTAAGAAGCAAGGAAATAGTCACTCATTGGGCATCTGTATGGGCCTAACCTTGAGTGTATTGACTTATTGTAAAGTCTACCAGCATTTTTTTAAGCATTGTCCTCTACATTTTATTTTTAGAAGACTAGAATAAAGGTATAAATGCTACTAGGTCTTCTGGTACATCTAATGATAAACCTTTGCATGAGACACATTAGGGTCTTAATCAACTCTGAATTCTTTAATTGGGGGCTGTGTTCTAAGGGGCTTCAGATTTTTCTCTGGATTGGCTTAGGATATTGCCTTTTCTTAGAAAAATGTCTATGCATCTTGTTCCCTTGAACACAAGGGTGGTGTTGATAATATTTGACAGGACTTATTTGATCAAAAAACTAACTCACCAAACCATCTAAGTGCTCCCGAACCTTTCAGTTTGCACAATTCTTTTCTCTTTTTCAAGTTACCCAGGACTTCCAGCCTGCTGTCCTATGACACTGCTGTTCTTGGTACGACCTTGTTTCATCACCAGCATCAAATTTGCTCAATTCTACTTGCTGACATTTAATTGGCTGTCATTCACAGGGCTGCAAAACACCATGTGCCATGATCATAATGTATTGTTAGCTTGGCCACACTAATTTGGAAACATTCTATTAGATATTAAAACTCCTCACTTCCAGTATCACCTTAGGAATTGTAGAGGGGCAAAGACACCATGCACAGTGTATTGAAATTCAATATTCCTAGTCAACCTTGATCTCATTAAATGATTTTCAAGAGGTTCTTATGCAAGAGAATGGGCTTGAGGTAAACCGGTTAATACCATCTTTATTTGTTCTAATATCTCTAATTTAATTTTTATATTTAGAATACAGGGCAAAAATTATAACACAGAAGAAAACCTCAACATCTTGGATAAAAACAAAGAAATTACAAAAAGTAACAGGAAAAGAGAGAGAAACTTATTATCATTCAGTACTCACTATGTGCATGTTCCCCCATCCCACTGATGTGCACAACTCAGCCAGGTGGCTCTCATTCAACCAATGAGGAGGATGACTCCCCACTGTACTGATAAGAGATTTAGTAAATTGTGTGAGGTCATTGCACTAGTAAGAGATAAACCCAGTTTTCATTCTATATGGCTAAAAGAAAAAAATTTCTTTCATTACACCATGCTGCTATAATTCTCATTTTCTTTTTTAAAATAGGGTAGTCAACTCAGGCGAGCTCATTTAAAATCTCTTAGTTGCGAATTACTGATGCCACTGTAATGGAATGAGAGGGAGTCAAACCTCTTTGGTCTCTCTTGGATGTCATATAGACCGGAAATAGAAGCTGGGCCTCTCTTCATTAAACAACCGATGTGTAGGTGTAAGTAAGGCGATCTGCACATGTTCTGCCAGGATCAATCTGACTTCACATAGGACCTGTTCTTATCCATCTTCTGGACCAAATATGAGAAGGAGAAATGAACATGTAGACAGTTGTTTCTCTGTGAATAATATTATCAACTTTTTCTCTCCCAACCTTTAAACAAAGCTGACAGATTGCTCAATTTGAACAGAAATGCAAAGTAAAAAATTGAAGAATTCTTTTTAAAACACAAACCATGACTTTTAACTTCCACTCATTGTGTAAATTGTCTCTACCATGCTTTTGCATGGGTTGCTCAACAATTGCTATAAGCCAAAATGCCTTGAAATTAGAGAAGAAACACTAACCAAAGCTATTGTACAAAATATTTATTTCTTTTAACAAAATAGCATTCCATGGACAGGTTTGAATAAACCATATAAAGTATTGTCTACCCTTGATGAGGCTTAGCGGATGATATTTCAGGTGTTGGTGGTGCCTGTGTCTAAAAGAAAGAAAAACAGCCTGAGCAAGAGCGAGACCCCGTCTCTACTAAAAAATAGAAAGAAATGATCTGGACAACTAAAAATATATAGA
>NW_012140191.1:3433297-3433601 GCF_000956105.1 Propithecus coquereli
GGTATTTTCAGTGTACCTTTTCTATGTTTCCACATGTTTAGATACACATACCTACCATTATTGCAATTGCCTACAATATTCAGTTCAGTAACATGCTGTACAAGTTTGTAGCCTACGAGCAACAGGCCATACCATATAGCCTAGGTGTACCATGTTAGGTTTGTGTAAGTACATTCTGATGTTCACACAATGACAAAAATCACCTAATGACACATTTTTCAGAATGTATCCTCATCATTAAAGGATACATGACTATAATTCTTTTCAAAACAGAGCCTAATGGGGGAAAACCACAAGTTAGTTG
>NW_012140191.1:3436286-3456963 GCF_000956105.1 Propithecus coquereli
AAATGCCAAAAGTTTCTACTTGCAACATAAAGAAAATTGTAAATGCTTTTGGATATTTTTGATGTTCTTTTAAGTGTATAGCTTTGTTTGCCTCTAGTTTTCTACACAAAAGTATCTCAAGTGGACTTTCACTCTGCATACTGTTTTCCAGACTTAAAGCAGTTTTAATCACTCTGAATTATCAAGGTGCTTGTTATTCAGTTTAGGATTATGCACATCTTAATCTTCTTCAAATACCTGCCCAAATTTGCTAGTTTTATACATATTAACTTAAAAACAAGAAAAGCCAAAGATCAAGTTAGTGGATTTTGTTACCGATTACCTGAAAACATTTGTTAATGGGAGAACAAGATTAAAACTACGGTGCATAAAGGATTTTGGAGTTAAATATTTTTAAGTACACATTTTTTTCTGCTTCTGAACAACTGAAGTTATTATAAAGAAGGAATCAAACATGTAACTTTAAATTTCTAGGTAAAAATCTAAATTACGTTACAAATTCATTTCCAAAATTCCCCTGAGCTGGCAGTTAGTTACTAGATGTCATCATTTGATTTTGTAGTTTGCCACGTATCTGGGTGAGTTTAGCTGCTTGTTGCTACCCATGTCATTGTGTTTGTGTTGATTGTGTGGGTCAGTCATCCCGTGTTCTTCATGAGCTGTATACACATCTTGGTCTTTGTAGTTATTGCATTATGGTACTGTCTGATATTTTAATATTGGCAAATATAATTTTGGCATTACTTTTTACAATCCTCTTTTTTTTATAGAGCAATGGAAGTTCAGGCTTTATGAGAAGTTGTTGCCTTTCTCATATGGTTAAACATATTTCTTCTTTATGATACTCTGGTATTTCATCCTTTTCCATAATTCTCTATTATTACTTATTTTAAATGTTTTCCCTATCACTTTGAAAAATTAAATGTCCATTCTCCATTGGTAAATACACCAAGAGAACTACCCCATATAAATATGGGAAACAATTACTGTAAAATTGTCAGTGTAGTTTAAATGTATTACCTTAATGACTACAAAGATTTTTTTCAAGTTGTTGGTGTTGAGATGCATCTAAAACAATATTTCAGTTCCTTTAAAAATAATAGAAATTTTCCATGTACATTATATATCTACCTACCAGAAATGCTTTTTGTAATTTTATGTACAATCATTTTAAGACCTTTTTGAAATAAATAATGCGAATGAATTAAAATAAGATGTTCTCTTGATTTCTGAAGAGGCAGTTATTGATGGTCTTAGTAGCTGCTGACATACAAGAGTTCTTTCTAAATTTTAAAAGGCAGCTGAAAAAAAATGAAGTCTGGAAACCAGAAATAAAGACATAAACTTTTATTGAGAGAAAAGCAGACACAGCAGTTCTTTATTTAAATTGCAGATAGATAGAAAGACAGAAAAATTCTGGCAAAAATCTGTGTTTTCAAATATAGCATTATATGAAAGGTAAATTTTATATTGTCAGAGCAATAGAGCTATTATTAATTCCTGTTCAGCAACGAAGGAAAACAAAAAGTCATGTAACAAATATCGGCATTTGTGCAATAAATTATTTCTCCCTCCTACCAGGTACCAGAGTCCTCACCACCCCTGAACCTTGAATCACAAAAACTCAGATAAACCTTCGTATGTGGTTACCAGTTTTTGTTCTTAATCATGTTCCGTGTAAGTTTCAAATATGTTAAATATCCCCCATGCAATCTGAATCAGACCCTTGTCTTTCCTACCTTACAAAGACTCAAATGATTAACCATCACCATCATATTACTTAAGGTCACTTAACTCTGTGGCCTTGGGAAAGATGGCAGTATAGGACAAGGGACACCAATGCCCAAGAATAATCTCAGTGCTCTTTTGGAACTGCATTGCCTCATCCATGAATACGAAGCATTTACCAATTTAAGATACCCTAAAATAGTCTCTGTTGACAAAATCTTTCCTACTTAATTGTCTGGTGAGAGAACAAAATTAAATAGAACAGAGTTACTATACATATTACAGCCCCCGTAAGAGACGGTTGCTTTACCATGCTTCATAGCCACAGGCCACTCACCTCACTCAAGTTCTACAGGAATTCATCACTTTTGTTGAATAACTCAAAGCACAAGCTCTTTTGAAAGTTGCTAAACAATATGATCCTGTTACATGATAGATAACACAATACTGGACTTTGAAGTTAAGTAGAAAATTGCAGGAGTCACCAGTAATTCAGAAAAGAAAAATATGTTGTCCTGGTGAGAAGATTCACAGGCTCTAAGTTAAACAGGAAATTTTCCTAGTGCCTCAATCTTCCACCTAACTTTCCCAATAAAGACCTGATTTTCCTTACTTTATTCTGAAAACTCACACTGTCACAAATGAAATCTATAGGTTCTATAGATTAAGGGTAACAGAACTGTTATATGGCCAGGCTGTATTTTCTTGAAAGCATAAAAGGAATACTTTAATTCTGAATTCAAAATTGAATCTTGTAAATACTAAATAATAGTATATGATGCTATGGAAATATATGACCAGGAAGAATTAAAGAAGTTGTTATTAGAATGTGTGGGATTTGTTACACATAAATAAGCAATAATCTAAGAAGGACTAACCCAGGATTTTTGACAAAATGAAAAAGAAATAAACAAAGGATTGAATAGTACAATGAAGACTGTATTACATTCAGACAATAAGGAATTGTCTTTTTATTTGCAGGGCCAAAAAAAATCTTTGTGGTGACAGAAAGTTCAGGGTAATATATACGGAAGCATGAAATGAAAAATTGTGGAACAAACTATCTAAGAATATAAATATAGACTCTCTTTTCATAAATATTCAATACATTATTTGACACATTGGTTTGAGTGAAACTCCACAAGTACAATTTTAAGCATCTTGATTTGGGCTGAGGTCCAGTAAATTATATATTCCCAACAACTATCAGAGCTTTCTCACTAAAAATACATGCTCACGCTCTACTTTGAAAATATTCTAAGATAATTATTTCCATTTTCATAGTAACTAGTACAGTTATGACTAGCGTTGTCTCAGGTTTCTAAGGAAAGAAAATTATTCTGAGATACTGTTAATAAGAGAAAGTGTGGTAATAAAGAGGGGCATTTTCTTAAAATTGTGCTAAAGCTGTCATTTTTATTTTTAATGACTTTTACTGTGCTAGACAAGATTTTATTTTCAGTCACAGAAATAAAACTATCCAATAAAACTCTTTAGTCTGTTGCCCACCAATCTTCCAGCCCCTCCCTGTATCCACCTCACAATGGGTTTAATTCAGTTTGAAAGCATAAAGCCAACGTTTAGCAAACAGAATTCTCCTGACTTACAATTGCTCAGCCCCTCTGGCAAGAAGATTCCGTGAGTGGTCGTAGCTAGGAAGAAGGCCTGTAGAATTTTCACTCTGTAGATGCCAAAGAAAACCACTTAAAATCTTTTCTGATGATAATAGGCAAAGTAAAGAATTCTGGAAGGTTTACTGCCAGAGTCTGTAAAATCATGTTTAAAAGTAAGAGAGTTTTAATTCCAGACTCTCCAACACCCCAATGTACAGGAAGAAAGACACTAGAAGAAACATAGAAATCATTTCACAAAGTCACCTCATTCATGTGATAACTACCTTTCCCAGCAATGCTACTTTTAAAGCTAAATCATGCCAGGTTACCCAGTGAGACTGACTGCTCCGTGCTTATCACACAATGCTATATTAGCAAAATTTTTAAAAGCACATGCCCAAGAATGAATCTAAAGCTTTTTGATTTGAGGTTACCAGACAGAATGTCTGGGGTTATTTCCTCCTTATTCTACAGTAAAAAAGAGAGTAAGCTTCCACAGCTCTCAAGAGGGTAATTCAAAGAAGGCATACAAATATGCATATCAGGGCAATAGAATTAGCTTTTGCTTTAGTGGGGGTGAGAATTTCTCAGTTCCAGTTAGTTTATAAATGCATCATAGACTCGAATTCATCAATTCTTTGCTTGGTGTTCCCCTTCCTGATCTTCCGGTAGGATATCGTGTTGTAACGTGAATAAGCATTCCTGGAGATATCGCTCTTCTTTCCCAAGGTTGGCTGCTCATCAGGTGTCAGCTGGGAACTGGCGCTGCTCAGTGGGGAGTCCTCGCTTGCCTCATCTTCTTCTTTAAATTGAGAACTCTCTTCATGTTTTTTCTTAAATTCTATCACTCGAACTTCATCTTCATCATCATGGCAATCATCATCATCATCATTATTCATTTCTTTATCCCAAACCTCTTGCTCCTCCTCCTCTTTAGAATGCAACATGCCAACTTGACTAGGTTTCCGAAATCCCAACCATTCAATTTCAGTTGTCTGGTAAGCTTCGTTCTTTCTGTCTTCTTCCTCTCTCTCTTCTAGAGGTTGTTCTGCAATCCTTTGTTTCTGTCTGCTTGTTTCCTGCTTGCTACTGCTCCGAGGCATCTTCTCCCACTGATGCCCTGTAGCGAAATCAATTGGTAGTTGAGATGTAGAAAGGTTCAAAAATACCCTTTTATTCTCCAAATTATTTTTCTTGACAATCACTTCCTAATAGGTGTTTTATGGAATCTAATTCTGTGGGTTACTAATATGTTTTGCACAATCAAATGGGCTACACAAATTAGTTTGGAAAATACTGCATTAAATGCAATTAAATAAACTTCTTCAGAATTATCAAAGACTTTAAAATATTAATGATACTCGAAATCTCCAGAAAACTCAGCGACCCAACCTCATTTGACTATGGAATTCTACTGTTACGGAGTACTGTATTTAGTGAGACCGCTATTCCCCGAGACACACATTTTAAAATCCTGTCACAACTGGATATGTGAATATGTAAAATAAAATGTTTGAACCTATTTCACAGACACACACACACTCACACACCCCTCAAGGAAAATTAGAAGAATACCTCAGGGGGGAAAAAAGGGCTTTCTTCCAACGGTAAAAATGATGACTGCCCATGTCTGGTCACATTCAGAGTAGCATACTCAACACTTGATACCAAGTTTCTCAGGGTTGACCTAAAATAACCAAGTATAGCAGGAGGCACAGGAGCCCACAGATGGTCAGGACTCATGTGCTGGCCTAACTAAGCCCACCAAAGTATGCACAATATGGTCTAATATCTGCCATTAATTTCTAAAAAGCCAAGATTTAAAAATTCTGTTGTGGTCATACCTACATAATGCTCAGTTAGCCTGTTGTTTACATTAGACATGTTTCTAATAACAACTAATTGACTCTAGTTATTTGGTACTATGTAGTGACTTTCAAAAGGCTTAATTCACTGCAATGATCACTTTTCAAACAGCTAGATCATACAAGCATACCCTCAACAACATTTATTGAGCATGCTAAGAATTAACCATAAGGGATAAGAGGTTGTTCTCTGAGCTTTCACCCCTACAAGGGCTTCTATGGGAGGTTTCAGTCTGTAGTGTGCATGACTGAAATGTTGTCTGGGTTATGTCCCTTGGCAGACCTGGGTTCACTGTTTTCTTTTGACAGTATAAGAGTCTATATATAAGGTGAGAGGCAATGTTCCTCTCTCCTCTTTGTTCTTCCTCTCCACAGTGTTCTACTCTGGAAGATGTTCACAAGTCCATTTTCTTCCAATATTTTTAGTTCTCTTTTCATTTTTTTTATTTGTCTATTTTGTTTTGCTGTTTCACTCTAGGGATCAGATTGCAAACTTACAGGGAGAGACAGAAGTAAAAGTGGATTATCACTCCTAACTAGTTATGTACAACTGCTAGCAGGTGGTTAGTAGCCAGTCAATGTTCTTTACATTATACATAAATACACATTATAATGTGTAGTTTGTAATCTTAAGCTTTGTTTTGTTTTCTACATGAACAAAAGAAATTTGATCTTTTTGTCTATATTTATGATTCAGACAGGGGATTGTCATACATGAAATGACTCCTTCAATTTAAATTATAGTTTTTCCTCAGTATTTCTTTTTTTTTTTTGAGACAGAGTCTCAGTGTGTTGCCCAGGCTAGAGTGCCATGGCATCAGCCTAGCTCACAGCAACCTCAAACTCCTGGGCTCAAGCGATCCTCCTGCCTCAGCCTCCCGAGTAGCTGGGACTACAGGCATGTGCCACCATGCCCGGCTAATTTTTTTTTTTATGTATTTTTAGTTGTCCAATTAATTTCTTTCTAATTTTAGTAGAGGCGGGGTCTTGCTCTTGCTCAGGCTGGTCTCATACTCCCGAGCTCAAACAATCCGCCCGCCTCGGCCTCCCAGAGAGCTAGGATTACAGGCGTGAGCCACCGTGCCCGGCCAGTATTTTTAGCATCTTTATATTTTTCAATCTAGGATCATTCTCTTTGAAGATCTTATAGTTATTTGCCATTGTGAAAATAAAAGACACCAAAAGCTGTGCCTGTCTATAATAGAGGAAAAACATATGCTCCATCAAACATGAAAGGATTCACTCAGGGAAAAATTAACCAGTGAGACCATCTAGTTTAAAAATACATACTGCTTTCATTCTCCATTTGATCAAAATGAAAGATACTAGAAAACCGTTGTCTACAATGGATCTCCTGATCAGAAATCTGAAGGACTCTCCAAGAAAGATGAGATCCCTGCCTCTAAGAGCTTGTTGCATTGGAAGCAGAAAGATTGGGGCAAAGAGGTTATTAAATTCATATTGTGGGATCTTAAGTCTTATAAATTATCTCTGATAATATAATATCTTGACAATGGAAATTGCTTGCTACATTTTTCCTTAAGTGTCTATACATTGGTCAGCAGACAGTCCTAGAAGTATCCTGGCAAAGGGAGCAAATACAGGAAATCGTCGATCACATCCATGTCCTCCTTGGCATCTACTATTTTATGTGATGTTCTAATATTTCAACCAATAGTATCTTCAACAGTTTGCCTGTTAAGGTCCTAACTAAGCTAAATTGGTTATGTCTAGCAAGCTGACTTCAATTTTGAGATAGGATGTTTATGGCTGCAAGAGAAGAAGAGGAAATGCATGATTAATTAATAGATTTTATCCTGCACTTTATTTGGAAAGTGCTTAAATGTAGAAGAAAAGTCTAATGGATTTTGTGTCTCTTAGTCTATTGAGTTTGTTTGAAATTATTTAATACAGTCACTTCAGTGTTCTTTTTATTTTCCCATTTTCTTAAAGAACACAATTAAAATTAACTTTACCATCCTGAGAGCTTTCTTTGACAAGAAATAGTTAAACATTTTGTACTTATATCAGAGGGCTAGAATTTCCCTATAAAGTAAATTAATTTATGAGATTACTTTAAACTGTATGTTAATTGTAGACTGTTAGAATAAACCTAGTTTTGAAACATTTACATTTCACAAGGTGCCTCATACAGATTTAGAAACACCAAATCAAAAAGAAAGGTTGATTTAGTGGACTAACTTATTAAGAGACAGATATCACATTGGTATGCCAATCAGCTATACCAACCCATGCAGTCTCAGTTTTGAACTGTCTGGAATGCTTTATAAGGTGGAACCCACAGATAAGTCAAGACTCTCTTATCTGCCTATAGCAGCTTTGAAATTTTGAAGTCATTTCCTGGATTGCTTTTTTAATGCCACACTCATGCAACATCCCATGCAAAAACTGTCATCCGTATTCAGTCAAACAATTTCTATGTACAGAACTGTAGTTCCTGTTACCTTCTCTGAATGCCATTTCATCAGCCCTTGTTTCTTGGAGAGAAAGATCTGTGATAGCCTTATGAACAATAAAGAGGTTCTCCTCTGGATTTTCTGGGGAAAAAATACAAGATTAGTATTTCAACATGTGAAATATATATAGTTCAAGGGTTAATATATTATCAATTTAGACTCCAGCTATATTTCTGTAATTTTAAACATAGTCACTAAAAATTACTCTTTGACTCTTCAGATTCATTCTTTACTGACTCCATTTATTTACTGAATGATTACTTAATTTATTGATTGATAATCTCTCCTTTAATAGTTATATAAAGTATAGAACCATAAATTCAGACCTCTTCAGGTATATTTAAAAGGAAATCTTAAAATTCTGAATTATTTTATTCAAATAATAGTGGGGCTGTTCATAATAATAATAAATGACAGTAATTAACATTTAGCCAACACTTAGCAATCACCGTGACAATCGTACAAACGCAGATACTATTATTCTGCCTTCTGACAAAAAAACCCTCAGGCTTAAGGAGACAAAGCAAGTTGTGTCGGGTCACAGATGTATCAAAAATACAAGCCTGGATTTGACCAGAGGCAGAGATTTAGCCCTTATGCTATGCAGCCCTAGTAGAAAATGGGGCCACATACATTGTTTGGGTGTCCAGCTCATTCCTAAAATAACAATTTATCTAAAAAAAAAAAACAATCCTGAGTGAGTTTATAAGTCAAAACAAGCAAATTAAGAAGAAGGAAAATATGTTACCTTTTAGAATCTTCTCATCCCTGGACCAATTGAGCTGCAGTTTCCCTTGTAATTTTCCACTTTCCTTCTGCTTTCCTTCTGCGGGTAAATCTTCAAGACTAGGTGCTACCCTGTAGTGTGATGGGATGTCACTCCCATCAGTCAATTCCTCATTGATTTTAGTGATTGGTTTTTGACCATTTTCAAGTGGTTTACCCCCATTGCACTCAGCCTGAATAAATGTCACTGGAGCATCTGTCATGACGAACAGCTGAGTCCGATCTGGAGGGAGCTTTGGGGAAACTGAGCGGGCAGATCCTTGATAAGATACCTTCTCTTGCCTTCACGTCCTATAGTTCTAACTCCTACTCTAAGAGTACAAACTATTCACTTTGGTACATAATAACCAGATTCTTTTCCTAAGGTGTCCAGACAGAGCTTAGAGCAAAAGCAATAGGATTTGGCAGATTTGACAGTAGCCCATGAGCAAGAGTCCAGCCAATCACCACCTCCTTTGTTGCTTAGCAGTCCCACTTGCAGAATTAAAGGCACCCTTTTGATTTACATAAACAAACAATCTGAGGCAATCAGGCTTTTGTGTTGGCATGTAGAGAGGGACTTTCAGCTTGTCAGTCCCCCTCTGGGAACAGAGATTTTTGTCCCTTTTCATAATGGCCCATTGTAATTTTCCTTGTAACAGGAGCCACAATTGTTCCACAGCTTTAATCCAGAGAGAATGACCACCTTGAGGCATATTAGTTCTGTGTAACCAGCTTAACATTTCCAAACAGATTTTGTTCAAGTAAAACCTCAGTTATTTTGTAGGGGACAATGACGACATTTCTTATTTATTAGAGAATAAAAACAGCTTATCAAAAATCTATGAACAGGACAACTTTATTCTAAATGGTTCTGGCAGCAGATTTCACGGTGTGCTTTCAGGAGGCAAGTGGAGGGACCTAAGAAAAACAAACAAACAAATTCTACTGACTGGCTAATACCAAAAATTTTACAACTGTAATTTATTTAGTCTATAGCTTCTTATCCTCTAGTTCATTTGTGTCTACTGAAGCCCAACTGATCCTTTAAAACCCGAATATAATTTTCTCCATGAAATGTTCTCTTCTCCCAGTAGAATTCCTCTCTGGGTTCCATACTGATATTACATGACACTGGTAAAATGGCAGCCCCAACATGGCCTGCCCTTGGGGAAACGGGCAGTTATGTAAAACATCTGCTACTGACCACCCCTTCCTTTTTAAACACAGATATTAATTCATTTTCTTCTTTGGATCCCACATAGTACAAAACGGTTCCAGAGCCTTTGCCCACACTGCTCCTTCTGTTTGGAATGCTCTTCTCTTCCTCAAGGCCAAGCCCCTGGCCTAACCAGCTCCTCTAAGTTCCCAGTTTTCAAGCTAAAATATTTCTTTAACGACACTTTCCCTGGCCCACAGGATTAGGATGGGACTCTGTTACACATTATATTTGCCTTTCAGAGTACCCTTCACAGTTGGATTTAACAAGTAATTGCACAATTATCTGTGTAATGTCTGTTTCGCCAACTAGAATCTAAGCTTCATCTGGGCAGGGGGCATTTTAACTTGCTTACCTGTGTCCCCAGCATGATCTGCCTTGAACTAGGTAGTACTCAAAAAAAAAAAAAAAATATATATATATATATACACACACACACACATACACACATATGAGAATAAATTTTATCCCCAAGAGAATACATTTCAGATCTTCTCTAAAGGGAAGGAGAACAGGGGTTGGAGAGTAATTATAAATGTATCACCTTTAAAATGGTGTCTAGAGCTGAGCCCCTTAGACTCTGGGACGTCCCCTTATATCAGGGACAACAAATACACGGCACTCTGGTACCCCTTCTCCCATGTCCTTGGAAGACATCTCTAATAGATCCCAAAACTCTCTCCCTCATCATCCTCAGCTCTTCTCTAGCACACTAATTATTTGTTTGTTTGTATTTAATTTCTTTAACAAATATTCATAGAGCACTTATCACACACCAGGTACTGTTCTAATTGCTTCACAAATAATAACACATTTAATCTTCATAACAGCCCTGTGAGGCAGATGCTATTATTATCCCCATTTTACAGACTAGAAAAAATAAGCACAGTGAGATTAAGGAACTTGGTCAAGGTCACACAGCTAGTAAGCCTACTAATCAGAGTTGGCAGTATAGATGAAGCTAAGTGGCATTCCTGGCCTGTGTACAGATGTTTCCCTGAGCCAGAGATCCCACCGAAATCCAGAATTAATCACCTGGGCAACAAAGATAGTTGTAGCCATGAGAGGCCAGCAGAGGGCCTGAGGCAGCATCAAGGCCTTCCCCAGAGATAACGCTGCAGCTACTGAGCACAGTGCTAGGAGGGGCCCTCCCAAGAAATTCAACTGGTGAGCCTACTGAAGAGAAAATATTGAATGGAATCAGATGGGAGAATGCAGAAACTAAGAACAACAGCTTCCATTGTGGTGATATAAGATCCTAAAGTGAAGTCTATTAGTAGCTCGTGAGTTTAAGAATTCAATGTAACAGAGTTTGAAAATTCAACTGCATCTTATAAGAAGCATGCTTTCCAGCCTTGGAGAAAGAAGACAGGATTATCTATTGCCTTTCTAAAGACAAAGCCTTTCTTATACCCTGTGGAAGGTATAAGAATCTGGAAGCTGGCCTCCCAGCAAGTCACTACACTATTTTAAAGAAAAGTACTGGAAGAAATAGGCTGGGTAATTAGTGAAGATTAGAGGAGAGTGCGGCCCTGAACAAAGGAGCCACGTGTAGGTCCCTGAGGCCAAGATGGGCAGATATGAGGGTGGGAGGAAGACAGCTAACCAACAATTAAGAGGCCCCTTCAAACAGAGGACAAATGCACCTTTTATTCAGTGACCCAGGTAGGCCGTGGTCAAGACAAGGGCCTCAGCCTGCTCCTTTGTGACCTTGGGCAAGTGTACAAATAAGGCCTATTTGAGCTGCAGATTACAGAAACTCAATTCAGAGAATCTTAAAATTTATAACAACAGATCATTTAACTGGCAAACCCGTAGTTGGCTTTGTACTTGTTTGGATCCAAAGATTTAAACAATGTTATAGGGAATTTCCCTCTTTTGATCACACAGAAGGTGCATAGTAGGAGGTAGTTGGGTGGACCTTAGGGACCAGTCTTTCTCTGGGTCCCCTAATACCTCTAGCTGAGTATGGTAGGCTAAATGATGACCACCTCCCAAAGATGTCCACATTCTAATTCCCAAAACCTGTGAATTGTTACCTTACATGGGGAAAGGAACTTTGCAGATGTGATTAAATTAAAGATCTTGAGATGGGGAGAGTATCCTGGAATATCAGAGCAGATCCAATGTGATGATCACAAGGGCTCTGATAAGACGGAAGCAAGAAGGTCAAAGAGAGTCGTTGGATACGTGACTGGGAAGCCAGACGTTGTAGGGATCCAAGGAAGGGATTCTCAGCCCACGAACTCCAGCCGCCTCTAGAAGGTGAAGAAGGCAGGGAAACCGATTCTCCTCTGAAGCCTCCAAATGGAACCCGGCCCTGCGGACACTTTGATTTAGACTTCTAACCTCCAGGACTGGAATGAGAATAAATTTGTGCTGTTTTAAAGCCACTAAAATTGTGGTGACTCATTATAGCAGTAATAGGAAACTAATTACTGAGTTTCCTGCATCTCTGTTTTCATTTTTGTTGATTGGCTAGGGCCAGAAAATTTAGCTTTTCCAACCATTTTGCAGGATATATATTTTTGAACCTCAACTATCTCAAATTGCTTCCCTCTGGCCAAAAAGGCCTCGCTTAACAAGGTTGTATTTTCTTCTCTTTCAACTTTCCAACAGTCCAGGTTTGACTAAAATTTGTGACCATTTATTATAAAAGCTATAAGAAAATCACAAACCCCCCAGCATCCTGATATTTTTCTAACAAGTCTCCTAAAATTCAATCTTCAGTAGTAAATGGTTTGAATCAAGGTTCAATGGGACAGTTCATAGCAGTGATGGTCAGCTTCACAATTAGGGAATGAGTTCTCACTGCTTCTCATTGCTCCTCTAGTGATCCAATCCCCCATTGTAAATTCTATAATCTATATTCCATTCTTGATGTCCACGTATTTTATATTCAACATTTCATTGGTTTACTCAGTAGGTGGCAGGGTGGATTCTAAGATGTGCCTGCTTCCAAGACTGGCTACAGACACGGAATCCAGATCAAACATGATTTCAGTCCTTTTCCTTCCTGTAGTCCTGGTGAAAGCATCAGCCATTGGCATCCTTTAGAATGGCCTGCTGTAGGGGGTCACTGCAAACAATGGAGTATCCACTCCATTTAATAGCATACACCCAGGTGAGTAACTTGGCTTCACCCTTCTTATCGTTGATTAAGATTAGTGTGTGAGCTCCCGTCTACAGCCACTACAAACACCCCAGTGCATTGACATGGTGGAAACTGACCCTGTGAGAGTACGAAACAACAGAGTGATTCTGTAGATCTTCACCTGTAGACTTATCTCTCACAAGAGTCCATACACACAGAGAATGAATTGTTTTTTAAACTGTTGCAGAGCAATTGTACAGGTAAGAAAGGGGGAAATCCTCATAAAATAAAGTCATCTCACTCTCTTGGCCGTAATTTTAAGAGTATATCACCTTGAATGCATGAAGGAGTGTCCCCAATGGACTGGGCTCTCTAGAGTTTTTAGCTAGGCAATTATAATTCTGTTTTACTTACAATGGGATTTTTTCTTGATGCATTTTATATAGAAAGAATGGCTTCTCTATTCACAGAAACTCCATAAGTGTTAAACAGATAGAAATGGAATTTGTGTGGCTATTTATAAAATCACAGAAAGAAAAGTTTGAATTATATATGCATACACATTCTTTGGTAGTTTGAAAGCATCTTATAATCCTCCTGGGGAAGCAGAGCTGTATGACAGTAATATTGCCATCAGCATCATCCCTCCCAAACTATTTTCAATGTCATGAGCAGTTAAGGCAACACGTTGTTTTTCAGAGGAGAAAGGCAAGAAAATAATTAAACACATTTTTCCTTAATGGAAATAAATAGAAAAATCAAGTCTTCTGTGAATCTCTGCTTTTGTGAGAAGGTGATAGTGATGTGACTATGAACAAATACAAAATTTCCCAAGATGCCTCTGAAAATTTAGCTGAGTATAAACTATCTCAGAGTAAGCAGGTAAACCTCACATGTTCTCAGTAAGTAAAATAAATGCAGATATACTACGATCCCTTATAATTCCTTTGTGTTGAATCCAAGAAAGGATCACTGGACAGCTGTGCAGATTCTACCAACTTTTTAGACAAGGAGAGCAATGACGTTAAACCTTTATTCAATAATTAGCTCACTCACCCCCAGGAACTTGAAGCCAGACAGGAAATGCATTTCAGGAGCCGTGCTACTCAGGGAAATGTGGCAAGAGCACCACACTCAGAGAGCTCTACACAATAACTGAAGTTTAGGCTCTCAGATTGTTCATCTGGACCACTGTAACAGTCGTCTACCTGGCCTTCCGCCTCCAATCTCTCATCCTCTTTCCCTCACCTCCACCCGTCATTCCCACTACCACCAGATTAATATTATGACAGCAAGCTTCTAAACATGGTCAGAAAAGAATAATTGAGATATTATCGTAAATCTCAGAGGACGTTATATGGTTTATAATAAGTGTTAAGTAAAAAATGAATTTCTAAAGGATTCTCTATTTGCCCAGATCCCCCATACACACTCACACACTCTCTCTCTCTCTCTCTCTCTCACTTAAAAACTCGGCTTTTGCCCTGCCTGCATCGCTTGCCATGTTAAGTACGAATGCCTTACAATAGCATCCAGCTATTAATACTTTTCAGGTTTATCATCCAAAATTGCCCAGTTCTTTTATTTCACCCTTGCCAGTGAACTCTTCTGTATCACCAAACATGGTGCCCGTTTGCGTGTCTTGGCTTATTCTTTCCCCATGTCTGGAATGCCTGCCTCCTCCCACCACCTCACATCCTTCTCACTTCCTCTACTGTAGCCAGAGCCATGCTTCCAGGCCTATCTCAAACATTACCTGCTCTACAAGGTACATTTTTACCCAAAGGCTCTATTTGTGCTTTTCTCTGAGTACTTTTAGCAATTTATCTTTATGTTGTTTTAATGATACCTCATTACTCTGCCTTGTATTATTATTTATACAATTGTCTTACCTTGCTACCAGAAAAGCTTACGTCACAATAGAAAGGCTTCAATTTAAATCTCAGTTCTGCCTCTGAAAAGCTATCTGAACTTAGGCAAATTTTTAAAATTTTCAAAGCTGCAGGGCATCTGAAAAATGCCTACTTTGTGGAGTTTTTGAAAAGATTAAATTACATGACAAAATATATGTGGATCACCTGGTACTGTGCCTGACACCTAGTGAGAACTGAATAATGTTAATAGTAACAATGCTACTTATTAATATATTGTCAGATCCTTGCAAACTTTTTGTAATTCACTTCTGCATAGAGAAGCATAGCACCTAGTTCATAGTTTATGTTATATAAATATGCTTTGAGTTGGCAATAACTAGAGGCTTCCAGCATCAGAATGTGACAGTAAATTCATTTGAACATATCCCTGGCCCCATTTTCCATCTTTCCTTTATGAATCTGTTTCCTTCTATCTATTTAAATTAAATATTAGGGATTCAGGATCTAAGCCTCGATTTCCTACAGTGTTGGATTGTGGTATAGATTTAGAAGACACCCCCTACTGGCAGATAGGCAGAGTTTAAGTTAGAAAATGAAATGAACACATAACTCTGGCCCCAAAGAAGACAGTTTTCAATGCGTTCTGATTTTCGCCCACCCTCCTGGCTGTTTACTGGTAGACCTACTCAGTAGAATATAAATTGGCCAATACAATCTTCATATGGAGAGAGATCTGTGTCAGCCTTGACTAACTTGGAGGTGAATATTCTGGGTCAGATTTCCCAGAGTAGAGAGCCTTAAACAGAGGAGGGTCTTGTGTTCAGATGTGATCTAAATGTTTGATATGTTTAGGAACACCAATTCTGGCCAGGCAGAGCAGTTTCCATCCCCCGATTCCATCCCTGATGTGCCCCTCACCAGCAGATCTTGGGCAAATCATGTAACCCAGGGATTGTGAAAGCCACAATTCCTGATCTGAAAAACGGAGCTCATGATAGAACTTTCCCTTAGAGGTGTCTTATGAGGATTTAATAAGATCATAGCTCGGGAGCTCAGTGGCTGGTGAATAATATGTGCTCGAGAAATGGACCTGTTGCTGTGATTAAGCCAAAGCAGGCCATGCTTGCTTTATTCCACAAACTGGCAAATTCCAGTTTGCCTCAGAATCCTCTGGGCACCTTGTTCAAAATAAAAATTTCTAGAGCACACTCCCAGTGTTAGAACCAGTTCCCCTCGGCCCTAGGAACAGAGAGGCAGAGTCATCGAGGCTGCAAATGGCAAAGGAGTTTATTGGCTAGCTCGAGCTAGGGTCCAAGTCCCAGAGCACCAATGCAGTGGCCTCCCTATGAGTCAGGACCCCGCCTGGGGTAAAAGTGAAGCTTTTATACTTCCTTTTGCACACGACATACTGGTGGCACATGACACGCAGGTTCCACACGACATGCTGGGCACACCATTCCCCCTCCCCCCTTAGTCCATTGGTTCTTTTGAAAGTGGCGGATTGTTTTGACTCCTGATTGGTTGGCTCCAAGCCCTGGGATTTTCAATTTTCACGCTGGCGCTAGTTGTGGTCCGCGTTTCGGTTTCGGGGAAGCTGAAACTTAGGCCTATTTCAGGAAATTCAGCTTGTCATGGAGTCACTCCTGCTCTTACTCCTGTATTTAACAAACAACTAAAAGCGAGCACGGTTACGGAAGCAAATGGCATCAGTTAGAATCAATGAGAACACATTTTTCTAATCTCAGACAATTTGTTCCACACAAAACAAAGTACATTCTCCTACTATCAATTCCTGTCTTTCACCAGATATCCTGGTTTTGCTGAAGACCAAAATATGTGTTATAGGTGATTCTGGTGCACATTCTAATAAGCAATACTATACTTTGTTTTCAGCCCACATCCAAAGAGAAATACAAGGCAGCAACTCTCTTAGAGGAAAAAACTTTTTTCATTCATAATACTTAAGAACTTAAAGTCTTGGGAGAAACAAGCTTCGGAGAATAGCAGTAATAATAAAAACCAGCACACATATAGCATTTATTGTGTGCCAAACATTGGTCAAAGAGCTTCTCATACAATAGCCCTTTAATCTTTGCAAAAACCCTTTGAGGCAGGTACTCCTGTCATCATTTTACAAATGAGAAAATTGAGGCACAGAAAGTTTAAGTAACAAGCCAAGTTACTCATATAATAAAGAATAGAGCCAGGATTTGAACCAAGGAAGTCTAGCTTCAGAGCCTATGCTTTTAAACATAAATCTGTACTTTGTTAAAAATATAGCAAAATTCACTGTCTAACCAAATCACACAGACTTTTTAAATATAAGGGACAAGTTTCCTGTAGCATTTTTCTATTTAATGGTGGCCCCAGCGGAAAAGGTAATTTAAATGACAGTCATGGACTATCTTTCTAATGCACTCTGCCATTGTGTGTGCGTATGTGTGTTAGTTTATCTTAATTAGAATGGTCTCTGCTTCTTCCCTTACAATATTGCGACCTCTGTAAAAAGCCAATTTTGAAGAAATAGATACTGTGCCGCAGAAAGCCTAAAGGTTACACCTAGTTTTTACCATCTACAGTAAGAGATTTCATTTAATGGGTAGCATCTACCAAGCTATGTTCCCATGAGAGTTTATGGCTGAGAATAAAATTCATGCCTAGGGCAGGCTTTTATAACCAATTTTAAGGAGCGACTTGCTACTTCTTCTACTCAAAATCCTGAGAGAGAAGAGGAAAAGAGTAAGAAAATGACAGGAAGCAGAAGTCATCATCATTCTTATGAGGAACGTGGTGGTAATCAGTGATTTGTTTCCTTTTTCATGTCTAACCCCTCATGCTGTGTGTGCACAGAATTTCGGGTAATAATAATAATACACATGTAGATGGTGTGTTCCAGGGTTCACTGCTGTTTCACGATCACTCATTTGAGGTGATTGAAACAAATCATTTCAGGCCAAATGCAATTGTGAGCTTTTCAAAGGCAACACCTGGCAGCCCAGGATCACAGACATCTTGTCACTGACTTGACATGGGCTTAGAGAACCTGAGGGTGAGCAAGGACTTGTGTCTTTGCGTCACACACAAAGAGCTAGCACAGTGCCTGCTACCAAGTACGCACGTCAGAAACGTTTGCTGAATAAATAAACAAAGTATCTCACCCAACCTCTTCCTTTTATAGATGAAAACCCCAAACCTCATGGAAGTGGAAAGTTTAATGAGGCAGAAGTGAAGGCATGAAAAAGTCAAGAAAGCCAGGCAGATAAAAGAGAACATACTTCTCTTTTTTCCTTCCTTGTTTCCAGCTCCCTCTCATCCTTCTTATTCTGCATATCTCTGAATCTTTCTTAACCTCCTTTGGTTCTTTCTTCACTATATTAACTGGCATTAATAAGTAACTTAAATATGTTTATGTATTAAATTAGAAAAAAATTGAAAACTTAAAAACACTTCTTAAAAAATAAACCGACTTCAGATTTGAGTTGCTCTGTACATCTCTGTGATAATAAACTGCTTTTATTTGTCTCTCTTTGGGTTAGTAGCCCTCAGGGATGAAGTGGCTTTCAACTCATATTCTAACTTAACAGCAGCTTGTCTCACTAGTTAATGTATATAGTTCTTTACTCTCATTTTTTAAGGGCTAAAAATGGGAATAAACTTGACATAATGCACATAATTAGTTCATGGAAATGTCAGAATTACCACAGAGAACTTCTACTTCTTGGTCATAGAACCAAAGGTGCTCAGGGGTGAAGGGATCTTTGAGTTGAATCCATGAACCTGACTGTTCAACAATTGTATCTCCTCTACAGCATCCACTCCAGGCATTTGCTATCGTCTTTTTAAACATCTTTAAATAATGGAGAATTCAGCACTTCGTGGGGGCAGCCATTCCTCGAACTGTTCCGAGTTCTGAAAACTTTTCCTTGTGTAGAGCTGAACTTTCATGCCCTAAAGCTTTCATGCATTGATTGTTCTTGATTGAACCCTGAGGAGACACACAGAATAAGTCTAGTCTGTCTTCCACCTGACAATCTTCAGATATTTGAAGACAGCTTTCCTGCCCGCCCCCTTGCCCCAAGTCTTCCCCTTTCTGGAATAAACATCTCTGGTTCCTTTAGCTGCTCCTCATACACCATTATACTGAGTATCTTTACCCCATTAAACATTCTTCTCTGAATATATTCGCATTGCCTATGTACAAGGCTGATAGTGGGCAGATACATACTAGTATAGATATAATATGTATTAAAATATTAAAATAGTTTCACTATAGCTGGTAAAAACCCATGGTTCTAATTCCTTCACTGAGTGCACACCCCTGCCTTTGGCCATCCCCTGGGGCCCTCCTGACATTGTTATGATCAAGAACCAAGGGTTGTTCTTGAACCAATGTCCTTTCTGATTGACCAATGCCCAAATCATATCAGTTGCTAAATATCTTAAATACAGCCCATTCCTAAACATCTTATTAAAGGTTATGCTCATCAGTTGTAAAAAATAATTTTAAAAAACCTACATTCTTTCCTACATTCTCTAGCTTTCAAGTCTCTCTCCTAAGGGGGAAATTAAAAAGCTATACTAGTTCATTATGATGAGTTATCATTTTGATGTGCTTTTGGATTCAGTTTGCTAGTATTTTGTTGAGGGTTTTTACATCTATATTCATTAAGGATATTAGTCTGTAGTTTTCTTTTTTCATTGTGGCCTTTTCTGGCTTTGTATCTGAGTGATACTGGCCTCACAGAATGAATTAGGGAGGATTCCCTCCTTAGCAGGATAGTTCAACATATGGAAATTAATAAGTGTGATTCACCACATAAATAGAATTAAAAACTAAAACCATTTGATCATCTCAATACATGCAGAAAAAGTATTTGATAAAATCCAACATCCTTTCATCATAAAAACCCTCAACAAACTCAGCATAAAAGGAATATACCTTAAAATAATAAAAGCCATATATGACAAACCCATACCCGACATCATACTGAACGGGAAAAAGTTGAAAGCATTCCAACTAGGAATTGGAACAAGACAAGGATACCCACGTTCACCACTTCTACTCAACAGAGTACTAAAAGTCCTAGCCCAAGAAATCGGGCAACAGAAAGAAATAACATCCAAATTAGAAAAGAAGAATTCAAATTATTCTTATTTGTCAGCAATATGATTTTATATCCAGAAAACCCTAAAGACCTCTCCAAAAAAACTCCTAGAATTGATAAATAAATTCAGTAAAGTCTCAGGTTACAAAATAAATGTATATGAATAAATAGCAGCCAAACTGAAAATCAAATCAAGAACTCAATCACATTTACAATAGCTGCAAAAAAAAAAAAAAACACAAAATACCTAAGAATAAACTTAAGCAAGTAAGTGAAAGATTTTTACAAGGAGAACTACAAAACTCTGATGAAAGAAATTATAGATGACACAAACCTATGTAAAAACATCCCATGCTCATGGACAGGAAGAATCCATATTATTAAAATGCCCATATTTCCCAAAGTGATTTACAGATTCAATGAAATTCTCATCAAAAAGCAATGTCATTTTTCACAGAATTAGAAAAAAACAATCCTAAATTTCATATGGAATCAAAAAAGAGCCAAAATAGTCAAAGTTATCCTAAGCAAAAAGAACAAATCTGGAGGCATCACATTACCTGACATTGAATTATATTACAAGGCTATAGTAAGCAAAATACCATGGTCCTGGGATAAAAGTAGACATATAGATCAATGTATCAGAATAGAGAATCCAGAAATAGAACCATATACCTAAAACCCAACTGACATTTGACAAAGCAGACAAAAATATACACTGGGGAAAAGATGCCCAATTTAATAAATGGTGCTGGGAAAATTGGATAGCCACATGTGAAAGGGTGAAATTGGATCCATATCTCTCACCATATATTTTTTTTTTCTTGCATCTTTTTTTTTTTTATTTCAGCATATTATGGGGTACAGATGTTTAGGTTACGTGTGTTGCCCTTGGTTCCCCTCCCCCCAAGTCCGTGTTTCAAATATGTCCATCCTT
>NW_012140191.1:3458633-3460002 GCF_000956105.1 Propithecus coquereli
ATCAAAATCCCATTATCATTCTTCACAGATCTGGAAAAAATAATTCTACGCTTTGTATGGAACCAGAAAAGACCTCGTATAGCCAAAGCAATACTGAGTAAAAAGAACAAACTGGAGGTATCAGTTTACCTGACTTCTCTCACCATATATAAAAATTAAGTCTAGATGGATTAAAGAATTAAATGTAAGATCTGAAACCATAAAAATTCTGGAAGAAAACCTAAGAAAAACTATTCTCCACATTGGCCTCAGCAAAGAATATATGACTGAAACCAAAAAAGCAAATACAGTAAATAAATAAACAAACAAATAAATAAATGGGACTTAATTAAACTAAAAAACTTCTGCACAGTGAAATAAATAATCAAAGGAGTAAATAGATAATGCACAGAATGGTAAAAAATATTTGCAAACTATATATCCAACAAAGGACTAATATCCAGAATCTACAAGGAACTCAAACAATGCAACAAGAAAAAAACAATCCCATTAAAAAGTGGGCAAATGACTTGAACATACCTTTTTCAAGAGAGGAGATATAAAAGGTCAACTAATATATTAAAAAAAATACTTAATATCACTAATCATCAGGAAAATACAAATTAAAACCATAATGTAATATCGCCTTGCCCTCATCAGAATGACCATTATAAAAACTCAAAAAACAATAGATGTTGGCATGGATGTAGTCAAAACGGAATGCTTATACACTTTTGGGGGGAATGTAAATTAGTATAACCTCTATGGAAAACTGTATGGAGATTCCTCAAAGAACTAAATGTAGACCTAACATTTGATGTAGTAATCTCACTATTGGGTATGTACTCAAAGGAAAAGAAGTCTTTATATAAAAAAGACATCTGCACTCATATGTTTATTGCACCACAATTCACAATTGCAAAGATATGGAATCAACCTAAGTGCTCATCAACTGATAAGTGGATAAAGAAAATGTGGTAGGTGGGTGTGTCTGCCTACATATATATGCATATGGATACACACACACACACACCATGGAACACTACTCAGCCATAAAAAAGAATGTAATAATGTCTTTTGCAGCAAGTTGGATGGAACTAGAGGCCATTATTTCAAGTGAAATATCTCAGGAATGGAAAAATAAATATTGCATGTTCTCACTTATAAGTGGGAACTAAGGTATTTGTGTGCATGGTCATACAGAGTGGTATATTGAACATTGGAGATTCAGAATGGGGGAAGGTGGGAGGAGGGTGAGGGATGAAACATTACCTATATGGTACAATGCACACTATTTGGGTGATAGGTACACTAAAGTCCAGACTGCACCACTATACAATTTATCCATGTAATAAAAATATTGGTACCACCCTAAATTTATTAAAATAAA
>NW_012140191.1:3460633-3464885 GCF_000956105.1 Propithecus coquereli
AGAGATAGAAACTCTTATGATCAAAATAAAAAACACTAATAAAAATGAAGAATGCTTTCAATTAGTTCATTGGTAGACATAACACAGCTGCAGAAAGAATCAGTGACATTGAAGATTGATCAACAGCAACTTCCCAAACTGAAATGCAAAAAGAAAAATAAAATGAAAAAAAAAAAAAAACCCTCCAGAGCATCTGAGAATTGTAGGACAAGTTCAAAAAATTTAACACGTAATTCGAACACCAGAATGAGAAGAAAAAAATGAATAGAGAAGAATAAATAGTTCAAGTAATAATTGTTTGACAATATTCCAAAATTAGGGACAGACACCAAACCACAAATCCAGGAAGATCAGAGAATACCAAGCTGAATAAATACCAAAAACAAGACAAAACAAAACACCTACTCATATTATACTCAAACTAAAGAAAACTAAACACAAAGAAAGAAAATCTTGAAAGAAGCCAAAGAAGGAAAAAAAAAACACCTTACCTATAGAGGAACAAGAATAAGAATTACAGCAGACTACTCATCAGAAACCATATAAGCACAAAGAGAGCAGAGTGAAATATTTAAAGTGTTAAAAAAAAAAACCCTAGAATTCTATATCCAGTAAAATTATCCTTCAAAAATGAAGAAGAACTAAAGATCTCAGAAAACAAAAACTAAGTAATTCATCACCAGAAGACCTAGACTGCAACAAATGTTAAGCATGAAAGACTCCTGGGAAGCAACATTAAGAATCTCCTCTTTGGATGATATCATTTTGTTTAGGAGCCCTTGTTCAGACCCACATGAACCATCTTCCAATTGGGTATTTATCATTGCATTAAATCCATTATTCTCCATCATTTCCCCAGAAATTTCATGAAAAAAATTCCAATATGCCTGTGGAATATCAGGTACATTTATTCAACAAGCAATATTTCCTGCTAAAGAACAAAATGTTGTTACTCCATCATGAATTGATCTTAGTTAACTCTTGCTGGATCCTCTCCTAGGATTTTATGAATCTTCTCTTTAATAATTCATTCTGGAACTTTGCCCAGGATTAACTTAAATTTCAATAGTCTGGAATGGCAGAATCCATCTATTTTTCCTTCTTCTTTAAATGTGAATTTACATTTGCATTTTTCTATCTTCCATTGTCTCTTTAACCTTAAAATTTCTTCACATATCACTGTCATTGTTTGCATCCTAGAATATTGTACTCTGGCATTTAATTTGCCCACAACATTAAACCTAAACTAATTTTTAGCGGTGGAATTATCTCGTAATATTTTACCCCATTTTCATCTTCTACATCTCCTCACCGATGTTTATTCTTCACAGTTTAGTGTGAATGTCTCTTTTACAGAAAAGATGCAGAAAAAGAGGGATTAAAGAGTTCTACTCTCCTTTGTCAACAATCAACTTTACACCTTAAACCACAAGCACTAAGACTGTTTCTTTGATGATCTTATTCTTGTCCTTATGTAACTAAGATCTTTTGACTATCTGTGGCTTTATCGAAAGTTGCAACCCTTTTTCAACTTTAGCCTTTCCAAATCTGATCTTCAGATTTTTGCTTTCCCCTGTGCTGTCACCTTATATTTTTTCAACATTAGGAGACTTCATTTTCCTTACTCTAAATTTGAGGGCACTGTACATTTTCTATACTGCCACCCGGGGTTAAATGTCTGATGTCTCCCTATATCTATTACACTATATATAAAATCAAATGGACAGTTTCCTAACCACCTGGAAGCAGTTGCAGGAAGAGCCAGTCACTCTCAGTTGATAAAGAATTTTGTGGGTGGGCAAACGGCAGACTAAAAGCAGACAGTGGGTGCTACTGTCAAGAAGAGAATTGAAAGTTTCAGGTGGATGCCTACCTACAGGTGGCTCTTCTGGGAAAAATCATACATCAAAATTACAAAAGTCATATATGACAATCCCATAGCCAACACCATACTGAATGGAGAAAAGTTGAAAGAATTCCCCCTAAGCACCGGAACAAGACAAGGGTGCTCACTGTGACCACTTCTATTTAACATATTACTGGAAGTCCTAGCCAGAGCAATCAGGCAAGAGAAAGAAATAAAGGATATCCAAATCAGGAAAGAGGATTTCAAACAATTGATTTTTGCAGATGATATGATCTTGTATCTAGAAAGACTTCACTAAAAGACTCAAAGAATTGATAAATAAATTCAGCAAAGTCTCAGCTTACAAAATTAACGCACCCATCGGTAGCATTTCTATATACTAATGACAGTCACGCTGAGAATCCAGTTAAAGACTCAATATCATACACAACAGCTACAAAGAAATAAAATACTTAGGAATGTACTTAACCAAGCAGGTGAAAGATCTCTACAAAACACTGACAAAAGAAATCGCAGATGACACAAACAAATGGAAAAATACACCATGCTCATGGATTGGTAGAGTTAACGTTGTTAAAATATCCATGTTGCCCAATATTATTACAGATTCAACACAAAATACCAATGTTATATTTCACAAATCTAGAAAAAATAATGCTATGTTTGATTTGGAACCATAAAAGAGCCTGAATAGCCAAAGCAATCTTAACCAAGAAGAACAAATCTGGAGGCATCATATTACCATACTTCAAATTATTCTACAAGGCTATAGTAACCCAAAGAGCATGGTATTGGCACATGTACAAAGACATAGTCCATTAGAAGAGAACAGAGAACCCAGATATAAAACTATCTACCTACAACCAACTGAACTTCAACAAAACAGACAACAACATACACTAGGGAAAGGAAGCCCTATTCAATAAATGGTGCTGGGAAAATTGCATAGCCACATGTAGAAGAATAAAACAGGACCCCTATCTCTCACCATATACAAAAATTAATTCAAGATAGACAAAAGACTTAACTGTAAGTCACGAAATCATAATAATTCTAGAAGAATATGTAGGAAAAACTCTTCTAGACATCAGCCTAGGCAAGCAATTTATGACTAATACCCCAAAGGCAATTACAACATGAAATAAATGAATGGGACTTGATTAAATTAAAAAGCTTCTGCACAGTGAAAGAAATAATTAACAGAGTAAATAGACAACCTACAGAATGTGAGAAAATATTTGGAAACTATACATCGGATAAAGGGCTAATATACAGAATCTACAAAGAACTCAAACAAATCTGCAAGAAAAAAACAAACAACCTCATTTAAAGGTAGGTAAAAGACATGACCAGAGGTTTTTCGAAAGAAGAAAGACAAATGGTCAACAAACATATGAAAAAATGTTCAGGATCACTAATCATCCAGGAAATGCAAATTGAAATCACAATGAGATATCATCTTACCTCTTTCAGAATAACTATTATTAAAAAGTCCAAAAACAATAGATGCTGGTGTCGATGCAGAGAGAAAGAAATGTTCATACACTGTTGGTGGGACTGCAAATTAGTACAACTTCTATGGAAAACAGTACAGAGATTCCTAAGAGAAATAAATGTAGACTTAGCATTTGATCCAGCAATCCTGCTCCAGGGTATTTACCCACAGGAAAAGAAGTCATTTTATCAAAAAGACAGCTACATTCCAATGTTTATTGTAGCACAATTCATAATTGCAAAGATGTGGAACCAACCTAAGTGCCCATCAATTCATGAGTGGGTTAAGAAAATGTGGTATATGTGTATATATGTGTATATACATACACATGTGTATATGTATATATGTGTGTGTGTATGTATATACATACATACACACACACACACACACACACACACACACATACTGTGGTACTGTGGAGTACTACTCAGCCACAAAAAGAAATCAATTAATGTCTTTTGCAGCAATTTGGTTGGAACTAGAGACAATAATCCGAAGTGAAGTATCCAGGAATGGAAGAACAAACAATACATGTATTCTCTAATGATTTGGAACTAATCGATGGGCACAGAGAGAAGTAAAAGTTACTGGAAATCAAGAAGTGGGGCGGGCGGTGGATGGGAAGGGTAAAAACCCACCTATTAAAATAACAGGTACAATGAACACTATCCAGGTGATGCGCACATAATAGCCCTGACTTATGCATTATAAAAGCTATCCATGTAACAAAAATATTAGTATCCTCTTAATATTTTTAAATTAAAAAAAGAGTAAAAGATCCATGCAAAGTGCAAGATAAACTAATGGATTTTAATGTAACAGATTATGAAAAGTCTATCGATATGGTTTCATCTAGTATTTATGAAATTACAACTTGACGTTTTGGTGCA
>NW_012140191.1:3466175-3491095 GCF_000956105.1 Propithecus coquereli
CTAAGAAAAAATAATTTTACAAATTGAAGGTTTGTGGCAACCCTGCATTGAGCAGGTCTATCGGCACCATTTTTGAAAAATGTGTGCTTGGTACAGGTTTCTAAGGCTGATTCCCAAAGCTTCTAACACAGAATTTTTAAAGGATTCATTAGTAAATAATAAAATTAAATTTGCATTTGATATTTGATTTTTACCTTCTTTAAGTAAGGGATAACATCCTACCTCTTTCGTATATCCTATAGCAACCATCACAGTGCTGAGTGCACAAGTGTTAAGGAAACTTTCAACTGTGTTGAATTGACATTTTAGGTGTGTCAACGAAGTGTATGTTTGATATATCTGTGTTTCCCCCCCCCCCAACTTATCTCAAAGTACCTCCAGATGTTGAAACTCCCAGGACAATTTTCACACCCAACGCCCACTCTCAGCCTTTAAGTTATAGCTTAGATAATATAGACACCAGTCCAGTTCACAGAATCTTCAGCTATTTGTCGTTTTTATAATGTCCGCCGGTACCCTGTAAGCAGGCTGTGCGATGTCCAAGACTGTGTGATGCACTTTTCTCCGTAGCTTATATATGCTAAGCCCCTTTAGCACACTATAATGTCTTCTCTATTCCCTTCCAAATTCTGTCCCTGTTCCCCATCACCATGACAACACACATCATATAAAGAGAGCCTTCATTAACAGAGTCAAAAGGTGAGACATTTTGACATTTCTCTTCAGGGATCTCATCTACATCCATGTGGGTTCTTGACATTTTAATGTCTGAAAGACTTACATCCTATATAACCAACAGAAAAAAGAAAATAACGCCTTTACATCTAATCACGAAGAAAGTTGTTCAAAGTCCTAGCCCAAAAAAAGAATGAAAAATGTTTCCAGAAGCCTCATTCTTGGATGAGATGTTTCAATATTCATGAGAAGCATTATTTACCATTAAAATACCTAAAAGGAAAACCGAAGGCTACAGAGGTAGGCAAGTCAACAATAGATTTAAAACCCCCTGCCCTTCAAGCTGTGTTAGTAGAGCTCACACCAATTCCATTTGATTAGCTTCTTCTATAAGCCTATGTAATCCTCTCAGCTAGTGCTATGCTTTTCCTTTATCTCCGACTTCTGGTGTTAGGGCCCTTAAAAAATATGACATGGATGACTGCCAAAAAAAAAAAAACCTGGCTCAAACCCAAAATTCTGACATTTGTCTAGCTTGCTAGGTTGTTCATTGGAGTCTACATTTCTGACCCTTCTGAAAATTGAGCTCGCTGACTGCTATCGAGCATTCAGCCAGTCTTCCATCTGTCCTCAAGAAGAAACCTGGGAAAGGCCAAGCCCTGTTCTTCCCTTTATATATGATTTGTACCATCATTCTCCCTACAGCCCAATGAGATAGTCGTAGCTGTATTGAATGGAGTAGGAAATGTGAGCTTAGAGAGTAAAATAAGTTGCTCAAGGTTATGGAACTAGTGAAGGGCAGAGGGTGGTTGAAATTCAGGTCTGTAGGATGACAAAATCCATTCTCTTTTGATTACACCAGCCAGGTCTATAACAGTGTTATTCATAAAGCTACTCATAAGAATGTTTTAGAATATTAAAAGAAATATTTCAATCGGCTTGCATCCGATATTAGCTTATCGCTTGCTTTAAAAGCAATTATTCTTTTTCAACTGTCCAATCAGAAATTCAACTCTCAGATATTTAGTATCTTCCCTGACAACTTTTGATGGTAAAACAACTCTTGTGTTCAAATGCTGCTGTTACTTCATATAGGCATACCTCATTTTAGTGCCCTTCACTTTATTGCACTTCAAAGATACTACGTTTTTTACAAATCGAAGGTTTGTGGCAACCCTGCATTGAGCAAGTCTATCGGCACCATTTTTCCAACAGCATGTGCCCACCTCATGTCACATTTTGGTAATTCTCACAATATTTCAAACTTTTTCATAATTATTATATCTGTTATGGTGATCTGTGATCACTGATCTTTGATGTTACTATTGTAATTGTTTTGGGGCACCACGAGTCACACCCGTATAAGATGGCGAACTTAATAAATGTGTAAGTTCTGACTGTTCCACTGACTGGATGCCCCCATCTGTCTCCCGCTCCTCCAGCCTCTCAATTCCCTGAGATGCAACAATATTGACATTAGGCCAATTCATAACCCTACAGTGGCTTCTATGTGTCCAAGTGAAAGGAAGAATCACATGTCTCATTGTTATCTTATTTTAGGAAATTACCACAGTTACTTCCGCCTTCAGCAACAAACCCCCATCAGTCAACAGCCACAAACACAGAGGCAAGACTCTGCCAGCAGAAAGACTATGACTTGCTGAAGGCTCAGATGCTCGTTAGCATTTTTTAGCAATGAAGTATTTTCTTAATTAAAGGTATGTATACTTTTTTAGACATAATGCCATTGCACAGTTAATAGGCTACAATATTGTGTAAACATAACTTTTATTAGCACTGGCAAACCAAAAAATTTGTGTGACCAATTTTATTCTGATATTCACTTTATTGCAGTGGTCTGAAACCAAACCCACAATATCTCCAGAAAAATCTGGACAAGCCTGTACTTTATGAAGGAAATCAGGAGCAGACGGGAATGTTAAAGATTAATGCTGCTCCTTCAAAATTTGACAGTATAATTCACACACTCACATACATATACACACCAGTTATTTATCAAAACAATACCATTTATGAGAATGAAATTATAGGTCAAAACAGCTTCCTTCTTCAAGATCGAGAAAACAAGTCTGCTTTGAAGTCATAAAGGACACTTAGGGGCATGAAAGCGTACTGATTTCCCATCCATGTTTGAGTAGGATCAGGATAACTAACCTGCAGGCACTACCTACCTGTCTCTAAGGTGTGTACCCAGGCCGGGGACCACAGATTCCCAAAGGGGAGGAAAGGGTGGACTCAGAGTTATTACGAAAGTTCTACTGCTACTCATGAGTTCCTAACCTAGCATTTTCTGTAGACTAATTATTACTGGGGGAGGCAATGAGAATATAAATTAAAATAGGTTCTAATACTCCAAATGATTAGGAGTTATTACTTTTAAAAAATATGCTGGTCAGGCATGGTGGTTCACGCCTGTAATCCTCCAACTTTGGGAGGCCAAGGTGAGAGGATTGCTTGAGGAAAGGAGTTTGAGACCAGCCTGAGCAAGATCAAGACCCTATCTCTACAAAAGATAGAAAAATTAGCAGGGTGCTGTGGTGCACACTTGTAGTCCCAGTTCCCAGGGAGGCTGAGACAGGAAGATTGCTTAAGCCCAGGAGTTTGATGTTGCAGTGAACTATGATGATGCCACTGCACTTGAGCCAGGCAATGGAGTGAGACTCTGTCTCAAAAAAAAAAAAAAAAAAAGTGCTATCTTGGGCACATTTTCTCACCCCACTAGCTTCCTTCCTTTTCCGTTTTGCTCATTTCTGGGTCACGGCACATAACAGCCGAAAGAGGCAGCTGGGCATTCTCTGGGACTATCCTCGACACCTGGGTGGGGAGGCACAGGGAGGCAGTGCTACTTTTGTATGAAGAGAGGGTCCACCAAAACAGAGAAGTTGCCAATATGGTCCTAATCCTTGTCTCATTTTCATGTGTTTCTTTAGTTCTTTTTTCAATTTCTACCACAGGTAAAATTGCAAGAGACAAAAAAAAGAAAAAAAAAAAATAACCCTGAAAAAATTTTGCAAATATCAGCCAAGATCACTTTGAGATTGAGTTCTCATTTGTAATAATTACTATATTATAAACAGCTATTCATCTAAGTAGGCAAGAACTGTGGGTCTGATTTATAGATTGGGTTGAGATAGTCAAAGCAAGTCTGAAAACCCTGGACCTGAGATGATGGCACTCAGAGAGGTGAGGAAAGGGATGGAGGGGGAATGATTTCTGATGCATGGCAAAGGCGGCCCAGGTCAATGTGTTGACCAGGAATCCCCAAGGAAGAGCTGTTGAACTGAACTTAATCAAAACTAGCTGGCAAAGTGGAATTTCAATTTGATATTTGAATATAAGACTAAGATAATTCTAGGTAAAAGTGCATACTGGGAAGAATAAAGAAAGAACCATAGGAAAGAAGATGCCTGATAATTCCATGGAGAAAATGAAGACAAACGAGTGGTTTTATGGATTTAAATGACTAAATATTAGTATAATGATATATCAAGAAAAATGACACAGTGAACTAAAAAACATTGTTTGAGCTCTTGAGTCCTTTCTATAGGTCAAGCACTAAGAGCAGTGCTTCAAATACACCTTTACTATCTATAGAAACCTTACGAGACAAATATTACTCCCATGCTGTGGATTGGGAGGCTGTGATTCAGGAAGATTCATAACATGCTGAGGTCACAAATATACTTGTGTTCCTGCAAATGTTGGTAGGTGTTCTACAAAAAGAGTTTCATGGTAAATACTCTTTGAGAAATAGCTTATACCTTTTCTCTCTTCTAGAGATTAGGCTCTGAGGGTCGTGCAGAGATAAATCTTTTAACCTTTCTTTAGCCCAAAACTTCTCAAACTTATAACATGATGAGAAATGTGTGTGTGTGTTGTATAAATGTGTGTGTTATTACTGCCTTTGTGGACATGAATGTTCCACAGAACACAGTTTGGAAAAGGCAGCAAAAGGCTGTAATAGAGGAAAATCATTAAGACTAAATTTAACAGAGATAAATTTAAATCTAGCATTGATACTTTAAAAGTCCCATTATACAAGAATGAAATTCAAGCCAACAAACAATGCCTTTTAAAATGCCCTGGAGGAGGGCTACCATGAACCGAAAGATGAAGACAAAACTGAAGTTCATGAAATCTTAGGCTGCATTAATAGAAGTGTACTGTCTATATCAAGGGAGGCTAGGTATATGCCTAGCTCTGAATGAAACCTTTGACAAACTAAAGGAGAAACAGACATTGACAATGAAGTTGAAAGTTCTAGGAAATATGTTACATGACATTACTGGAGAATTTGGGAATATTTTAATTGACTTGAATATATATGGCTGGAGGTTTAGCGTTGCTAAGACGTAATGTTCCCATAGTTAACAGATTGTCATAAATATAATGATGTAGACTTAATTGGTGTTTTTCTACAATCCGACTAGGACTAACAAATTATAGTTATAAGGAATTAAGTTTAAATTTAACATAAATAAAATGTGTCAACAAGCTGTCTCAGAATAAAATGGAGTGATGAAAAATTAGTGAAAATCCAAACAAATTAGATAGTCTCTTAGAACTTAACACAGAATAGAAGCATTGTCTGGTTACCTTAGTTAATAGGGGTTCACTCCGGAAATTCATTAGTGATAAAGGAAGTCTCAGATATCTCATAGCTGTGTTTAAAGAAGAAATGGAATTTTATGTATTGATATCCATAATTCAATAGCATCTTTGGTCATCAAAGAACTGCTCTGTTCACTCAATAGCATCAACTATGCTTGTGACTTCGCTTCTCCTGTTTTCTGCTCTGACTGATTTTCCTGATGTCTTTGCTTCTCATGGCTTCTTCTACTCAAGGCTTCCCCTGCCCCATGACTTCTCCTCACTAATTTTTTTTCTATGTTGTTTGGCTTCTGGCATCTCTGCTATCTGGTGATTTTTCTCCATGACTTACTTTAGAACATCCTAGTAGATAATCTTATTGGATTGTTCTGTCAACATCCAGTACAGTACATCTGTGTTGGATTTCTCCTACCAGGCCATCTTACAGATTGCTTTCTCCAAATAGCTGCCTTTGGGGCAGCCACACAGCCATAATCCTATCAGCTGTGAACAGGATGTTGGGGTCACATGATAGCAAGCACTGAGACCTATATGAAGGAAGTTCTTAAGAAGGGATATAGCCGACACTTTAAATGGCCTATCCAGTATCATATCTCACAGGAACACTTCAGAAGGTCCTTCTGTTTTGTATTAGAGGTTAAATAGGATCTCCTCAATAGTCCCTTCCAAAATTAGTATTCTATTACATTAATGTATAACTCTAAGCCATTATTTTTTCTTCATATTGAAAAACTAAATGTTAGGTCATATGGAAATAATAGGTTTATTGGAACCGTATTTAATTCAAAGCCTAATTGAATTAACATTACTTCCTCCAACAGAAGCTTCTAATCCAGACCATTTCTTAAAAAGGGAGACAGAAGAGAAATGATAATAAGATGTAAATGTACACAGACACAGACATGTATTTTACCTGTTCCACGTTGGCTCTTACTTGCTGAATTTAAGCAATCTCTTTATCTTTCTGAGATTCAGTTTCCCAATTTGAAAAATGGAGAAACTATCACCTGACTTTCAGGGTGTGGGAATTAAATTTTATAAGTATGATAATTCTTTATAAATTGCAAAATCTCTGTAACACCCTTAACTAGTAATCTAAAAATGGTTAAAATCGTGGAATTTTGTTTCCCCAAGTATCCCCAGTTACCAAACAGCTCCTTTCAAGCAAATATAGAATGCTTGTTTGGTGCACAGAAGACAATTGGGCATTTGGAATTTTCAAAGGGGCAAGAAAAAAATTCAGGCATCCTCCTAGGTGACTAACCTACTACCAGCCAGCTCTTCTCCCTCAGTTCTCCTTGTTTCCTCCCCCACTTTCTACCATTTGATTTCCCTGAATGATTCATAAGTATAGAACTACCAATTATTTTATATTTCATATTAAGCTCTGCAAGCCAAATTGAGTTACAACCTAGACAATAAATCCTAGGGGAAATACCCAAGAGACTGTCATGACACATTTCTTATTCTCTGGCATAAGCAGAGATAATAATTAAGAATCACATAACATATCACTCTAAAAATAGATGTCCTGTGTGGTTTTTGTCATATACACATCTAAGGGGTTTTTTTTCAATGTTTATTTTAATATGCTATGCATTTAGCCTCTGGGAATCATTTCTCTGAGTAGCTGAGAAGCTGCACTAAATTCTTGGTTACTAAAATGACATGTGGATGAGTTATTTAAATATCTTTATGTTCATAACAATAGAATTGTTTGAGACAAATCTTTCTTCTGTGGCTAACTCATAAAGACCTCATGATCTAAGTAGGGGATGCCATACATCTTTTTTTCCCCTCAATGCGTGATTCTCTTTACCCAAATATCATTTATTCAACATTTATTGAGCATCTACAACTTGTCAGGCACTGTCCCCAGGGCTGAGGATACTGCAGTCAACAAGACAGATGGGTATCCTGCTCTCATAAACTCACAGTTCTGTTTTAGGAAGTAGACAATAAACAAGAATATAAATTAATAGATAATTCCAGATGGACATAAGTGTTAAAAAGAAGATAGACTTGGTAATAGAATAAGTAAAAGCAACAGAGATGAGGACAAGGAAGAGCATATTTAGATTCTAAGACAGGCTCTCTGAGAAGTGAAGAATGGGATAATAAGCCTGCCAATTCATCTACCCAAAGGAAAAAAAGACATTCTATAATAAAGACATCTGCACTCAAATGTTTATGGCAGCACAATTCACAATTGCAAAGATGTGGAAACAACCCAAATGCCCATCAACATATAAGTGGATTAATAAGCTGTGGGATATGTATACCATGGAGTACTACTACTCAACTACAAAAAACATTATATTATATTATCCTAGGTAGAGCTTGAGCCCATCCTTCAAAGTGAAGTATCGCAAGAATGGAAAAACAAGCACCACATGTACTCACCATCAAATTGATACCAACTGATCAACATTAAGATGCTCGCATGGTAGTAATATTCACTGGGTGCCGGTCAGGTGGGAGGGGGTGATGGGGGTGGGTAAACTCACAACTGATGGATGCAGAGCGCACTGTATGGGGGAAGGGCACACTTGTAGCCCCGGCTTGGGCGAGGCAAAGGCATTATATGTAACCAAAATGTTTGTAACCCCATAATATTCTGAAATAAAAAAAGAAAAGAAAAGAAGCCTGCCAATCGAACACCGGCAGGAAGAACAGTTAAAGCAAAGGGAGCCACAATGTTTAGAAAAGAGAGTCCAATGTGGCTAAAGCACAGAAATCAGAGTGCAGTTGGAGATATAATCAGTGTGGTAAGCAAGAGCCACATCCTTCGAGGACATCTGCATCATGATAAGGAGTTTGGATTGAATCCAAATTCAATGGGAAGCAATTGGAGAGTTATAAGCAATGGAAGTGATATGATCTAATTTAAACTTTAAAAGCTTACTCTGGTTATGTGGGGGGTGGGAATAGGAATGGAAGAAGGGAAATCATTTGGGCATGTGAAACATTCTGTAACACAGACAAGCAAGGCTGATGGCTTGGAATACCATTGCAAGCAAGTGGGGAACAGAAATGGTGACTTTAAGAGGTGGTCAGATTCAGGGTACATTTTGGAGATAAAGCCAATGTTTGTTTGATTGATGTGACATGTGAAATAACAAAGAGGAATCAAGGCAGCAACTTCTGTACTTTATTTCTCAGTTCATTTTATGCTGGTCACTGCATTGCATGGTAGGAGTTCAAAATCGATATTAAAAATAAAGACTATCCACATAACAGAAGGTTTGAGAATGAGGGAAGAGTTCACCAGATATTAAAGAATTACAGAGCAGTGCATTGTGAGCCCCTTGTAGGAACAAAAGAAAATATTGTCTCTAGTTTTTGTGATCATTGTAGGAAGACAGTGGATCCTGGGTTTATGAAATTTTCCATCTCCTTCCTATAGTACAACAGGTTATTCTTGCTCTATCTTTACATTTTACACATTTTGCACAGTGTTTCGCCACTGTATTACTTAATCTCAATAAAATATGGTCAGTATTGAAGTGGACAATGCCAAGAGAAAACAAAATAAAGGTGAAAAAGAAAGTGTAAAGGGAAAGAGGATTAAAAGAAGAGAGGAGAAAAGCCTGAAACATGTCTAGAAAATGTAAAAAAAAAAAAAAAAAAGTTCATTTCTAATTATCAGCTCCTGTGTACTTTTGAACTGAGGAAGTTTTGAACTGAATGAGTTCAAAAGGTGGCCAAGACTGATGAGGTGTCTTTGTTAATAGAAAAATTTAAACTGAGTCTACCCAAGAGAGACATATTTAGAAGCCCTCTAATGAGCTTCTCAGTGGGGAAAAAAAATCTGAACCTAATCTTTTGGTTCAATAAGTTAATTCTCTTAGTGAAAGAGGAGTCGAGTGAGCCAATCTTTATGAACACTGAACAAAAAACTCTGCAGAGAATTGGAGCTCTGAACTACTGCATTTCAGGCCTTTCTGCTGTGTTTGTTTCATCTTCTTTGTTGACTAATCTAGGAACCGTTTACCGGGCTGCCGGGCAAGGCAAAGGTCTGAACTCTTTGTGAAGAGAATTTGAAATAATCACATTATATTTGTCAAAGCTTTGTATTTGCGGAGGTGAACGGTAACAAACAAGAGAAGTCTGCAATCTGTATTTGTATCACAGGGATAATGTACAGGATGCTTTGTACTTAGTGGACGAATAGCGTGAGACCTCAGGCTAAGCCCCTGAAGTACAAAGACGATTGTACAAGTCTTTCCATGGAAAGCTTCTACCTTGAATTTCACGGCCCTTGGTATTTTGGTAAACCTAGTTTTATAGCCTTTTAAATGATGCAAGAGATATTCAATAAAAGCATCATGAAAGCAGACTTGGGTTGTAGAAAATTTTATGAAGCTTTACTTTTGTAAGTCTCAATGTAACTGTAAACATCCAGTGTTACCAGCTCATGGCATCTGGGAAATATTCAGCTCCTTTTAGCCACAACATAAAAAGTGGAAGAAATGTAAAGCTTCAGAGCTCTAAACTCTTTTCACTCATTTTTTAAAATGGTTACAGAAGATATTTTGTCAACATGAATAAATAAAAGTGATGCTTGAGTTAAAATTGCAGGTATTGCTTCATTAAATAAGTATGTATATAGAATTTTCATGGTAAAATGACCAAATTAAATTGGATAATGTGGCTGGGGGTGGAGGTGGGGGTGGGCACATTATTTTTTGTGGTATAAAAATAGAGAATAAGTTTTCCTTTTCATTGGTCATCAGCAAGTACCAGCATGCCACTCTGGAAACAGTATTTTCCATCAATGAAGGAAAGAACAAATGGTATGTATGGGTCACTAAGGAGACTCTGAAAAGAAATAAAATCAAAGGCAAGATCATGCATTGGCTTAATCCATGTATTTATGCTACTTGATTGGAAAGCCATATGGCATTGCAAAAAGAGCACAGAGTATCTAGTAAGAAAGACATGTTTACGTCCAACCTCCGTCACTCACCAGCCAAGTGATTTCACCTTTCTGAGCCTCAACAGGCATAACTGTAAAATAAAGATACAAAAATCAATCATGGGGCTGTTGGAAGAAATAAATGAAATACCACCTTAGAAGCACCTTACCCATGGTAGGTAATATCTAAAACACCTTCACATCTACTTCACTGGGTTTTCATTAATATAGATAGCCAAAGGATATTAATTTGTATTTCAAGAAAACCAGAATCTATTCAAGAAATTTTTAAAACTATAAGAACTCTGCCTTTTCATTTTCCTTTAAAATACTGCATTCTCCTTCCTCTGTAATTACACCTGCAGCATTTTATTAGTGGCAAGTCATTAACCATCTCTTTGCACAAGCACACATGTTTCTGTCATCTTAGAAGTTCAAGACAGATGATAATGGGAAACCTGCCCTGTTTACAGGCTTAGAGAGAAAGAGAATACCTTAAGGTAAGAGGCTAACAAAAGCGGGCAATTTCTTCTGTCTCTAAAGCATTTCTAGAAAAGATATTTCAGAATTTCTAGAGAAGAGCAGCAAATGTACATTTATCTAAGGTGAACTTTATTAGTTGAAAGTAATGATCTGAGTTATAGGAACTCAGGTAGGATTAGCTATAAATACATAGAAGTTCTAGAACCAGTGAAAGAATTTCTTGACTTTCATCCTCTTTAAAGAGTTGGGAAGACAGTTGACAAAGTGTAGCAGTTTTTAAATATAATTAACATTTACTGAACTTTTATTACAGATCAGGTACTGTACTGAAAGCTTACATTCACGATCTTATTTAATCATTCAGCAACTCTGTATATAACGTTTTATCTCCATTTTAAACATGAGGACATAGGCTGAGGTTGCACAGCTATTAGAGAATTGTGCTAGTCCAAGTTCTCAACTACTTCACTGCACTCTTTCATAACACTGGTACAGCTTATTAGCTTCTGCTCGAACACTTCCACTTATGAGTTCTAGCCTCCTGGTGTTTAGTCATACCTTAAGGAATTGAATTCTTCAAAAGGAACAGTATGGGATATAATCTGACAATTTATTATCATTTTCTTAAAGAGCCCGTGAAAGTATCATATTGGGCTTTTTGGTTTTTTTCTCAAGAGAATTTATAAATAAAACTATTCCATTTCCTTTTCCTCTCCCAAGTATCACTAGGTACCAATTCCAGTAAACTCTGTCAGACTGACTTGTGAGAATTCCCTTCTCTAATCTCCTGCTTTCAATGGAAAAATGAATTACTTATCATTTTTATAGCTAGCATTTACTGAATACTTACTATATGCCAGGCATTGTGCTAATTTCTAAACATAACTTATCCCATTTCATCCTCCTCACCAATCCCTATAGGTAGGTGCCACCATTATCTCCATGTTACAGGCAAGGAAACTGAGGCTCAGAGAAGTGTCCTCCCCAACATCACAAACACAGCAAAAAGTAGTGACAAGATTTGATTCTGAAGCCATATGACTACAAACTCAAGCTCCTAATCATTGTAAAATTGGATTACCATCACATTTTACCAGTTATGTGTACCTTGGGCAAGACATACAAACTCAACAAGCCAGTCTCCTCTTATGAAAAATGGACATAATACTGTAAGTGGCTCTCAGAGTAAGATAAGCAAGAATGAGATAGTGTATGTGTAAGAGTTTGAGAGTGCTGGAGCATACATAGTAAGCATTAAATAAATACTGATTAAATTTTGAATTCTACCCAACAATGTTCTTTGAATAGAAACAATAAACCTATACAAACATGTTTGGGTATCTTGGTTCTCCTGGAGCATCAGGTTGCAATAATGACAAGACAGAGAAGCTTCCTAAAAAGACCTGAATGTGATCACATGTTGTTAAAAAGCTTCTGTTGGTGGTGGTTACTCTTGCCTGAGTTTGTCCTTTGGCTCAAACTTTACTCTCAGTGTGAACTAGTATCTGAGTTCTACAGAGAAGAGCAGCTGTAAGTGAAAGCTCACGTAGTGTTTTTGTACCCAAAAATATCTGTAAGATTTGGTGGATAGAAATGGGAATGCAAGGTGTCACTTCTTTATGACTCAAATAACATGGGGGAAAGGGATTCTCCCAAAAATGTTTTTCTGGGAAGAAGTTACTTCCCAGAAGAAAGAGTGTATGCTCTCTTCCTGTTGTTCTGCCATTGAGGTTGGCCACCTTGCAGCTAGCTTCTCATCTCATATCACATCAGAGGACTATCCTTTAGTTTTACATTGAAAAAGAAGCAAGCCTTACATCTAGACTTACCTTTATAAAATGTTTCGTTTTGAAGTTAAGAAACATATGTCAGGTTAAGTGTATATTTATTCTACATTCTTTCTTGAAATCTACCAGGCAAGACATTACATCTACAAGTTCAGGAACAAGCTACAAAACAAACAAAAAATCATGGGAAAACACACACAAAATCTACCAATTATGTCAACAAAATTAGGGAAAAAGCAAGAAACCAGTACATCTCAAAGTAAGACAGGAGATCTCTAAAGACTGTTTCAATGATATTTTTTATGAAATAAGGAGGAAGAAGGGCATGCACAGTCCACAAAAGACTCAGGGGATAGCCCTAAAATGTCAAAGTCAACACCACAAATAGCATAAAGAGAAACTGCTCTGAGGCTGAGATACCTAACCTCAGAAAGTATCTGGAGGTAACATGAGCAGGAGAAGAATAAAAGAGAAACAAAGACTAGATTTGCAGTTAAAAACAAATGCAGCTGAGCAGAAGTAAATCCAGAATGATCACTTCTAAAACTCTGGTAAGCTAAGAGGCTCTACTGAAACCCAAGATGCCCTCTCACTTGTTCACCTGCTCACCCTGAAAGGAAATACACCAGAAAACAATGTTGAATTGATGAAGAGGATTGATGAGATAGCATTCCTGAACTGAAGCTGCCCTCGGCCTCAGCTCAGGCCAATGGTGCTTTTCCACTCTGCTTTTAATCAAAGGTCAGGAGCATATTAATTTTCCATTCAACAAGAGCAATAAACATAAAGATTTCAACTTGAGACTCTCAACCAGAAGCTACAAAAATTTTAAAAATGAACAAATAAACAAGAACAAGCAAAAGGTCAAATAAAATAGTACACTAAGAAATAGATGAAAATAAAGCTATACTACTTCATGGTATTGTAAACTTAGAGGGATTATGAGCTCTGACAAGGGAAGAGCTACAGGTGATCAAGAAATATGAATATGTATACTTATATATACACAAACACACATATATATGAATAGATAGATATCAAGAAGTAAATGAAAAGTAGGCTGGCACAGCTAATAAAATTGTATGAAAATAAACCTACTGGAGAAAGAAATGCTATGTTAGAAAAAAAAAATAACAGATACTGGTAAAAACAGAGCCAGAAACTTCTAGCAGGATTGCAAACAAGAAACTATGAAGGTGCCTCAAACTGCAATACAACTAGATTCTGGATAAATCATAACAATAGTAACTTTTATAGCACAACTAGTCTTACAAAAAAGCAAATTCAAAAACAAAATAAGCAAATAAAAACAAAACAAAATAGTGAACCAGAAAAAGAATATTGAGCTATAAATAAAGGCAGGACTTCCTGAAAGCAAATGTTAATAAAAGCTCTGCAATCATGACACTAAGCCCGGACCCTTCTGAAAGGTAGAAATAAAGATTTTTTTTTTTATATTAAAGAAAGAGTTTGCCACTAGATTTTTAGTGAAGGATCTTTTAAAAGATCAATATGAGGAAGAAAGAAAATGATCTTAGAAGGACTGAAATACAATAAGAAATAGAGAGACATTAATAAAGATGAGGGTAATAAATGTTGTCATTTTAAAATGACAACTATTATTATATTTAATTTGTATGGTTGGAAAGATAGAATTGAAATACTGGAAAACAATAACATGTAAGTCAAGAGAATGATCAGAGGTAACATTCTCACCTCCTTGGAAAGAGGAGGGTAATTGTTTTTATCAACTTCAGACTTTGCTAAATCATTATGTGTCCATGGTACAAGTTCAAGGATGTCCATTGAAATAGAGGGGTAAGATTGCTGAACAGAGACACTAGCTGCCAGAGCATCTCAGTAAGAAGGGAAAGTTTTAGATGAAAGAGTAAAAACAAACAAACAAACATAGATCAAGTGTAATTCTGAGGGAAGTGTGCCAGAACCTACAAGAGACTCCACGGGAAGAAGTTGCAGAGCAGAGCAAGAAGGAGCAAAACATTGGCAGAAATCAACCCCCCAGAGGCTTGGAGTCTAGCAAAAATTGTGGATGGAGCACCCTCCCATCTCTGACAGCAAGTTTCTAAGCTACTGGGGAGAATTTCTACCCCCATAAGCCCAAAAGCTGCTGCCGCCAATGAACTGGGAGCTTCTTATGTACAAAGCACTAGGTTTCCAGCCCCCCTGGGGCACTTCCATCACCACAGACCTGAGCAGAGATGGTAGGCACCATATTGCTTCTCTAACCACCATGCATCTTTGTCCTCCCCAGGGAGCTTTAACTCCTGGGTTTCATCTTGCTTATCCCCACACAAATATTTACCAACTCCAGCCCAGACTGTGGAAGCCACAGGGATCCAGTGGGTGGATCTAGACATCTAAGCACATTTTCATGTGTTTCTTGGCCATTTGAAAAATGTGTGTTCATGTCTTTTGCCCACTTTTTAATGGGGTTGTTTTTTTTTTCTTGCTGTGTTGTTTGAGTTCCTTGTACATTCTAGATATTAGTCCTGTGTTGGATATGTAGTTTGTGAATAGTTTCTCCAATTATTTAGGTGGTCTATTTACTCTGTTGATTATTTCTTTTGCTGTGAAGAGCTTTTTATTTTAAGTCCCATTTATTTATTTTGTTTTTATTGTATTGCTTTTGGGGTCTTAGTTATAATTTTTTTGCCTAGGCCAATGTTCGAAAGAGTTATTCCCAGGTTTCTTCCAAAATTTCAGGTCTTACATTTAAGTCTTTAATACATCTTGAGTTACTTTTTGTATATGGTAAGAGATAGGGATCCAGTTTCATTCTTCTACATGTGTCTATTCAATTTTCTCAGCACAATTTATCGTATAGAACATTCTTTCTCCTATGTATGCTTTTGTCTGCTTTTTCAAAGATCAATTGGTTATAGATATAGGGTTTTATTTCTGTGTTCTCTATTCTATTCCACTGATCTATGTGTCTGCTTATATACCATGTTGTTGTGGTTACTATAGCTTTATAGTATAACTTGAAGTTGTATTATATAATGTGATTCATCCAGATTTGATCTTTTCATTTAGGATTTCTTTGGATATTCAAGCTCTTTTTTCATTCCATGTGATATTTAGGGGTTTTTTTTCTAATTCTGTGAAAAATGACATTGGTATTTTGATGGGAATTGCATTGAATCTGTAAATCACTTTGAATAGTGTTGACACTTTAACAATATTGAGTCTTCCAATCCAATGGGAAGTTTTTTCATTTGTTTCACAATTTCTTTAATCAGTGTTTTGTAGTTCTTTGTAGAGATCTTTCACCACCTTGTTTATGTATATCATCAAGGTAGAAAATCAATAGAGCAACACTGTACTTAAATGGGACTCCAGAACAAATGGACCTAAAAGACATTTACAGGACATTCTACCCCAAACTGCAGAATATACATTCTTCTCATCAGCACATGGAATATTTTCCAACTTAGACCATAAGGTAGGCCACAAAACAAGTCTTAGCAAATTTAAAAACATCAAAATCATACCACATGTCTTCTCAGACCACAGTAGAATAAAACTAGAAATCAATTCCAATGGAAACTCTCAAAACTATATGAATACCTGGAAATAAACAACTTCCTGCTGAACCATCTTTGTGTCAATGGGGAAATCAAGACAGAAACCAAAAAATTTTTTGAATTCAATGACAATGACAACATGACCTATCTAAATCTCTGGAATACAGTAAAAGCACTGCTAAGAGGAAAGTTCATAACCTTAAATGCCTACATCAAATAGACAGAAAGATCACAAACTAACAACCTAATGTCATGCCTCAAAGAAATAGAAAAACAAGAACAAACCAAACCTAAAAGTAGCAGAAGACAAGAAATAACAAAGATCAGAGCAAAACTAAATGAAATTGAAACAAAAAAAATACAAAGTTTCTATGGAAAGAAAAGTTAGGTTTTTTGAAAAGATAAATAAAATTGATAGACCATTGGATAGATTAACTAAGAAAAGAAGAGATAAACTCAAATAAAGTCAATCAGAAATGACCAATACTACAGAAATACAAAAGATCACCCAAGACTACTATGAACACTTCTAAGCACACAAACTAGATAATCTAGAGGAAATGGATAAATTTTTGGAAACACACAGCTGCCAAGCCTGAATCTGGAAGAAATAGAAATCCTGAACAGACCAATAATGAGTAATAAGACTGAATCAGTAATTAAAAATCTCCCAACAAAAAACAGCCCAGGACTAGATGGATTCTCAGCCCAATTCTGCCAGACCTACAAAGATTAATTGGCTTTTCTTCTACTAAAACTATTCCATAATACTGAGAAGAAGGGAATCTTCCCTAACTCATTTTATAAAGCCAGTATCACCCTGATATCAAAGCCAGGAAACGACACAACAAAAAAAGAAAATATCCCTCATGAAGATAGATGCAAAAATCCTCAACAAAATACTAGCAAACAAAATCCAACAGCACATCAAAAAAATAATTCACCATAATCAAGTAGGTTTCATCTGAGGGAGGCAAGGATGGTTCAACATACACAAATTAATACATGAACAGAATTTAAAACCATATGATCATCTCAACAAATGCAGAAGAAGCATTCGATAAAATGCATCACCCCTTCGTGATAAAAACCCTTAACACACTAGGCATAGAAGGACATACTTCAAAATAATAAAAGCCACATATGACAAAACCACAACCAACATAATACTGAAAATGGAGAAACATTGAAAGTGTTTTACCTAAGAAGTGGAGCAAGACAACGATGCCCACTGTCACCACTTTTATTTAACATAGTATTGGAAGTCCTAGCCAGGGCTATCAGACAGGAGAAAGATAAAAAGGGTATCCAAATCAGGAAACAGGAGGTCAAACAATTGCTTTTTGCTGATGGTATGATCTTGTATCTAGAAAATCCTGAAGACTCCTTCAAAAGACTCCTAGAATTGATAAATGAATTCAGTAAAGTCTCAGGTTACAAAATCAATGTACACAAATAAGTAGCATTTCTATACACTATTAACAGGCAAGCTGAAAATCAAATAAAAAACTTGATACCATTTGCAATAGCTGCAACAAAAAAATAGGATTTTTAAAAGATAACATAATTAAATATTCAGCAGACTTAAAAAAACAGAATGATACCATGAAGAGTATTATGCTAAAAGTTTTAAAAACTTACATAATATGAAGAGTCCTAGAAATATATAAATTACTAAAACTGTCTCAGGAAGAAAAAGAATTCTTAAACAATCCTATAATTAGTAGACAAAGCAAATCAAAATTTAAAAATTCTTCTACAAGGTAAATAGACCCAGATAATTTTACAGTTCTACCAAGTTTTCATGAAACAGAGTTCTACCAAGCTGTCAAGAAATGTCAAGATTGTTCCAATCTTTTACAAACTCTCCAAAAGAATAGAAAAAGAGCAAATACTCCTCAAATCAATCCATAAGGCTAATATTATCTTGATAGCTTACAGGGCTATAATGATAAAAATGAGAATAATTCAGATAAGAAAAGAATAAGAACCATAACCAGTACTAGAAAGTTATGGATAATTTTAAACCTCAAATGGGATAGAGAGAATGGGGGGAGGGGAAATTGGATAACTGAAACTAACCTAGGCAAGTAAAAAGAAAATCAGAATGAATGTGGGAGCTCACCTGAACAGGGGACTGCAGTTAATATACTAATTAGAAGAGATTTTCAAAAATGAAATAAATAATGTAAGGTGAAAATATGATATATAATTTAAATTTAAAAAGGCTCTAGATATTAAAAATTTTATTCTGAATTCTGCTAAAAACAAGCAGATGTACTGAACAGGAAAATAGATCTTGATTTGTGAAGATCATAAACAAAGTAAAAATGAAGAAAAATATGAAAATCAGGAGAAAAAAAGATTTAAAAAACCCTGGAGAATAGAATACTCATAATTTTAAATTATAAAAAGTAAGAATTCAAGAAAAAGAGAAAAGAGAGATGGAATAAAAGTAATAATCACTAAAACAAAAAATAAAAACAAATCATCATTAAGATGAAAAAGAAGATTAATTTTTCAGATCAATCTAGACTTGTTTAATAAAAACACATACAACTCACACTTCTAGTCTGATAGATAGGTGAAATTTTTGATTCCAGGAATAAATAGTTTAAAAAACACTTTACAAGAGAAACAAAGTAGCTTTGAATTGTCTACCTGCAAAACTAGAAGCCAAAATAGCAACTAAAATTTATTATCATCTTGAGAAAGGACAGTCAGTGATCCTAAAATGTACTATCCTACTAGTATAGCATTTACATGAGAAAGCAAAAAAGAGATGTTTTCATATATCAAAGACTCAGGAAATATAATTATGATGAAATTTAAAGCATTAGGTTGTACAGCATTATATATAATTCAGTTTATGTAAATATATTACACTAAATAATTGGCTTATATGCATAGATAAATGCTCAAAGGACAATAAGAAAACTCACTGAAGTGTTAACAACAATACTTCTGAGGAAGTGAGCAGGAGTTAAATGAGAACATTTTTAATTTGATTTAATAAATACATTAAAATTGTTTTGTCATTGCCAGGCAGCTATGCTCATCAACGTTCTCATTTGAGGACATTTGGTAATCCACGCTTGACTCCTGTTAAACATGTTCCCTGTTCTGGCACCTCACAAGGGGATTTTGCTCTTATAAACCTGACGTTTCAAATTACGTTTTCTTTCCAAAATAAGCCCAAAGGGCACACATATTTCTATTGTTTTCTACGATGACTGCCAATTTTTTGTCTATTTCATGCTTAGTGATGCATGCACAGCATTTTTAAATGTTGGGGTCTTGGGACAAAAATGTCAATATATATCTTTTGGACCATTTTGAATGTGATATTCTTCCCCCTAAAATAACAACAATCAAGGATCTCCAATTACACAAAGATAAAGCAAATGGATTTTCTTATAATCCTTAGAATGTAAAATCAACATAGATACCACAAACATGATCACACATTAAATCCAAAAATTTTGCTGAAAGCAATGAACATCAACATGAACATCATCACATTGCACTGGCCTGGCAATATACCACTTCTAATTTCAGTGTATCTTTTACCAAGGGCTGTTTAATGTGCCATCTCCAATGGCAAAGAGAGGGGAGAAACTCATTCATTATAACTGGCCTGCAAGTTCTGAGACAGATTCCAAGTCTTCTAAGTATTTAAATATAATCCATTCAAAACCCTCTGATTACCAGTAGGTTTGAGCACTGAGTAAGAGGCCTAAATGAGCCTCAGCATTATTCGATCTCAAGTAAGAGGACAGAGAAGAATTTGGGGTTACAAGAAATCAAACTGGTCTCAATACTTCCTAAGTGCCATTTTCAATGCTCAGTATTGTGGGAAGAACAGATATGAGTAAGTACACAAATCTGCCTTCAAAGAATGTGGCATTTTCAGAAGAGTAAGATATGAACAGTAATGCCTATGCATTATAGGAAAAAGGAATATAATCAGCCCTCTTAGGAAAGAGAAGCATGAAGAACAAGGATGTGTAAAGGATGGAGAACTCATACTAAAGTGGAGAAATCAAGGGGAAAATTATGAGTGTGGGTATGGGTCCGTATGAATATACGTATTTGCACATGTGATGTTGAGGGTGGCATTTCAGCCAATGTCAAAATGATGGGTTGGATTTCAAAAAATTAGAAATGAAGAGGGGGGACCTATAGACTGATAAAACAACATAAACAAAACACTAATGTCAAGCAAGCTTGGGAGTGGGGTGAGGGTGCAAAATATCAAATACAACCCCAAATCATTTTGACACATAGTGGATAATCTGCAAAGTCGGTTAAAGCCGGTAATCATAAAATAGTGTATATACCTGAAAACGTTTTATTTTAAACTAAAATATTAATATATAGCGTAGATTCACTTAACAACATTTTTCCCTAGAGCCAACTTCTCTTCCTTTAGTATGGGTCCACTCATTGGAATTTCAACATCATCATTCTTGTATAAAGCATTTTCCAGAACATCTCAGCTTCCTTAAAGTGAAAGGGGAATTAAAAAACCCTTATGAAACATTCTAAGTGCAGAATTTTGGATTTTTGCTATTTTCTTCTAGTCTTTTATGTTGTCCTACCCAATTTCAGAAGCAATTTTAAAATCACAAGTACAACTGGGGACAAAATCAACCAAACCTTGAATAATATACAACTCAACTAGAGGCAGCAGAAGCATGAGCACATCAAATGTGAATTAACAAGGGAACGGGAGCATGAGTTAGGCTCACGGACAGGTAAGCAGAGGTCTGTTAAGATAGTCTCTACTACAGTCCAGAGGCATGAAATACATGGAGGAAAGCAGGAAAGATAAGGGTGCTGAGGAAAGCTATGACTATGGTGAGGAGAGTATTTACAGCTCTGCCAAGGTTTTGTGCTTAATTTGATCAATAACGGAATATTTTACTTGGAAAATGGCATGATCTGTGTTTCACCTTAGCCTTAAGAAGATTAATTTAGCAATTGTGCAGCATGAGTGAGAAAAAGCAGCATCTGGAGTAAGAGTATGGATTGTGTAGGGAGTTTCTTCAATAATCTAGATTTTGGTCAGAAGTTGCAAACTAATGGTCATCAGGCTAAATATGCCCTGCAAATATGTTGTCCTTGGCCTGCACATGTTTTCTAAAATTTAAAATTTAGTTGCCAACATTTAGAAGCCAAGCAATCATGTAAAAATCAATTCTTTAAAAAATGAGAAAACTTGGAAAACAACTCACTGTAGCTGAGTAGCCACTCACTATCTGGACATAGACTGGTCAGTTTCCCACAGTCCGCACCTCTCCCTCTGGTCCTGACACTGAGGCTCAGTGTTTATTACAAAACGATTTTTCTTTACCTGGCCCACATCCCTCATTTATGCATTCTCCCTAATCTTTGTAGTCATGGAGACAGAAAAAAATGAGTGTGTTCAACACAACTGAAATACAGGATATGTAGTGGAGACAGAGAGAGAAATACAGGATATGTAGTGGAGACAGAGAGAGAAATACAGCATATGTAGCAGAGACAGAGAGAGGCGGGATCAGAGAGTCACATTAGAAGCAAGGAATTCTGGGAAAATGGTTGAGGTCTTCAGAAGTGATATTTGCAGTTGGGACTGAAGATAAAAATCACAAGGAAAGGAACATACAGAGGGAAAAGTAGAGAGCAAAGGATAAAACTTAAAGAATGGCTCCATTTAGGTGGCAGGAAGAGAATTAGAAAATGGAGCACTGAGAACAGACAGTGGAATATCTCATAAAGAAAAGAGTCTAATCACAGATATCAAAGTCTATGACGAGGCAGAAGAGGACAAGGTTTAATAAATAGCCACAGTAGTGTTCTTTAGAAAGTTGTTAATGACAAGATTGTTTTATGATTGAGTGATGGGCCAAAAACTAGATCACAGAGAATAAACTGAGGAATAACTTGGGTCAGAAGAAAGTGGAGACAGTGAATGAGTTGACCACTTTTCCAAGAGGATTGGTTGTCAAGAGAAGGAAAAAGATACAGCAACAGATTCAAGAGGAAATCATCAAGAGAAGATGCATATATACATATGTATACATATACATACATGTATGTAATATATGTATATCTGTAAATATGCACATATATTTAAGGCATGTAAAGTTATGACAAATTTCTCTAAGTCTAGAGGTGAACACAGCAAGCTATCTTGGAGTATGATTTTATGATTAAGAGAAGAATCTCTGAAGACTGAAGATCATAGCTCCTTCCATTTCAGCCATGCAATATGGAAAGGGACTTGAAAACAAAAGACTAAGCATGTGCATGGAAACTGGAAGAACTGCCATCTTGGGAACTCACATTCTCTTGACTGAATTAAATACCAGATTACCTAAGCTGACTTTTTGCCCAAGAAAATGCAATGATATGGAAAGCTCTAGACCAGGAATGGTGTCAGTGCCTTGAACTCTGCAAGGCAGGATTTTAATAATGACACTTTGCCACAGCAACAGAAGCTTAACTTGGGCCCACTCGTGGCTTTTCAAATTCTCCATTTCTCTTTTCATGGGTATGGAAGTACAACTAAGTAAGGCCCCAGAGTTTTAGGAAATTTAGGACAGAGGATGCAAACAAAATCAATGAATGCTAGTCTCCAATGACTAAACTGAGCGAATCAGGGATTTATGAGATTAATTTAAATATCGAAAAGATATGCTATTCTGATTTTGCTGGTAAAGCAGGTTTACTGGTTAAATTTTGAATAGGGAAAAATGGAAACCATTTATAGGCCTGAGGGAAGAAATCTGTGGATAAGTAAAGAAGACATAAGAAGTAGGAAAAACATGTATTCACTCCAGTCAGTACTTTTTCTCAGAAATAGTGGGAAAGGGAAAGAGAGGTAGAAATCACTTGGGTAAGGGAATTGCGGGAATTCCTTTCAAATGACTTCCACTTCAGTGGACTAGTGTGCACAAAATGAGAGTGATTGAGGTTGGAAAGAGTGGAGCTTTCTCACAGTCACGATGAAAGATCTAACAGGAAGTTTTTAGAAGGTAGTTTTCTTCTAAAGACACTTTTTTTTTTTTTTTTTTTTTTTTTTGAGACAAAGTCTCACTGTGTTGCCTGGGCTAGAGTGCCGTGGCATCATCCTAGCTCACAGCAACCTCAAACTCCTGGGCTCAAGCGATCCTCCTGCCTCAGTCTCCCGGGTAGCTGGGACTACAGGCATGCGCCACCATGCCCGGCTAATTTTTTCTATATATTTTTAGTTGTCCAATTAATTTCTTTCTATTTTTAGTAGAGACGGGGTCTCGCTCTTGCTCAGGCTGGTCTCGAACTCCTGAGCTCAAACAATCCGCCTGCCTCGGCCTCCCAGAGAGCTAGGATTACAGGCGTGAGCCACCGCGCCCGGCCCTAAAGACACTTTTAATTGTGTTTACATTTTTCATCATTTTTCTTATATTCCTTTCCTAATTACTCACAGTTCCAACCCTTTACCAATAGCAGAGCTAATAGAGAAATTATAAACTTCTAGAGCAGTGTTTCCCGAAACATGGTTTCATAATTATCCATGTGAGAATCCTCCAGGGATCTTGTTTAAAACAAAGATTTTGGGACCCCACCTAGGCCTATTGGAACAAATCCCTGGGGCCTGATGCCTGGGAATCTGCACTTTAGTCAGTTCCTCAGGTGATTGCTGGGCAGCAAGCCAGTGCTTGACAGAGGACTGCTGTTTCAGAACCACTAGCTTAGCTCATGTCTCGTCCAGAGAGTCTTGTTCGTGACTGTTCACCCACATCCTGTTTTTAATTAGTGGTTCTGTCTATAGTTTTAAAACTCAGAATAAGTGTCACATACTGTGGTGAGGAAATAACCACTGAATGTTCAAACACAGCTAGTTGGAATCAGATCCTTACCCATTATCATCTTCTCTGTTTTTCCTACTTTTTATGTAAAAAATATTTTAAAAATTCACTTATACATCATTTGTTGATGGCAAAAAATGTTAGATTTACTGTAATTAAGCAATTTTTATAATAGTACATTACATGTGTAAAAAGTTTGTTTCTTTCTCATTTTCTCTACTATTTATGTAATAAGGTTTAGAGATATACCAATCCATCATATACCATTCCTCTTCTCATTTCTTCTCCATCTATTAGTGTTTCAATCAGGTAGGAAATAAATTAAAAAATAGAAGGCCTCTTCAAATAGCCATTGGAAAGGAAAGTGGGTACCATCCAAACTCCTCTGCTCTTAAATCTGGGTATGTGCACTTTCTTTAGTAATGAGTCTGTCACGTGCCCAGAATGATCTCAGATCACAATCACCAGATCAGCGTTGTCATAAAGGAAAGAAAAGCTCATTTCAAATCCAAGTGATCTGTTTAGATTAACAATTTTGTAACGTCCCTTATCACAACTCTGATTCAGTGTCATAACATAACTGAAGTTCTTTGCACTCCTCCCCAGAAGAGTATATGTAAAATAATGACCATATTTCTAACTTTAGTATGAGTTAGGTCCTTGTATAGGCTCTTAGAATATATTGCATATCTTTACCTTAGAATTTGTTATACTGTAATATAAATATTTGTCTTTGGACATTACTTTAGGTATTAACATGTAGGACTTCTATTTCTCTTGAGTTTCTACCACAGATCCCACTAGTTAGAATAGCCTCAGAAATGGTTAATTAACTTGTTGGATGATTGAATAAACAAATGAAAATTGAAACTAAGTATAATTCTGCTAATCAAAAATCTTATCCCTTTGATAAATATTTTCATCATCTAGTTACTACAGAAATATAAGAAAACAGGAAAATTGTACATGCCCCCAGCAGGGAATTAAATTGTACACATAGAAAGGCTGTTAGAGAATCTCACAAAAGGTATCATAAAGTGGTATT
>NW_012140191.1:3491764-3512081 GCF_000956105.1 Propithecus coquereli
TCTCGCTCTTGCTCAGCCTGGTCTTGAACTCCTGAGCTCAAACAATCCGTACTCTAATAATTCATGGGTTTCTTTTTTTTTAAAAATCAATTCTACTAAATTCTCAGTCACCAACTCTTCAAAGATGGCCTCCCTCCTGTTTTCTCCATTTTATCCTTCCAGAATTTCCACTGGATGTATATTGAAACTTTTCATTCTCTCTTCCCTATCTTTAACTTATTTTTAATACTTCCACTCTCTCAATCACTTTATATATAAGGAGACTTCAAAAAGTTTATAAAAAATATGCGGATTTCAAAAGTTTTTGCACCAAAACAAACTCTTACTAACTTATTATAACATATCTAAACAAGATCTAATTTGATGCACTAAGAAGGATCAATTTGACAAAAGCGCCTACCAGAGCAACATGAATTATACTAAAATTGAAACAAGAAGAAACATCAAATTTATGTTGAAGCTATGCCCCAAAGAAATCAATAGTTTACAATTGGATAACTCATTTTAAGAAGAGATAAGATAGGCCAGATATGGTGGCTCACACCTATAGTCCCAGCACTTTGGAAGGCCAAGGTGGGAAGATTGCTTGAGCCCAGGAATTTGAGACCAGCCTGGCAACACAGCAAGACTCTCCCTCTGCAAAAAAATTAAAAATTAGCCTGGTGTGGCATGTGTCTGTAGTTCTAGCTACTTGGGAGGCTGAGCCAGGAGGATGGCTTGGGCCTGAGAGTTGGAGGTTGCAGTGAGCTGTGGTCATGCCACTGCATTCCAGTCTGGGCGACAAAGTAAGATCCTATCTCACAAAAAAAAAAAAAAAAAAGGACTAGATTATGTTGAAGATGAAGCCCACAGTGACAGACCATCCACATCAATTTGAAAGGAAAAAGATAATCTCGTTCATGCCCTAATGGAAGAAGACTAACTATTAACAGCAGAAACAATAGCCAACACCTTAGACATCTTACTTGGATCAGCTTACATAATTCTGACTAAAAAATTAAAAAGTGTGCAAATTTTCCACATAGTGGGTGCCAAAACCAATGCACTCAGATCAGCTGCAGACAAGAACAGAGCATTCAGTGGAAATTTTAAACAAATGACATCAAGATCCTGAAGCCTTTCTTGAAAGAATTGTAACAGGAGATGAAGTATGGCCTTACCCATACGATCCTGAAGACAAAGCATAAACAAAACAATGACCATCAAGTGATGGAAGTTATCCAGTCAAAGCAAAATCCAGGTGGTCAAGAACAAAGGTCATGGCAACAGTTTTTTGAGGTGCTCAGGGCATTTTGCCTTTTGATTTTCAGGAGAGCCAAAGAATGATAACATCTGCTTATTATGAGAGTGTTTTAAGAAAGCCAAATCTTTAGCAGAAAAATGCTCAAGAAAGCTTCACCAAAGAGTCCACCATGGACTTTGGGTGATAAAGATATGATGTAGGTTTATCGGTTGTAACAAATGTACTATTCTGGTGTGGTATGTTGATAAGGAGGAGGCTATGCATGTGTGGGCATAGGGGACATATGAGAATCCCAGTACTTTCCGCTCAATTGTGGAAAACCATGACAATGCTCCTGCTCATTTCTGTTATCAAACAAGGGCAATTTTGAGAATTTTAATGGGAAATCATTATGCATCCACCTTACAGTTTTTATTTGGCTCTTTCTGACTTGTTAAATTTCCTGCTCTTAAGAAATCTGTAAAGGGCACCTATTTTTCTTCAGTTAATAATGTAAAAAAGACTGCATTGGTATGATTAAATTCCCAAGACCCTCAGTTTTTTAGGGATGGAAGAAATGACTGGTATCATTGCTTACGAAAGTGTTTTGAACTTGACGGAGCTTATGTTGAGAAATTAAAGTTTATATTTTTTATTTTTATCTTTTAATCCCATTCTTCCACAAACCTGTTGAAGGCCCCTTAGTAAATACTTTATGGTAGTTTTCCCAATCTTTCAGTTCACAAATTCTCTCTTTATCTATATGTGATATGCTATTCCACCCCCCATAAGAATTTGATTTCAATAACAATTCTTTTTGAAAAAATAAACTGTATCTTTTAGAGCAGTTTTAGGTTCAGAACATAACTGAGTTGAAGGTACAGTGATTTCCCATATATCCCTTCCCCCACACATGCATGGCCTTCTCATTGTCGACATATCCCACCAGAGTGGTACATTTGATGAACCTACATTGACATATCTCTATCACCCAAAGTCCATAGTTTATATTAAGACTCACTTTTGGTATTTTATATTCTGTGAGTTTGGACAAAAGTATAATGACATGTGCCCAAATTCAAATTATAATGTAGAATAGCTTCCCTGCCCTAAAAATCCTCTGTGCTCCATGTATTAATCCCTTTCTCCATTCCTCCCTGCTAAACCCTGGCAACTACTGATCCTTTTACTGTCTCCATAGTTGTGCCTTTTCCAGGATGTCATATAGCTAGAATCATACAGTATGTAGCCTTTTTCTATTGGATTATTTCACTTAGTCATATGCATTTAAGTTTCCTCCATGTGTTTTCATGGCTTGATAGATCATTTCCTTTTAACACTGAATGACATTCCATTGTCTGATATAGCACAGTTTATCCATTCACCTACTGTAGGATATCTTGGTTGCTTCCAAGCTTTGGCAATTGTGAGTCAAGCTGCTAGAAACATCCATGTGCAGGTTTTTTGTGGACATAAGTTTTTAATTCCTTTCAATAAATGCCAAGGAGTGTGATTACTGGATCCCATGGGTAAGTGTATGTTTACTTTTGTAAGAAACTGACAAACTGTCTTCCAAAGTGGCTGTACCATTTTGCTTTCCCACTAGTAATGAATGAGAGTTAGTTCCTATTTCTCTGCATCCTCCCATTTGGCCTTGTCAGTGTTCTGGATTTTGGTCATTCTAATAGGTGCGCAGTGGTATCTCATTGTTGTTTTAATTTGCATTTCCCTAATGACATATGGTGTGACGCATCTTTTCATATGCTTATTTCCATCTGAATTTCTTCTTTGGTGGGTTGTCTGTTCAGGTATTTTGCCTTTTTTTAAATCAGGTTGTTCACTTTCTTATTGAATTTTAAGAGTTCTTTGTATATTTTGGATAACAGTCCTATATAAAATATGTATTTTTCAGTTATTTTCTCTCAGTCTGTTGTTTATCTTCTCATTTTCAAAGTGTCTTTTACAGAGCAGAAGTTTTAGTTTTAATAAAGTCTGGCTTATCGATTATTTCTTTCATGGATTGTCCCCTTGGTGTTGTATCTAAAAAATTGCCACTAAACTCAAGGTCATCTAGATTTTTGCCTATATGTTGTCTTTTGGGAGTATTATAGTTTGGTATTTTACATTTAGGCATATGATCCATATTGAATTAATTTTTGCGAAGGATGTAAGGTCTGTGTCCAGATTCATTTTTTTTGCGCATTTCTCCATTTCATTGCTTTTGCTTCTTTGTCGAAGATCAGCTGACTAGTTATATGATTCTAATTAATTTTTCTGGGCTCTCTATTCTATTCCATATATATATTCTTTTCCAATACCGCACCGTCTTGATTGCTGCAGCTTGATCGTAAATCTTGAAGCCAGGTAGTGTAAGGTCCTCTGACTTTGTTCTTCTTTAATATTGTGTTGGCTATTCTAGGTCTTTGACATCTCCGTATAAACTTTAGAATCAATTCATCAATATTCACAAATAACTTGTTGGTATTTTGATTGGAATCGCATTGTATCTATAGATCAACTTGGGAATAACTGACATTTTGACAATATTGAGTTTTCCTATCTATGAATATGGAATATCTCTCCATTTATTTAGTTTTTCGATTTCCATCATCAGTTTTATAGTTTTCTCATATAAATCTTGTACATATTTTGTTAGATTTATACCTAGATATTTCACTTTTATTATATGCTAATGTAAATGATATTGTGTTTTTAATTTCAAATTCCACTTGTTCACTAATAATATATAGGAAAGCAATAGACTTCTATATTATCCTTGTATGTTTCAACCTTGCTATAATCACTTATTAATTCCAGGAGGTTTGGGGTTTTTTTCTGTTGATTCTTTTAGATGATATGAAAATCATATCATTGTGAACAGATAGCTTTTTTTGTCCTTCTTAATCTCTATAAATTTTCTTCCTTTTGTGTCTTATCATATTAGCTAGGAATTCCAGTATGATGTTGCAAAGGAATGGTGAGAGGGGCATCCTTGCCTTGTTCCAGATCTTAGAAGAAAAACTGCTAGCTTCTCACTATTTAAGTATGATGTTAACTATAGGATTGTTGTATAGATGTTTTTTATCGAGTTGAGGAAGTTCCTCTCTATTTCTAGTTTGCTGAGAGGTTTTATTACAAATGAGCATTGGATTTTGTCAAATGCTTTTTCTGCATCTATTGATAGGATCTTATAATTTTTCTTCTTTAGCCTGCCAATGTGAGTGATTACATTAATAGATTTTCAAATGTTGAACAGGCTTTGCATACATGGGGTAAATCCTACTTGGTCGTGGTGTGTAATTCTTTTTATTCAATTTGCTAATTTTTTTGAGGATTTTTTTCATCTATGTTAATGAGAGATATAGGTCTATAGTTTTCTTACAGTATTTTTGCCTGGTTCTGGAATTACAGTAATACTCTCCTCATAGAATGAATTAGGAAATAGTTCCTCTGCTTCTATCTTCTGAAAGCTATTGCACTGTACTCTTTGGAAAGAGGTCACCATGCCCCGCCCACATGCAAGGCGTGGGAGTTGTGCTCCACCTCCTTGAGGATTCAGTATTTACATAAATAACTTGGGATTTTTCTGCACAGATTTGTCTCTTCACCCCCATTTATTATGTAATCCATCATTTATTTATATCAGTGTGAACTCATGAAGGTATATTTATTTTATATTTGGAGTTATAGCCTAATACTATTTTAGTTGCTCAAACTGTTCCATCTTTGGCCATTGGGAGCTCTTTCAGTTGCCTTCTGTGTCCCTTCAACATATTCCTATCTTTATGAGGTTCCTTTTTTTAATGCTTTCTTACATTCTGGCACTACAAGATACTGGAGACTGTTCACGTACATTTCCTTCCCTGGTCCTAGAATAAGCCATTTCTCCAAAGACCCATGCTTTCTTTTATTAAAGAATAGGATTAGAAACCAAGATCTTGGTACTAGGTGTGCTCATTGCTACAAGGGTGTCATTACTTCTCAGACCTCTCAGCTGACAGAGCAAGGAAATATATGTGTGTAAACCAACTCATGGATATACACATATCTATATTTATTAATGTATATGTAATCATCTGTATCCTTATTAAGCTAATAGTGAGTACATACAGATATCCCCAGCTCTAACCCATTACCACATGCGTCCTTTCTTGCTTATCTGTAAACTCCCAGTCCAACAGTGAGAAATAGGGCTCCCATCATCAGCCACTTATCTATTAATTCTTCAATTCTTGTATACATATATAGTGGTATCAGAATTGTTAATTGCTACTCATGTGGAAAGCATGTTTTTCCGCTAGCATAGAATGTTTATGTGTGATTTATTTTGCTTTTAGTTTTACAGACACCAGTCAGTTCCAAAGTGACTTACGTCAGCAGCTTTTCTTCCACCCTCTTAAATAGGTTGTCTTACATATTTGTAATACAATGAGATTGCTTTTGTCACATTCTTCATTCCATTCTGGGATCCCTCAACTTCCTAAATGGGTTTTTGTTAATTTGCATCCATTAAGGATAACACCTTGTGCTGTCATGTATGTTCTATGGGTTTTGACAAATGCATAAAGTCATGCTTCCATAATTATAATATTCACAGGACAGTTTCATCACTACATAAAACTCACTAGTGCTCCACCTATTCAACCCTCTCTGTGCCCTCCTCCCACCCCTAACCGCTGGTAACCACTGGTATCTTTACTATTGCCATAGTATTGCCTCTTCCATAATATCATATAAATGGAATCATACAGTGTGCCGCCTTTTCAGATTAGTTTCTTTCACTTAGCAACGTGCATTTAAGATTCATATCTTTTTGTGACTCAATAGCTTGTTTTTTATGGCTGAATAATATTGCGTTGTATGGATGTACCATAGTTTGTTTATCCATATTTTCTCACAGTCTATGCCTTGCCTTTTGATTGTCTTAACAGTTTCTTTTGCAAAGCAGAAGTTTTTAATTTTAATAAAGTCCAATTTATCAACTTTTCTTTCATAGATCAACCTTTTGGTGTATCTAAAAACTCATCACCAAACCCTAGGAAATTTAGACTTTCCCCTATGTTGTCTTAGAGAAGTTTTATTGTTTTTCGTTTGACATCTTCGTCTATGATCCATTTTGAATTAAGTTTTCTGAAACATATAAGATCTTGTATAAGTTCCAGAACTATTAATATTTGTTGAAAAGATTATCCTTTTTCCATTTAATTGACTTTATTCCTTTGCTGAAAATAGATTGACCGTATTTGTATGTGTGTATGTCTAAGTATTTTATTCTGTTCCACTGATTTTATGTGTCTATTCTTTTGCCAATACCATGCTGTATTGATTACTGTAGATTTATAGTAAGTCTGGAAATAGGGTATTGCAATTCCTCCAACTTTGTTCTTTCTTCTTCAGTATTATGTCGGCTATGTCAAGTCTTGTGCCTTTCCATATAAACTTTAAAATCAACTTGTTAATGTCTATAAAATAGCTTGCTGGCATTTTAATTGGGATTGCACTGAATCTATAGATTAAGCTGATAAGAACTGACATCATAAAACTATTGAATCTTCCAATCCATGAACACAGACTATCTATCTATTTATTTGGATATTGCTTGATTTTCTTCACTGGAGTTTTGTTGTTTCCCACATAGAGGTCCCACAATATGTTAGATTTATACCTAAGTATTTCATTTCTTTGTGCTATCATATTTTCTAAATTTCAAATTACAATCGTCCATTGCTGCTTTATAGGAAAGCAATTGACTTTTGTATATTTACTTTGCGTCCTGTGGCCTTGCTATAGTCACTTATTAGTTTCAGGATTTTTTGTTGTGTTGTTGATTCTTAGAGATTTTCCACAAAGAAAATATATCATCCACAGTTTCTTTTCTTCCTTACCAATTTGTATACTTTTTTTTTCCTTGTCTTATTACACTAGCTAAGATTTTCAGTACAATGTTGAACAGGAGTAGTGAGGGAAGACATCTTTGCTTTGTGACTGCTATTAGGGGGAAATCATCCAGTTTCCCACCATTATGACAATAGCTGTAAGTTTGTTTTTTTTTTGAGACAGAGTCTCACTCTCTTGCCTGGGCTAGAGTGCCATGGCGTCAGCCTAGCTCACAGCAACCTCAAAACTCCTGGGCTCAAGAAATCCTCCTGCCTCAGCCTCCCAGATAGCTGGCACTACAGGTATGCGCCACCATGCCTGGCTATTTTTTCTATTTTTAGTTTTTTGGCTAATTTCTTTCTATTTATAGTAAAGACAGGGTCTCACTCTTGCTCAGGTTGGTCTCAAACTCCTGAGCTCAAGCAATCCTCCCAGAGTGCTAGGATTACAGGCGTGAGCCACTGCGTCCGGCCAGCTGTAGGTTTTTTGTAGACGACCTTTATCAAGTTGGGGGAGTTGTCCTCTATTCCTAAGACATATGTTTTATAGTCTTTCAAACTGCTTATTTTCCTGAAGTTCTGATATATTTTTTGTGTGATATCTCCTGACTTTTGTGCTTTGTAGTTTTGATAATCAGTGTTTTGTTCATTTTTCTGTGGAATTCTTTCTGTTCTCTTCTCATAAAGATGCAGCTGCCTAGAAATGGCAAAGTCACCAAATTCACTTAAGCACATTCAGATTCCCTGAGTAGAATTTAAAAGCAGGTAACTAGTTCATTCTCTAACACTCTTTTCAAATCTCCTTTTAGCATTCCATGTACCTTGGAGACAAAGTTGGGAGGTCAATAATAGACTTGGATTCAGTTTCTCACTCAGCTTTTGGGCTAGATATACAATCTTGGCCAGGTTCTCTAATTCCAAAATTCTTTAATGCTACCATTTCTTTATACAAAAATTAAGGTGGTAACATTCACCATTTATTTTTACTCAAAGGGGTTTAGAAACAACTCAACATCTTTTTTATCCAGTTTGCAAAACCCTTGAATGGTGTTACAAACAGACTCTAAGATGATGCCCTGACCCTCACCTCCTTACAACCATGCCTTCATGTAATTCCTGCATCTTTAGGTGGGTGGGACCTGTGACTTGTTTCTAGCAAACAGAATATGGCAAAGGTGATGGGAAGTCACTCGCTGATTACATTGCATTATTTAAGACTCTTGCTTATGGCTTCACTCCCTTTTTCTCTCCATTGCTGGCTATGAAGAAGCAAGCTGCCATGAATTGTATGGCCACAAGGAAATGACAACAACCTAAGGGAGCTTAAAAGTGGATCCTTTTCCAATTAAGCCTCCAGGTAAAAATGCAACCCTGGGCAACACCTGACTGCAGCTTTCTGAGACTCTGAAGAGACCCAGCTAACCTGTGCCCAGACTCCTGGCCCACAGAAACTTTGAGATAATAAATATGTTTTAAGCTTCTACGTTTGTAGTAATTTGTTAAACAGCAATAGAAAACTAATACTAGTGCAAAGCCTCGATTAAGTAGGTAGTGACTTTTAAGGGCCTCAAAGAAGTAAGTGACAAGAGGTCACTCAGGATTAAGAAAAAATCGGCTTGTAAAACTATCATTTCTTTTAAGGTAGAGAGGTAGGAAGGAAAGAAGAGAGAGAGAGAAAGTTTGGACACTAAAGAATAGCATTCTTTATTTCAGAAAGATATCGGATTTTGATTTTATAACCCATAGTTCTGTAAGGGGACAGATAAAAAGTAACAATAGTTTTATAAGCTGAAGGGCTCAATGTAGTTATGTATTATTTAATATATTTAGTCTCTATACATTCATAAATACTTATACTTTGACATCGATATATACAAACTGCGTCCAAGTTTGATTTCTTCATTTCAAACTGGGATTTTAAGTACTGTTTGTATCATGCACCTAAGATATAAAAGAATTGTAAAGTATAAAATAATGAATAAAAGATCATCTTAAAAAATATATTACCAGTAAGTTTGACATGGTGTCATTCCTTCAGCCACATAATAAACTAATTCCCAATATGTTTGATTCAAATTTGATTTATCAAATGCCATTTTAGAAAAATGCATGTTCATAACAAATTATCAATTAATGTAATTCACCAATATTACATACTTGGCAACTTCAGGTAAAAAAAAATACTTTTCAATTTTTTCCCAGTAAATTATATCAAAATGAGTCACTATGCACCATAAGGTTCTTCTAAAGCCCCACTGAGGTCAGACTTAGTCTGAAAAGCTATGCTGTCAGAAATTTACCCACATTTCCACTAAACAAATGCTAGTTTTCTCACAGCTTGTGAACACCTCAACATGACCTTCTTTCCTGCACCTTGGTTAACCAGTGCTTTTCTTTTTTCCCAGAATATATTTAAATCTTGACTCTAATTCTCATCGCAAACTAAAGTAATACTCTGTCCCTCCCCTGCCTCTTTTTTGCATTTGATGTCTACTAACATAGAGTAAGTATCGCACTTCTGTACTAAAGCCACAAGAAAAGCAAATGATCTATATATGGGCTGCTTTCCCACAGGACCTGTGGTCGTTCTCAAAGCATTTTTTCACATTGTAAAAGACTTAAAGTCATCTTTTTTCAAATATAGTATTTCTTTCCCCTGCGCTTTGTGCAATAGAATTAACAGGAAATGCTGCATTCACACAAGTAGATCTTTAACATGACAATTCTAGACTATGATGAGAAATAAGCAATACCAGTTGAATCATAACTGGTTTGCAAGCTCTTTTTGAAAATAAATGTGTTGCTAACCATGCAGGTATTAATGTGCCTATATCTGAAAACTTGCTTGTGGAGGCCAAGAGAGTCACCCTAAATGTTTGTTTTCCTATTTACCAAAGACAATGCAGTATCTACAATTATAAATTTTAAGTATTCCTGCTGGGTGGAATAAAAAGTACCGTGGTGATCACAAAAGAGTAAATGATATCTAGAGAGATGATAATAGGCTAGAGCCAGGAAGAACTGGCTTCCAATTTCAGCCCTGCCACTGACTAGCCATGTGACCATGGGAATGCCTCCAAATTCCTGCCTTCTTATCTGTATGCCTAACATGTACTATAGGGTTACCGTGGGGATCACATGTAAAGTGCCTTTAGCCTGTTAGGCATTCAGAAATGGTAGACAGGATTGCTGTCATTTCTCTGAAAGGTACTACGCACTACCTTTCATCTGAACAACCCTCATATAAATTCCACTGGATGTTTCTGAGTTCAAAGAATTGACAGAAAGCAGGTCCCAACTAGAAATCTTTTCATATTTTATTTTTATTATTTATTTCTTATCCTATAACCTTCCTTATCCTGTCCTCTTTTTTCCTCAAAATAACTCATTCTTTAGATTAATCAGAAATTTACTTAAATGTAGCAGTTCTACTCAAAGTCAACTATTTCTCCCAAACACTCACACATATACACAAACACAAACACACACACACACACACACACAAACACACACACACACAGCTTAAAATCAGTAAGGACTGTTTATTACGTAGTCCAAATCGTCTACTCTAGAATATAGTTAATAAACGTCTCTGTCACCATAATAGAAAAATCATGGACTTTAATAGATATTGAATAAAATATAGAGTGATTTAAAGGCTAGAAGTAATGTGATACTAACACAACCAACAGACAAGACAAAATACTGCTGAGGCGGTAACTGTTTGGAATATATAATATAAAGTAGGAAGTAATGTGAAAAAATCTACAGGAGGAAAATCCTTTCCCAACTCTCTTTTTGCTTTTTAGACATTTGTAGCAAGATAATAATAACAATAGTCATCATCTTCATCATCATCACAACACTATAGGATCCTGAGAGTTCTAGACTTGTCATCAATATTCAGGCAAAACAAATGTCAAATTAGGAAGACGAATGAGATTTCCACCAATTTTGTTTAGATTGCTTATTAAAGAGACCTTATTATAATCTTCATCAGCACCCATCTCAGACCACATCTTTCCATGGTTCTCATGAAGCTTAACCCCTCATGTTAATAAATCTTCTACTTCCTGCTTTATCATCACTATGGACGTGAGAAAAAGCTGATGGTCATCTTTGTTTATAACCCACTCATAGATTTTAACAGAAACATTCAAAATTACCTATTATTAAGCTTTCCCAGGAGCTACTAAGCTTAAGCAAACATAAGATTTTGTAACCCACCAATTATCCTATGGAAGGTAACCCAGATTATTATATTTTGTAACTCCTTTATTTACATATGACTCCAAAAAGTCCTCCATTTTTCACATGAATAATCTAGAAAATAAATATTACTCTTGCTTTCACAGGCAGCATTAGAGTGAGCAGGCAATTGCATTAATTTGTTATATTATCTAACTCATTACTCGATTTCCCTAACGTTTGCTTAGAACAGCTGTTCTGGTTGAAAAATGACTTAAGAAGCAAAAACAATGATGCAAAAATTTAAATAAAGGTCATTATTGCTGTGAAATGGGATGTCAGTTAAGCAATCCATCTGTACTTTCCCACTAAGCTGGGTGGAGTAGATCTAGATGAGTCCAGAGATATTTGTGAAACGAGCTAATTTGAAAGGGCACCACAACCCCTTAAAAGCGACTCTCTTCCTCTTCCACAGCACGGTGAAGGCCAGGGATGAATTTCAAGAGTTGCTTCCGGACACTTCCTTTTCTGCTCTTCCGAGGCAGGGTCCCAAACATGCTTGAGAAGTTGCCTTCCCACAAGGGAGACAGAGATCCACTGCTGGTGGTGCTGATGCTCCGGTCTCTCCTTAACGAAGACCTTCTCAGAAAATCATCCCCATCCTTGGGGACGAAACACTCATCATCTGTGCTCGTCTGCCGGCTGAAGGCTCCCCTGCTGGAGTCCTCAGACATACAGGTCTGGTAGCCATCTTCGCTGTCCATCGTCACGGAGCTGAGCCAGCTCTTACAACTGCTCTCACTGGATAATCGATTCCGGTCCACAAGTACTGGGCCTGGACCAGGTAGGGTTCCAAACAAAGACAATTCCTCCATGTCCATGCTTTCCAAACTCAGGCAGTTAGCTGCATCACCTGGAGTACAGAGAACAAAGTCTACTGTGGAATGGATCTGAGCATCACTCTCAAAAAATAAATACAGTACACCAGAATTTCTCTTTCAAGAACACAGGAAAGAATGAGGGTGGAAAATATTTTTCACCAACCTTTTACTTGCGTGAATTAGTGACCATTTACGAGGCCATCTGATAAACCTCATGGTAGGGTTTCCCAAACTTTTGTTCATGGACTAAGTTCCAAGAAAAAGATTCCATGGTCACAAAAATTATAATGTTAGACTAAATTTAAACAAGATACTTCATAGGAGAACATTCAAACCCAACTCCAGTATGCCAATATGACTTCAGAATCGATAAAATAATTGTTTCTGAAACTTAAATGACTCTGAAACCTTTTTATTAAAATTCTCAGACATATCGGGTTCCAAGGAATACACTTGGGGAAATGCTGTCTGACGAATTGTCTCCATTTAGTCCCTCTGATTCTTGGTTACTGTCTTTTTAAAATAATTGTAAAATTATTATACAATTATTTGAAGTATACGGGAAACACATTTATAAAACAGAAAATTTAAAGGTGTTTATGACAGGTGTTTATTAAAGCAACCATAACTTCCAGCCTCAATAGTCCAAGTTTCAATTTGGGATACTTAAATGCTCTAGAAGGATATTGTACCCAGAAAGCATTTCTATCCTCTCAGATAAGAAATAATTTATTTGAAGAAATTGAGTTTTATCTGCTTGGTTGGATTTTTTCCATCAACCCTTAATAACCTCCACCTGGCTCTCCAAACTCAAATATTAATACCGCATCAACATCCTGTCCGTACTCCACCTGCTTCCTCACTTCTTGAGTTGGTTAGTATGTTGCTAAATAAAATAAAGATATTGGCATGAGAAAAACATAAATAGAAGGTGACTCTGCTTCAGAAAAAGTAGAAGAATACTACATGCTCGGAAATGGTTTTATTTTATGGTGATTATCTTTACTGCTGCTCTCCTTTGTCTTTGTTTGATAATATAAAAAGAGACTGTTTTCCCATTTGATTTGCAAGGCTGAGTGTGGCCAGCCCTGCAATGACTAGTCACAATGCTTCCCTTTTTGCTAATACAGCCTACTTTATTTCATCTTGCAAAGAGCTGATGAATTTCTTTTGATTGGAGAGCAATTGCCTTGTAGAATCTCAGGCACTGAATGTTTACTCTAAATCTGGAAAAAGTGATGAAAGAATTCCCACAATCTCTCAAAAAATGTGCAGAACAATGACCTTATGAAGATCCTGACCTAAGGATCTTGTCTATACAAGGCCATTCCTATAGAACCTCCGGACTTACAGAGTTCACGGAGCTATTCCAGATGCTCCAGAAGTGGAGGCGAAGGTTTCTCAAAAACCCTCACATCTGCAGAAAACGAGGAGGGTGCTGAATTAAAAAAGCCACAGAGTTTGTGTATCTCCATCTCTCTAACAAACTTGAGACCTCAAAAAAATCTATTATGAATTTTTAAAAATATTAACTGAAAAACATGACAAAGACAAGAAACTTGTCCATAAGTTTCAAACACTTCCATTTAAAAAAAAAAACTAAATTGCAACTCAAATCTCCAGGCCATAAATTAATGCCTAATTAAAAATTAATCTTAATTTTTGCATCTTAATTAATGCATCTTTTTCTGTAAAAAAATGGAGTATCACCTTTAACAGATATTCTAGGTTATAAAAAGAGACTTAAGCTTGGTGTTATCTAAAGAAGATATACCTATATTTCAACCCACATATTAGTGGTTTCAGTGAATTACTTGTACATAAAAGTTCATTCTTCAGGTTACACCAGTCACACAGCAAATGGCAAATCAACAAATTTTAAACTCATACCTTCCCTTCAAAATGCCCAAAATGGCAAAAGCTATTCATTCATTGTTATAACAATCGTACACATCTCTGTCTTTGTTTGGGGCGCCATGAAAAAGGATTTCTCTGCTTAAACATGACCTACACAATTTGAACAAATGACAGGAGCTCTACTCAAGAAATGTGCAACCATTCCAACCTCAATAGCTTCTAGGAACTTCTAGGAATGAGCCCCTGAGCTGTGCTGATTTTCAGGAATTTAATTCATTTGCTGAAGTAGTAGGAAAGTCAGGCAGTCTTTCCTGCTGCTCTTCTAAAATCTCCAGGTGCCTCTTGCAAGCGTGTGCGTGTTTTCACGTGCGTATGTGCCATGCGTGTATGGAGAAGGAGGTCTGACTTTATGTACCCCTCCTCCAAATACACAGTCACTCCAAAGTGCACACCAAAGAAACACAGGCTAGTATCCTTGATTGGTGATAGACAAATCTTTCTTGTAACAATGATAATCTTAAGCAATTTAGGGGCAGAAATACTGAAAGGCTGAAATGTTAGTGTGGTTTCTGAACAGGAAACTGCATTTACCGTGAAGCAGGCGCTGTTCCTGTAACTGCAGAGATCTGAACTCCACCCATTTTTTCTTCAAGGTTTGCTGTGAGATAGAAGAAGAAAAGTGCTAATTATTAGGAAACCTCAGTAAAGCTAGCAATTTAATTCTGTGTGTTGAGATTTATCATTAATGTATTTTCCTTTCTTTCTAGCACTACCAATCAATCCCTCCCATTCATTTGAAAGATTTTTACTGTATAAAAGGAAGATATTGGGAATACTACTTTCTGAAGAAATAATCCAGTAGCACCAACAAGTTTTCTTTTAAAAATAAAGAGAAACAGTGAAATAGATATTTTTTTAATTTTAAAAAATAGTTTAGAACCAGATTGTTTGTTTGTAAAAACTTACTTGCTGTTTAGGCAAGGATTTACACTCTAAGATTCCCCCATCTGCAGGATGAAGACAATAATAGAGCCTAAACCCTAGAAATGTTATGAGGGTTAAATGAGTTAATAGATGTAAATTGTTCAGAACCCGGGACTTGCTACATTCAGTGAGCCATTTGGGATGCGCCAGAGTGGAGGCGAAGGTACCTCTAAACAGAAGCGTTTGAAACTTGTATACAAGTTTCTTGCCTTTTTTATGTATTTCAGTTGATATTTTAAATGTTAATGTGACTAGAACTTAGTAAATGCTCTGTGAATATCATCGTCAACCTATAAGCCCGGGGCACTAACATGGCCTTTTCTGCTGCTGGACATCTATTTATGTTCCACACCAAAGAGCAGAACAGACCTGCTCTGAAATGCTTCCTTGGAGGGCTGAACTTAGAACCGTGTTAAGCACTCTGACTTTGCAAGTGCTTCTTAACAGGACATGAGAGCAGCGGCCAGTGGTGGGAATGAAGTGTATGGTGCTGTATTGGTCAAGACAGCACACAAAGCCTGGCCTAGCCCTCAGGGCAGGCTGAGGCAATGGAAATCGAAAGCAAACCAGACAGAAGACATCTGTGGCAAGACACAGTCACTGGCTCACTCTCCCTCCTATTCCTTGTCCTCTACTCCACCTCTTCCTTTGCCATTCTAGGTCCCTACAACAAGCCCAGCAAGTGGGCACAGCTCAGGTTTGCCTGTGGACGTTTATCCTAAAGGGAAGACAGCCTAGTTGGAAACAAGCAGTCCTTTGTACAAAGCAATCTGGAAGGACGAGATGAAGGCTAAGAAGGAAGAGGAAAAATGTATGTTTGGGAGGGGAAAGCCTATGGGAAAGAAAATAATAAAATTACAAGAACATCATTAAATGCTTAAGGGAAATGTGGCTCATTCCTCAGTCTTCAAAGACTGAACAACAACTGGGAAGCATTTTCCAAGCCTTGATAATAGTAACATTTAACAGCAATCCTTATGGTTGTGATAAATCAAAGCAATGTGTGGCTCAGTCAATTTCTTGTTCTTTCTAGACAATAATACAGTCTGGAATAGCTGTAAGACTGCATTGCTCCCTTATTCATAGTTCTTGTTATCTGTATAAACCTGTGGCTATGTGAAGGTCAAAAATAGGGACCCAGGGATTATAGACTAGCAAGAATCTGGCATATATACCAACCCCCTTCATCTTTTTTACAGACATTTATCTCCTACAAGAGAATAGAGTCCTGTGGAAGAGCATAAGGCTAGGTTGACAGTCAAAACTAAATATAGAAAGAACAGGAAGTTATATTTCTGCACTTATATCCAAAAATACAAAGTCACAGCTTGCCAAGTAGTTAATTTTTATAAAAATAAAGGTTTTAAAATATCTTATTTGTTGATTTGGCCCAGTGATTTAAGTATGTCGTCACTTAAACCAAGAAAACACCAGTGTAAAGAGCAGATGTATCAAAATGACTAGGAGTTTTTAGTCTGCAACTAAACTTCCCTATTTTCTTTAGCATCTGTTTCTGCCTCTGTTACTGACGTCCCAAGTGTATATTTGGACAAATCTAAACTCTTACCACTAGATGAGAATGAAAGCATATGTGACATGTAACCATCCTGGGCTGCATCACCTCACTGTGCCTAGCTCTGTGTCTGGTGCATAGCAGCTGCTCAGTAAATAGTGGTTGAATGAATACATGAAAGAATGGCTAACCGGTTCCACATACATTTCCAGTGCTTTCAATTGACATGAGACATACAGTTAAACATTTCCATGGCACTTTATTACTTTCATTGTGCTTTCACAGATAATATACTATTTAATTTTCCTAACTTCTCTAAAAAGTTACAGATTAGAAAATAAACATTCAATGTGGCAAAATGTTTCCCAAGGGCTACAAATCCAGTAAATAGCAGAACTAGATTGAAAACTAGCTCTCCCAGCCAGCCCATTGGATGTGCTGTTTTTATGTTAAACATTTGAATCATAGGTCAAGAGAAAGGGAAGTGGCTCAAAAAGGACCACTGGTTTGAGAAAAGCTTTCGGCCCCATGAAGTCTTTGAGGGACAGAGTGCTCACTCACAAACTAAATGTCACTGTGTGGAGGGCAAGCCTGCTTGACCTTGGCTATGGGTCAGATCCAGACTTTTCTGAGTCAAGAGATAAACTGGAAATCTCATGATTCTGAGATTAGAAGTGGTTCAGAAATGAAAGAAGATAAGGTAAGAATTTGGATCCTATGGCAGTACGTAGTTTAAATGCACCTATCTGAAGCAAGGGACTGAACCAAGGTTTCTGCTTGAGAAAAGAACCTTGGATGAAGCTCCACCACTGGACAAAGGAGGCTGAGAGAAGCTGCTACGGCTGCTGGCTACAGCTCAGGTGGAGCTTGTACCTGGACAGGCAGGAGTACCTGAGCACAGACTCACAACCCGAGCCAAGCAGCACACTGACTCTTCAGGAAAGGCATCTAAGATCAAATTGGGATCCTTGAAGTGCTGAGTGGAGGCAATTGTCTAATTATCACGGTGAATTGAAGGGAGAGGCTAGTGTGTCACTCCAGGGGAGTAGGCAAACTAAACTCAAAAATACTCATAGATGTTTAATGATAAGAAAGACAATAAAATTGATTATTGGTACTTGGATTCTGTCCAAACAAAATGAAAATATAAAAGTTTCCAAAGAAGACTTTAAATAAGAATGTTTATAGTCTTTCAGAGATATATGAGATCAATATTTGTAAGAACAAGAAGTTGGAAACAAAGAAATAAAACAAGAATGAATAGACATGAAAGAAACTATTAGACAATAAAAAAAGCTAATTTTAAAAATTCAGTAAAAAGAACACATTCTGTATAGAACACAGATAACATGGACATTAGTGAAGATATTATTAAATAATTCAAAGAGTATATAACACAAAAATAAAGGGGTATAAAATATGAAAGAGTGGTTAAGAAGCACAGAAAATAAATCAAGACACTCTAGACCGGGCGTAGCAGCTCACGCCTGTAATCCTACCACTCTGGGAGGCTGAGGCAGAAGGATTGCTTGAGCCCAGGAGTTTGAGTTTGCTGAGAGCTAGCCTGACTCCACAGCACCCTAGCCTGGGCAACAGAGTGAGATTCTGTCTCAAAAAAAAGGAAACTCTAAAATATGTCTAATAGAAGATAATTCAGGGAATGATGAGGAAGGTATATTCAAAGAGATTGAACTGATAGTTTTCCAAAACTGAAAAAAGTCACAAATCTTTAAATATGAGTTCTAAATTTAGAAATGAATCCAGAACTAATTACACTGTGGTAAAACTGGAGATCAATAAAGAGAAAAGAACATGTTAAAAGCAACCAGAAAAAAGCTAGAAGATTGCCACAAATCCAAATACTTGTTTTTTTAAAGATTCACAAATAGAAAATCCTGTAGAAAAAATTATCAAGAAAAAGAGAAGCCATAATAAGCTTTTTATGGGTTTTAATGGGGATATAATAACAGTTATGACAAAGATTTGAAACAGAATAAAATTGTTATTATCAACATCATTTAATAAATCTGAAAACTTTAATTAACAAAAACATTAACTCTAAAACATAACTAAAATTGGCTCCAAAAAAACCCAACAAACCAAGAAATCTTGAGTAGTCGTACAACTAATAAAGAAATTGAAACAGTATTTTAAATGTTTTCCCACCAAAAAAGAACCCCAAGTCCAGATGATTCAGTTGGTATTACAAGAATTCTACCAGAGAACAAAAAAGAGAAAGACAGTCTCCGGCTCTTGCTGAATCTAGTACACTTGATACCAAAGCTTAAGAAGATAATCTGAGAAGATTAGAGACTAGTCTACATATAAAATGAAACTATCTTCAAAAATACTTAAAAATTAGCAAATCAAACCTATAAGTATATAAAAAATGACTATAAATTTCAAGGATAAATCAGGTTGGGTTTATCCTAAGAAATGAAAGGGTGGCTTTACATTAGAAAATCTTTAAATGCCATTCACCATATTGACAAAGTTTTAAAAATAAATGAGAAGACCATATTAACAGATGTAGAAAAGAATTATTTGCTAAAATTTAATACACAAGCCTTATAAAAAGTACCAGCAAACTCAGTATAGATGGGAGCCTCCTTCATCTAAAAGATAGCTCATTTCTAATGGGAAAGAGACTAAGAATTGCCTTTAAAATCAAAAATAAAACAACGATGCCTACAATTACAGTTTCTACTCATCATTGTAGGGTAGGTCCTGATCAGTGCAGTAAAGTAAGAAAAAGAACCAAAAAGAACAGATGTTTTCTGTTATCTCTAGAGAAAACACAGAATTATCTACAGATAATTTATTAGAAATGATATAGTTTAGCAAAGGGTTTCAATGTAGTAATAGCAAAGGAAAATTGATTTTTCATATCTATTAACATCAATCATAACTTTTGTTTTTATAAGGGAACTACAAGAACAAAAACATAAGGTACAAAGGACCAAGTCTAACAAAAAAATGTATAAAGACCCATAACATAGAATTATAAGACTTTATTGAAAGACTTTAAAGAAAACAAGTAAAAATGGTAAGATCATATACCAAAACAACTCAATACCATACGGATGTCAAGTCTTCTCCAATTGATCAATACATATAAAATGCAATACCAATCAAAACTCCAGCATTTATTTATGGAATTGATAATCTGATTTTATAATTTATATAGATGATCAAACCACCAAAAAGGACCAAGAATAACCTTGCCCAACTAGATATCAATATTTATTATAAACTAAGTTTGGGATAAACAAATTGACCAATGGATCATAATAGGGAGCCTATCGGCAAATCCACATGGAACCTGCTTTTTATTTTTTATTTCAGCATATTATGGGGGTACAGATGTTTAGCTTACGTATGTTGCCCTTGCCCCCTCCCCACCCAAGTCCGAGTTTCAAATATGTCCATCCTTCAGGTGGGAACCTGCTTTTAAAAAAAGGGATTTCACTGTACGTCAGTTGAGGGGAAAAAGAGATTACAAAATAAATAGTACTGGGATAATTAGGTATGCTTATGGAAAAATAAAATTGGAATATTTCCCATACTTATACTATATCAAAAATTAATTTTGGATGAGTTTAAGGACCTAAATGTGAAAAGGGAAAACTTTAAAACTTTTACCAGAAAATACAGATCACCTACCAAAAACAACAGTTAAGATTTCTCTCCTAAACAAAAATATTAAAGGAATAATATATTCAAAGTCCTAAGGGAAAAAAACATCAACTTAGAATAATTCAATTACCTAGCAAAACTCTCTTTTAATAGTAGTAGT
>NW_012140191.1:3512952-3520940 GCF_000956105.1 Propithecus coquereli
AGGAAGTACATAATAATAAATATAATAAAAGATATGTAAAAATGTAGGAAGAAAAGTACAAAGTATTTTTGAAATACATAAAAGACCTGAATAAAAAAACTGAGACCCTGTGTTCAAAGTGAGAAAAATTAAAGGCATAAAGATTTCAATTACTCTCATTTATTTTATAAATACAATTCAATTCCTATCAAAATTTGAGCAGAGGTTTTTCAAGGAATTTTAAAAATTGATTAAAAAAAAAGTGGCAAGAATATCAAAACCAATGTTGATGAAGAAGAAAGGAGTGCTTGTTGATGAATTGGACGTGGGGGAAGAAAAATATTCAAGATGAAATATAAATATATAAGAGAACACAAGATAAAATCCACCCTCTTGGGCTCAATAATTAATAAGTGCATACTTCAAGAAGCAAACTAATAAATGGCAGCTATTTCTAAACAAAGTCCAAGTAAATAACCTGCCTAGAGTAAGTTATACAATCTCTGCTACAATCAATACTACTTCATTGCCATGCAGAGGGGAGCAGTGGAATGAAGTGGTCACCTGGAACCAGGAGAGGGGTATACAGGGCTCTGACTCAGATGCATATGAGTGAGACTTCATGGTTCACGAGCCCAGAAAACAGAGATTTTTAAAAGCCTCAAAGAGCCATCTGAGGGAGTTTTCCCTGAACATCCTTCATTGCGCACTATCGCCTGGAAACTAATTTTGTTCCCCTTTAAAGTTGATAGTGTGCTTGCCAATGAAAGCAGATTCAAGGACAGCAATAGGATTAGAGGGATAAAGTCTTTGTTTTAAGAATGAGGCAGAAGAGAAGGACACAAAAGAAGACAATGAAAAAGCAAAAATTCAAAGCCCTCTAGCACCTTCATGAAACATTTGGGGAAATGATGACCTTTTTTGTTTTTTCCCAAACAAAATGTAAATCAAGAGAGATCACAGGTGCAGTAAATGAAGTAAATGAAGAGTTCTTCAAGTGGCATGCCTTCCTGTTGCCTTTCTAAGCCTCATAGACACACAGAAGGAGGAAGGAAGAAGGTGATTTACATTGGTTTACGGAATTTGATATTCCTCCAAAGGTAATTGTGTGGCTCTTGGTAATTCAGCAGTTTAGATTCATCATGACATTTCATCTTCAAGGGCTATCTCCATTCCTCAAATAGATCTTTATTCCATCACTCACGCATTCAAGGATGAAAAATGCGCCTCACCGCATTAAATTTAATTACCTTTAAAACCTGCAGCTTTGCTTCAAGCTCTGTTCTTTTGAGAATCATTGTTCCATTAAGAGTCTCTATCCTGTTTTAAGGAAAAAAAAGGTAGGGGGAGGGAATAACATGAGTGATTCATTTAAACAAGCACCATACTTACGGAGTACTACACTTTGAGCGCAGACTATACTAAAAACGCAATATAAATGTTACAGTGCTCATGGCACTTCAAGTATCTGGACCTAGGCCAAACCTTCTGATATTCACAGAAGAAAATGGGGGAAAAAACTCCCCTTAAGAGGGTGGCTGAAAGAAAAGATCCTGGTCAAGTTGTAAACTATAGGTTATTTTATAGAAGCGACTATTTACAATGATGATTGCTCTCTACTAGAATCTATTCTTGTGGAGACAGGCTGAATCATCTCATGCATTTGTTAAATATTTATTGGGCATCTACTATGTGCCAGATTCCAGACACCAGGCTTAACACAGGGGATACAATAACAAAAACAATAGGCACTAGAGATTTTCACAACAGTGGAATCGACACTCACAAGACCCATAGAACTGGACTCTTGAAACAAGGAGAAATCCTTTCCTCTCTAGGATTCTGGGAGCCTTTACCTCTTTAAATTGCCTTAGAATTTTGGAAGTAGAACAAACAGAACTAGAACTACTGTTAGATAATAACCTTCATAAGACTCTTTCATCTCAGAACCTTTACTTCACAAACTTTAATCCTAGAATTATCAACTTAACAGTGTTCTTTTCTTCCTACACCAAACACCTTTCTAAAAATAAAAGACTTGTTCTATCCTGAGTGATTTAATTTGTTTTGTGTGCTCAGGGCCTGTATTTTGACTACTACACCATCAATCTGAATATGATAAAAAATTTTCATTCATGAATCACATACCAATTTTTAAAGTATTGGTTCAAATTCCTTATTATAACTAAGCTGTAACTCTATTTATAAAGTTGCAAGAAATGTTTCAATACATGGTACAAGTATTAAATGTGGAGAGCAATTTTCCTCTATTTCTAACAGCATCATGCCTGAGATAATGAGGTGACAGCAAGCAAAAACTCTGTCTGCTTTCTCATTAAGGCAGTCTTGACTCTCTGGGCAATAGTGAGGATCATTATGAATCTATTTCACTGGGACTCAGTGTCAGTATGACCTACCCAAACAATAGAAGTGCATGGGCAAAACTGCAAGAATCAACTGGCCATTCTCGTCAATATTTGTACAGACTCCCATTTCATGATCTCTGAATTTCTAACAATTATCTCCACCTATCACCCCTACTCACCTGTGGTCTGCCCACCTCACCCGTGCAGAACGTACTTTCTGACTCTAAGAACAAGCATTTTCTCTTGGACTTTATATGGCTCCTACTTTCTGGGTCCAGATTTCTCTGGAGCAAGAGCATACCCTTCCTTTACCCTGAACTCAAAGGACCTGTAGAGCTGGACTCAATCCTCTACCACCACCATCTTTCAAAACTACTTGTACACACACCCAAAACATGCTTTGAAATTTTAGACTAGAATCGTGGAAGAGCATCCAGCAGTTTTTCTATTGGCAGCTTACAATGAGCAGCTGTAGCTGAAGAGAACAGATCCCAGTCCAGAGCAGGTGGTCAAATCCCAGCCCTATCATGTACTAGTTGTGTGACCTTAACTTAGCTCTCTTTAAACCTCAGGCACTTCATCTATAAATAGGAACAAAATTAACCCCATAAGTGGCTGTAAAGAAGGAATGGCGTAATAGAGAACCCACCACAATCAGAACAAAACCCAAACTTGTTGGCATGGTAGGTGAGGCCCCTGGTCTGCCCCCTGTCAGACTCTCTGGTTTCATTTTTTACTATATGCTCCCTAATCCACCAACTGCTAACTGCACTGGCTCACTCTCTCTGTCCCCTGGATATGCCCAAGCCCATTTTGAGAACCCAGAGACTTCTTTTTACCTTAAATGCTCTTACCAGGAGGTCATATGACCAACCCTTCTCTTCATTTAGTTCTCAACTCAAATTTCACCTCCTCAAGAGGACCACTTTAAACATCTAAGCTAAGCTGGCCACCTCCTTACCCAATGCTCTATCCCATTGTCCCACTTCACCTTCTTCATTGCAGTTATCAATATCTGAAATATAAAAATTACTTATTTTCCAGGCTTTTCTGAGCCATTTCTTTCCACAGTTATTCTATTAAAGCACTAAGAGGGTCTTTATCTTTGTCTCTCCCAAGCCTATCACAGAGCTGGGAACATAGTATTTGCTCAATAAATATAATTTTAATGAACAAGTGAATTTCATCTTTTAACTACATTTTAAGGTCTTATTAGGTGCTGGAAATGTTATGGTAGAAAAGTCAGTCAAATATCTAATTGCGAAGACTGCTGTCCTAATAAGATTGCAATATTTGGAATATTTAGTGTGAGCATGTGTGTTTCAGGGTAGGAGGGTTGAGCAGACTTTGTTCTTCCTTGCAAATGGAACACTAGAGGAGAAAAACAAGTGGCTTGTGGCAAAAGAGGAAAAAACTCAGCCCTTACAACCTTCGATTTGTTTTAGCTACAAGATTATATCAAGCATGGAAACTGGATCAGTTCCTCTCGGTTTAAAGAGAGTGTGTGCCAGTTTAATTCAATTTGACATAAAAAATACATTTTTAAAAGCTATCCCTCCCACACAGACGTTTGTGCTATTGATGTCCTCTGACTTCGGATGTTGACAATATGTTCAAGTCTGAGGAGCCTTGAGAAACAAAAGGAACTGATAATGTTTGTACCCAATGCCAAAGCTGTGGTGCACTGCCTTCCCCTTTCTTGTGATCCCCGAACAAAAAGCCTATTCATTCACTCAACAGGCATTATGAGAGAGCATAACATTTTTGAAGCCCCATGGGAACTAGACAAATAGTTACGTTAGCAGGTTTCCTGACGATCTGATCAAGTCAACCACTTGTTTGTGGGTAAAGCCTTCTGTGCTCACGCCGTTGATATTTGCAAGGACATCACCTGGGAGATGCCAAGAAAAGTGAATGTTGTATTGATTCATTAAATAATTCCTCCTGACTTGCAAATGAAGCAAAACAAGCAAGTTCCAAATTTTAGAAGTATAAACGAGCTAAGAAAATTCAAAGCAACAATCATATCCTGACCTTTACTATAAAACAGTTTTCTTTTCTTGCTATTTAAACGATTCCTAACATGAGCAAAGCAAAGTTGTAAGTTACCAGCTTGCAGGCCAGCACAGTGAGCTGGGCTGTCCTCCTCTATTTTACATATCAGAGTGCACATTTCCGAGAAGCAGGTGTTCTGATTTGGGAGCCTGTAAGTCTGTAAAAATTAAAGTGATTCATAGTTACTATTCAAAAAACTCAACATCTATTTGTTAAAAAAGAAAACTATGTCAATTACCATTAAGAAGTATAATAGGTAAGTGCAAAGGACAATTTGGAAAGGCTTTTCTGACTATAAACTGAATCAATGGTACCAATTTTGCAATTCTACCAGACAATTTGTAGCCAGCCCCATTCATAAAAAAAAATCTGTTATGACAAAGAAAGTGAATGAGAGTGGCTCAAGATTTTATATCTCCAAGCCTAAGAGATCACCTGATGCTATCACCATTACCTATTTACTTTTAAAAATTGAGTTTCTCATTTCCAAGTGGGAAAAACTATGGTGGCCAAGAGCAAAGAGAAAATTCCCTAAGTGGCTCTTCTAAGCTAAAACACTCATTACACAAGAGTATGAAACAGTACACATCCAGCAAGGGAGACATGCCAACTATGATTATTTTAAATCAGAGTTCTGCACATAATGACAATCTGCCCTGCATTTATTCAAAAGTACTATAATTGACTCAATTACCTTCATTTCTGAGCACTCTCTGGTACGCCTGCCCTGAATTCTCACCGGTTCATTAGTCACCCAACTAAATTAGAAAAAGTTAATCTTCGCCTCTTGCCTCAATTTGGCACAAGTAGTTTGGTGGTGGTGAGGTTTTTTTTGTTTTTTTTTTTTTAATTGTAGCAAAATGCTGAATAAATGTTTACTAGATATAGTATCCCGATGATCTATAACAAATATATTTTTCTTTTACACATTTAAGTTATGAAGTCTAGTTCCATTTAGAATCAAAATCAGCATTCTGAGTCGAGTCTTTTAAACATCTTATTTCTAAAATTAAGCCACATTACAGTACTGTTTCCTTGTAAATAAATTAATGTCTGATGTTCATTCCTTCTTCTTTGATAATCCCTGAGAAACCACAAATCAGTCATGTGCAAGCAACTTCCAGAAACTTGGGTCTGTTAACCTCTAAGGGATTTCTATCCAATCTATAAGGCATTTAGAACCCCCATATCTAAAGGTAGAAAGGACTTTAAAAGATCATGCAATACATTTCCCATCTATGTCATCCCCTTAATAGCTTTCCTGTTGGGAGTCTTCTGACTACAGTCTGGACCCTTCTAGAGACGGAAGGCTGGTCTAGTTCATGTGGTACATGAGCAAAAGATATAACTGACACTCTCTTGGGAAACCACAGTTCTAATAATTCTCATTAGTGGTGAGACCCCACCCTCCACCCCAGTGATCAAAGTGAGAACAGTGCAAGGGAGAAGTGTTGATTTATGCAGCTGGCACTTGCATATATGTTTGCAATGGGTATAACATTTGGGGATCAGAGATAGAGAGGGAAAGACAAAATTACAGAAAGAAATAATTAATTGGATACTTCTCTATCACCTAGTCTATAAGCTCCCATTACAGGGACCAGTGAGAGAATGATCACCTGCATTTCTTAGAGATACAAAGATTGCCTTGCCCTTTATCATGCCTGATGAACTCCATGCTAACACTTGTCATCTGTTGGTCTTCTATTGATACCAGTCACATTACCAGGTGATAATACCACATAACATGTGCTATTTCATTTAAAACTCCTGAGGACTCCATAAGGCAGGAATTGAGAGAATATGACCTCAGGTGGGCATGAGTCTAAAATCTGTGTTTTGATCATGATGCATGATTCTCAGGAACAGCATAAAACTTGCACCCATGGAAAACCAGAAAGGAGGATGGATCTGGTCTCTTTCAAAGTGTCATTCTTCCAGACTCGAAATATGTATTCACTCTGGGTGTTCAATATGGGTATGTGAGGTTCTATCTGGTCTTCAAAAAGTTTCCAGAAGCATTTCCCCTGTTTGTTGATTGCTGCAAATCCCATAAGTACTGGGGAATAGATTATGAGCTGGTAATGGGAAGCATATATCAAAGGAAATTTACAGGGGTGTGAGTTTCTGCATCACTAAGTGAACACATCATGCTGCCACTTAGATAGAGTTTTAGCCATTAGTTCATGTTGATCTGCAAAGGTTCAGTGGTGCTGGGATATATAGTCTACTAATGATAATTTTAACTCTTGATCCATGTAGAATAAGTGTTTACAGTATAGGAAAGAAATATAAGGCAGCAGCAACATATATTGTAGCGGAGTGAGAAAAATAAAGATAAATGAGTAGTCATTTATCCTGTTTTCAGTAGCAACTGCTGCACATCCTTGAGGAGGACAATTTTCCTTTAAAAAGAAGCAGTCACAAAAAAACGGTATCTCTATAACAGAATAGGGAGTGATAGGAAGTGTTGCATGTAAATGGGGAACAAGAGAGAATACTGTGCTTCTAAAACTTGACGGATGCCACCAATTATTGTGGTGAGTTATAGATTTCACCAAATTTAAAATAAAAGAGTTCAGAAAGTAGAAGTATCTTCTTTTCTCCTAGAGCCTTCTCTGTCTTTATTGCAGCTAGAGTTCCATTTTGTTTCTTTACTCATAAGACATGTTTTACTTAGCAGCTTCCTGTTCCTAATCTTAAAATACACACTGACTTTCCATTTGTGAGGCTGATATCACACCAAAGTTTTCTGAAAGTAGCACTAAAGCTAAGATCTAAAATCTGATGTATAGTGTAAGAATATGATTATGTAAAACATATCCAAAAGAAATGCAAAAGTACTATGGAAAAAACCAGGAATACTTAAGCTACTACTGTTGCACTTAATTGTACTAGACTTCATTTGACCTAACTCACCCTTTACAAACAAGGTCATGAAATAGCAGACAGCAAATAAGCAATGAAATTCCCAGGCAATTACACTAAAACCTATACAGACTGTTAAAAATTTCCTACAGCATGAGGCAATCTGCAAGTAGAGCCAAATGTTCTTAAGTGTTTCAAATAATAATTATAAAGTGTTGCCCATACAGAAAAAAAGCTACAAATTTCTCATTTATCCAATATGAAATATTTAGTATCAAAATGTAACAGGAGCTATACATGAATATATGCATTCCATATACACAGATGTATAGACTTTCAAGTGTTTCTTGAGTATCAAAGTAAATATTTAAAATCAGATATACAGTATAACAACATGATTATGCAAAACACATCCAAAATGCAAATGTATAAAATGCACATCTGTAAAAATTATTTTGCTCTCTTATCTAAGACCTGGCTGACATCAAGCATTTCTGATCAGTCTCAGCCTTAAGGGAAGGCTGAAGCAACTAAGCACAAACTGCTGAACATATCTCAGGGGTTTTATTTTCTCAGCTTCAGTGTTTTCTTTCCTTGAGCACACTTAACACACTAAAAAAATATCCAAAACAACCACACAGGGAACAAAAGTCACAGTCTCCATCATTCTCTAATCCTAACTTCATTCTGTTTTCTTTGCACAGATCATGACATTTACCA
>NW_012140191.1:3522070-3530154 GCF_000956105.1 Propithecus coquereli
TTTAGAAAAGACCATACAAACATAAGCTTTCAGGGTATATTCTACCATTGTAAACAGAGGAAAAGTCAACAAACGGTGGCACCTTATTTTTTAGGGGATTGCAGCAGGATTTTGCATGTTTTTTGTTTTGTTTCGTTTCGTTTGTTTGGGGAATGTTAATGAGCCCTATTCTCAAGTGTTGGTCCAAGGGCACAAACCAGAAGTTTATGCTACTAGCTAACCCATGGTGTTTAATTGGCAACCCAAAATGGTCACCATATATAAGTAAATACATAAAGTATTAGGAGATCAATGCATAGTCAGTCCAGACAAATAAAAATAAAATAAGTAGAGGACAAAATCCAGGAGAAAAACACGTAGAAGACAATATGTATGTGACATATTACACAAATGAAATGCTCATTAGGGCTTCATTATGAGAGAAGCCTACACTTCTGTAGGAAATTTGAATTACCAGGTGCGAAGTGCCAGCATTTTCGCAAATTTTCTGGAATGGTCCAGTGTTAAGAATTCAGTCACCAGTCAGTAAAGTTAACGTAATGGAGAGGTAATTTCTTCCCACTGATTTGACGTAAATTAATTACATTTTACTTTTTGTCGTTCTGGACCTCAATTCATTTATATTACCCTGAAGACTGAAATAGGATGGCTCAGACCTAAAAAGATTCCCTAGACTTACTAAAAAGTATCTCTTTTTAATTTACATGGACTAACTGCGGAATGCCTACAACAATCTGTATGGTTTGTTATAGACTGATTTTGGACCTCATATGTACCATTAACAAGGATGGGGGCCATTCAGCTATGCTGGTAGGCTGCCTTCTTGCAGAAGAGAGCGATATATTTGATATTTCCAAACATTCTCAATCTCTCTCTTATACTGTACTCATATTTTCTTAATCTATGTTATCTTCATCTCTTGTCTTCCACCCTTAATTCAGATTGTAAGGGACTTAGGTAGGACATCTACAATCATAGCTAGGGCTTATTTTTTTTAAATATTATTCTTGCTATCAGTAGTAATCATATTGTTCATACATTCATGTATATGGAGCTAGGTATGTATATATTTATATGACACGCATAATGGATCAAATACCTCACTTCTGTATGCAATCATCCGTGTGCTTTGGGCCTCCTGGGGGATGTATTTGTTTTACTTTTTACCCCAGTGCCTAGCACAGGACCTGGAATAGCATAGAAACTTGAAAATAGAGAAATAGACAAACAGAAATAAACTACTAGATGACAATAAAAGCAACAGAGTAGTGGTGGGGCACTGAAGTTAGAGTACTCAGGTTCAGCAGGAATACATTAAGATCTTCTTCAGCGTTGTCCTTCATTAAATTACATATTCATAGGAAAAGCTCAGGATAATCACTAAAAATATAACTTAAAATTTAAAATCCCAAATACATAGCAAGATTTAAAAATGAAAGAAAACAGATAAGAATGTAAAAAAATTCAATTCAAAAACTGTAAGAAGCACAGAAAAAAGACTACTGGAAAACAAAGATATGTGTGCCTTAATACATAACTGCTAAGTGAATGAATGGTGGCAAGAATTAATTATTATTAAAATTCTGAGCCCTGGCAATTTTAAATGCCCCTTCACAAGGCCAATAATCATAGCATTGATAGGAATCTCAAGATTTCATCCAACCTGCCATCTAAGTCAAAAATCATTCTGAATAGATTCAAATCTAAAATATTTTAAGCCCACAAGACAGATTTGAGATCTCTGGGACTTATCCTCACCTCTTTCCTTCTAACCTTTCTGTCTAGCTGATTGACTAGTTAAAAATGAAAATATTTGCCTAACACAACATGAAAACCACAGCAGACATTCAATTCCTGTGGACCGATTTGGGTTATCAGTGACACCAAAAAAAGGTCAGATTAAGTAAAATTATAAATTAGTTTCCATTCGGGATTAGCAAGGAAGCTGTTTTAGGCACCTAACATTTAAACAAAAAAAATTTTCAGTAAATTAGACACCATCAAATTCTCTGACACGTACCGCATTTTGACACAAAGGCTCCTTGGTTTTGATATGGGCTGTCAGATTGAGGAGACGTGGAAAGGAATGTTCTCAGGGTCTGGCTCACACACCAAACTATCTGCCTAAATGGAATGAAGTATGACTAGGATCTTATCAAGGGTGTCACATTTTGGAACCAGTCTTCCCTGCACCCCCTTCCCTAGGGTGAACAGCCCTGTTCGAGGATCTGACCAGTGGAGCCTCACGTTCCCCAGCTGCCCTCTCAGCCACAGCCTTTCCTCGGGGTTGTAGGGATGGCACCAAAAATCATGAATGGGGAACTGGTGTGCAATCCACAGCATATGCTGGCAACAGCTGTCTTTTATTACACATTATCTAATATGAGAAATCTAGGTTTAGCAATTTGGCAGGCTTGCAAACTACACATTCAATTACGACTGCTGAATAGACGAAGCTCCTTAACTACTTGCGAGCCGTAAGATAACGATATCTGGGTTAGATTTACAATTGCTCTTCTTCTGTTTTGAGTCAGATGACTCAAAAGATCAAGCATTAATATTCAAAATGTAATTTCTTCTGCTATTCAGTGATTCCTCATGTCCCTCTTTAGTGGAAAACCCAAGACCAAATACTTCAGCTGTCCCTTTGTGGGACAGGGATAATAATCTGCAGCCAGCCAGATAGCCAGCCCTCCCCAGAGAAGCTCAAAATTCAACACTGTAGCCACTTCTGCTAAATTACAGACTGTTACTTCCTGGTCCCCACTCTCAGTACTCATTTCCTGAAAGTGCTGGGTGGGGGCAGGGGAGAAAGGGAGGATACTGATTCACAACTAAGGTGTTTGTTTTTGTTGTTTGTTTCAAAAGTCCCCAGATTAGCCTTCTGCTCCCTTCCAGTCCCCTGCCTGGCTCCCCAATTCTTGCATGCATACAGTCCCCTCTTCCTCCCACCCCTGACCCCGCCCTTTAAGTCAAGATGATTAGGATAGCAAGGCTCCACAGATGATTCAAAGATACAACAAAATAATGGAGCTGAACTGCTACCTCCTAACATGTAAGTGCCCCTAAGGAACCTAAACAGAATGTAGCCGTTTCCAAGGAAGTTCTCACTGTGGGTTCATGGACCATTTTTTCAAGAAAAATTTTTGCATATTGACTTCAAGCATGCCACAATATGGATTAAAGAATACTCTTCAAGTGCTTTTGTAGTGATATTAACACAGTTTCTACCTAAAGCATCATTAGATGATTAAGATCCCTTGGTGCTGCTAGGAACACGTGAGAGTTAAGGCACCTGACGGGTGCGCCGCCACAAACCCGGTGAAAGCTCCTTGAGGACAGAGCCTGTCCCAGCAATGCACACGTCACAGAGTCCAGCACAAATTCCCTATCAAACTTGTAAGTGAAATCATCCTTCCAGAAGTTGCCTATGAAGTCATAATTTGAAAACTAAAATAAAATTAGGCAACGGTAGCTTGTGATACTACTCATACGCAGTTAAGCTTCTTGCCGGATGCCCGATGCCTGGCTCTCTATAAAACTGCTTCCCAAAGACGATGTAGAACCCTCGTTGGAGTGGGTGGTAAGGCACAAGCACTACTCTTTGGCATCGTAAAAGACTGTTCTTATTTCCTTCCGTCTCCTTCCTACAGAGTTTTCCATTACAGGGATTGTTTTTCCCCTAAAAGTATGTTCAAAAGTAGAAGCCATACTGGGGTGTCTGACACTTCCTCCCACAAATGCAGGTATTGAGATAATATGCACACGCAGAAATCTATTTTCAAATAATTGTGAGTGTAAACACCCAATTGATTCTAAAGATTAATTTGAAACTGCAGGCTAACCAGATACAGCTCTGCAGAAACCAAAGCCAACAGTAGCGAGAAGTATGAATTGTGGACGTCAGGCCTGAAAGTGTTGAAAATAACAGTAGGCACAGAAACACCTGTTCATGCGATTGCCTCACTGGGATCTCGTTGCCTGTAATTCACTCAGTACCAAATGGGTGATTATTCTCTAAAAACCAGTTAAAGGAAATAAACATCCACTGGAAGATTCTGAAATGTTGGGATAAACTGGCATCAAGTCTTATTGATGATAATTGTACAGAATCAGAAGTCTCATGTACAAGAAGTTTTGTTTTGATTTTTTTAAAAAAAGCAATTCTCAAAACAATAAGAAAAAGCTGCTTGAATAGGGGGAGTCTGCCACGAGAAAGAATACAAAAGAAGGGGGAAGATAAGAGACGATCTAGAAAAGATAGAACATCTGCATAAATTAATTGGTATGGGAAGGTATCTGTGTATGTACACACGCAGGCACACACACGTGCATTTCTTATGTCTAAATTCCTCTCATTATCTTCCTCCAATAATCATCTCTCCTACTGATTGCCTTCGTTCAGCTCATGCTGTCTTCACTCTGGCTTAAAACCAGATGTGACTCCTCCATCTTCAATGCCTTTCATATTAAAGTCTCTCAGTCTCCTCTCTGTTCCCCCATTTTCTCTTTCTCCAGCTCCTGCAAACTTTCTCCCTCACTACTAGTCTCTACTCACTTACCAACCCACAACATTTGTAGAATAAGGTTCCTAAAATCCTCTACTGCTATAACATGTTCAGGAGCTCTCTGTGCTGGTCACATTACTGCTTTTTCAGGGGAAGTTGTTCTGCAAAGCAGCCCGGCTCTGAGATCTCTTCTCACCTCCTACACACTCACTGTGTCCTCCTGACACCTTTGATGTTGTGCTATTACACAAACAAGCTCTCAAGGCACCAAGACCTGCGCCTCAGCATTTATTATTCCCTTGTTCTGGAATACCCCTCAATATCTGGAATATCTCTGTCCTTCAAGGTCATATTCAAAGACATTTCACTTGGACGAGAGTATTCATGTTGTTTTACTTTGTGTAACACCCATGAGTTCTGCCTACTGAATTGTAGACCCTAGATGGGCAGGAAACATGCTCTTGTAGTCTTTGTACCTCCTATGCTCAGCATGTCTGTCCCCTGGTAGGTGCTCAGAAACTATCTGTTGCATTGAAATGCCTGGGCTGAAGAGTAGATAAGAGGAGAGATTGCTGAGGCTGCAGGTGTGGAGGCCATAAGGGATGGAAAGTTCCCATCTTGATTCAAATATTACCAACTATCTTTAGCAGCAAGCGTTCTACCAAAAGAAGGAAATCATAGCCTAATCAAGTGAACCATAACTACTGTGATAGCTTCATGGCATATTGAAAAACTTGACTGCTGTAAATCTAAAAACTGAATTAAGATGTTAGTATTTCTCATGTTGCTTTATTTTGAGACAGGTTGTGTAGACTGATAGAAATGTTCATTGTTCCATTTAACTTTGTATCATAAAAGTGCTTTGGATTGAGAAAGATCGATAATCCAAATCATGGCAAATTACACCCTTAACTTCATTGTGAAAAATACCAAGGAATCAGCTACATGTATCACTCAAAAACGATTGTGATTCTCCCATTATGAGATAATTCTCTAATCCTGAAAATACAAGGCTTAAAAGGAGCACATGATGTACGTGCAAAAATTAAGGGCAAAAATTCATACTCTAAAGCAATTCAAATATTTTATGGACAAGTGCTATATCTAAATTCAAATATGTACTTGGGGTTTTATAGCAAGTTATATAAGTAAAACCTGAAAATGCATTATTGTTAAACTTTTTTTTTACATATTAGAAATTGAAAAACCAAAACAAACAAAATAAATTCAGTTAGACATGGATTTTTTCCAAATGAGTTTTTATCCCTAGAGAAATACTTTGCAATAAAAATTTTTACATAGCATAATCTAGCCTTTAATGAACTCACACTACAGGCAGTCACTGTGTTAGGCACTGCACATTTCCTTACTTAATCAGCACAAGAGCCCAATAAGAGTAGTTCTATTATTATCTCCAATTTAGTAAAAAGAAAACTGAAGCTTAGGGAGGCAAATGACTTGCTCAAGATCCCACAGCTCCTGAATGGTGAGGTGACGTTCAATCTGGCACTCGCCTATACAAAAATGCCTTATTCTCCATTAGCACGAGGTACATGCCAGTGTCCTGGAGCCGCAGATAATTAACTTCGTCAACAAAATTTGTCCTCAAGAAAAAGTATTTCTCGTTTGATTATGAAGCGACTATCAAGGCCTGGGAGTGAGGATGGCAGTGTAAGACTCAATGGAGACATAAAGGGGAAATCAATAATTCTGATCCTGGTCGTGTCTATATAAACCATCTTCACGTTTGTTATGATTAACGATTTTCATTTTATCTGAGCACCTCTCCAAATGACAAAAACAATCTTAATTTTTGCCTTAAAAAAATGTTTGATTGTGGTCTCCAATCTTTGGATTGCTCCTCTAGTTCCCTGGGCATCTCGCATCCTTCACCCATGCTTCGTCCCTAAATCCAAAGCCTCTAAAATAATGTTTTTAGTACGAATCAGACAAATGTGTTACTCTACTCTCAGGACGACAGGAACACTCAAAGAGTTACAAAACAGCAATCATACCTGCTTTCGTCCCCGAGGCAAAGTAGCCACTGTGTCTGCCAGCATTTGAAGCCTTCTGTTGTCGTCCATCGTAATGCTGCCGGTGAGCGTAGGGTAAGAGCTATACGCTGGACCAGCGCAGTAGTCCAACAAATTGCCATTGCTGCTCTGCTGCACTAGCCTTTGTAAAGACATTGTGAATAAAGATTACTCCAGTTGGCACATGGTTGAGTGGCCTTGCAGGATGGGGGAAGCTAAAAGTACAACCCTCTGACAAGTAATCAAAAGTAGCAAAGCAGAAAGAGCCCATGTGACTTTTGTGGTTTGAGGTACTTGTTACACAAACTCTATCTTGCAGTTCACTCCCATTTCTCAATGTTTTTTTTCTTTAAACTCCTGGGAGAACCTCAAGCTAATTTTTACAGTTTAAAAAATCAACTTCTTTTTCCCCCCTCACACAGCCAAAACTTTATGCTTTCACATTCTATGGCAAGTTGTGTTCAAAACACCATCTGCCGTTTTTTTTAAAAGAAGAAAGAAAAACTTCCCCAAGTTCTGCCATTTGTTTCCCATCCATTCTCTTACTTAACATTGGCAGTGCAATGCAAAAGTCAGGATATGAGGACATTCGGTTCTTTGTGAATATAAGCAAGAATTACAGGTGTGGTCATGACATTCTTTCACGAAGTCCTTGTAATGTACTTTCCCCAAATATACCCTAGCTCATTAGTGTTCATCAAAAAGACATTGTAGCTGCCACTTGAGTTATAACCATTCAGCATTCTTCTGCTTGCCCTTAAACTACTTTGTCCTTACTAAAATTGCCCATCATCTTTACAAGGGGAAGGAAAAGCCAGCACATTTAGGGCATGATGGTGGCCATAGACAGCATGTTGCTGTAGCCATCAGAAAGAGGTCCGTGGGAGGAATGGAGTAGGCAGGAACATAACAGACAAACCAAGGTGGCACAAGAATGTTGCCAGTGGGTGCCTGCATGTGCATATGGGTCAAGGACACCACCATGACAAAGTACTCAAGGTTACGGATGCTGGGAGGGGAAGGGCAGAGACGGGGGCAGGTAGTTTCAGGGGAGAAGTAGGGAAGGCAAGTAAAAAGAAGAATCAAAACAAAAGTCAAAAAGAGAAGTTTTATATGGCACAAAAAAGTCAAATGTGTTTTTTAAATCTTTAAAAGTCAATACTAGCATTTAAAAGAGTTAGAAAATATTGGAACTAAAGTGGAATGTGTGTATATTGGAAGTCAAGGTGATTTCAACTCAAGCAGAACTTGCCAAATGTAAATAATAAAATTGAATTAACAGTGCTTCAAAAGTTGGATCCAATATAGAAATTTTTAAAATCTTATCACAGCATGATTCATTTTACTAGAATTGGATTATGACATGGGCATAATGATATCTCCAAAAACATATAATGATCTAAATCAGGGATTACAAACACAAGTCTTCAGGGGTCAAGGGGTAACATTAATGTGTAAGGCAAAAGGGAGTGATAAATACTTTGGTAACTAAAGAGTACATCAATTATAAAGACATGAATGTGAAAAATATATTTATATATAG
>NW_012140191.1:3530332-3534371 GCF_000956105.1 Propithecus coquereli
AGATTGATTTTGTAAACATTTCCAGGCTATGAGGCATGTAACTTAAATTAACACTATTAATGGAGGACAGCAATCCACTGTGCCCTAAAAATCTGATAAAGTTAGGTAAATGTTTTTAATATTTTAAAACACTAAGTGGAAATTATACATTTGCCTAATATAAGGCCACATAGGCCAACTAACACACCTACTTTTATAGATGAGTACTAAAATTGTATTAATTCATTGTTACACTGATCTTAAGGTGATGTAAATTATAGAAATCTACCATTAAATTAAGAAATTGGGAAGCAAATTATTTATTATTTAATTTACGAAATGTTTTTAATAAGTAGAATCTTTCAAATCATGCAATCCATGGGTATAAAACCAGAGTCAAAGGCAGGTCTGACATTCAGCAATACATACCATTGTGATCACACCTGTTAATTATATATTTATGACTTGGCCTATTTGTATTGGTCTGTTTTATGTTCTGATTGTCAGGGCCTATGTCATACCAGTTATTAAATATTTTTAATATCATCCTGATCAAAAGTGTCCTTTTTGATAAAACACAGGGAAACTTATCTTTTAAGGGAATATCACTTCCAAAAACATCAAACCGTTGAGTTACAAAGATGTTCTACTGTTCACAACTTCTCTTTTTTTAGGACTGACCTTAAGACAATTATAATAGACTGGACTCTCTTCCCCTTCAGCCTTCCCTTTATTTTAGAGAGGTGATTCTGAAATTGAATCGGATCAAGATACATACGTACTCAAAAGATTTCAAGAGTGTCTCACTGTCCACAAAATAAAATAAAATAAAAAGAATTCCATGTTCTTATCTGACTTCATTCTCTGAAATCTCATATCTTTTTCAGATTTTTGTTTTGAGATTTAACACATTATAGTTAATTGTATACAAATATATTTCTCTGCTAATGTCTAATGTCTCCTAATTTACTTGAGAGCAAGAGTCATCTCTTATCTTTAAATTTATACTTTGTCCTACATATAAAAGTTGTTCAATAAATGTTAGTAAAAAGAAAAGGGTAGAAGTCATAGATGTTAAACAAAATGAATTCAACACTATTCTGAAGCATGAGTAAAGAAAAAACAAACTGGTAGGAAATATATTTACTATGAGCTCATATTCCAAAGGGCTACAATTTTCCCTTAGGAGTGATCTGAGAGAGAAGGACAGAATCTCTTTAAAAATATATCTGCCATGTGCTCTAAGAACTAATATTCCAGTTTTGGAAGTGGGGGAACATTCCTCTTATTAGGAACATTTTGTTCATAAATATGTAAATACTCTTGGAAGGAATTAATCTTTAGTACAAATGAGATGAACCCTGAGGGGCTGGAACATGAGATGATTTGGTAGAGGTGGGTAAGAGGGATATGCCTAGAGTGTGGAACACGGAAAGAAAGGAAGGAAGGCAACAAGACAAACTGGGCCAACCTTACAATCACCAGAAAGAATCCTGGGGTTGACAACAGGGTTCCAGCGCCAAACTACTTGCATTCAAATCCTGGCTCTGCTGCTTTAGAGCCCATGGACTCAATTGAGTCCCCCCCAGAATTCGTACATTAAAGCCCGAAACTCCAATATGACTGTATTTAGAGATAGGGCCTATAAGGACGTTAATTAAGTAATTAAGGTTAAATGAGGTCATAAGGGTAGGTACATGATCTGATGGAATCAGTGCCCTTTTAAGAAGAGATGGCAGAGATCTCTCTCTCTACCGTGTGAGGACACAGCAAGAAGACAGCCATCTGCAAGCCAGGAAAAGAACCCTTATCAGGAACTGAATCTGCCAGCACCTTGATCTTGGACTTCCCCGACTCCAGAACCGTGAGAATATAAATTTCTGTTGTTTAAAGCCACCCAGTCTATCGTATTTGTTACGCTATGGTATTGTTATAGCAGCCTGGGCTGATTAACACACTCTCTAAACCTCAGTTTTTCACATATCTAAAACAAAAAATTTGTAGGGAGGATATAGATAGAATAGCCCATGCATAGCACATGGTGCAAAGTAAGCTATCACTACTGAATTTTGTTTCAAGTAATAAAAATTCAAAAGAAAAAGGTTCAAAAGAAGTGACTTTAATTCTACATGAACTGCCCTATCCATTACCAAATGCCCATATGTGCAGCAAGAATGCCCTCTTCCACTCCGGGAAAGTCTAAAGACTAGAATACATGTGAAGTCCCTGATGTAGTGTATCAGTATGTGTTTGCAAAGCATCATCAGAGCCAACGCCTACAATTTCTTGATTATTAGTCTGACTCACCTATTTATTAGGGTAAACGTGGGAGAGAAGAAAGTGGTTGCTTAAAAAACAAGATTTTCTTTATGCCATTCTGATTTAAAGATAGTTTTTGACTTTTTTGTTTGTTTTATTTTTGCTGTTTGCCTTTATTTGCACAAGAAGACTTTATTTGGCTTCCTGGAATATCATAGGATTTTGTTTTGTTTTGGGTTGCTTATTTGTTTTATTTTGGCCTTTTGACTTTATATGGGTAGGAAGCCTTTATTTGGCTTCCTGGACTGATATAGGAGATGAGTTAAAGTCACATAGGCAATATTTGAATATTGTATTTTTTAATTTATATAAAGTAAATTTAATTAAATAAGGCTATGCTCATATATGAGTGCCCCTAACTGTGGCAACTGTTTTGTCCTATTTATTACCTTATTTGAGTGACTGAGCTGGGTAGATAGATGTTCCCATCTTCCCCAAACCCTTAGTGTGGATCATTGAGCTTAGGAACAACATTCCCCAAAGAGGAATAGCCTTCTTCAGAAAAGGGTAAACTAAAACTCTATAATCAGGACTGGCCCTCAAAACCAGCCAGCTCAGGAGAGGGAAATAACAGCAGCAAAGATCATAAAGGCCCTATATTAGAAATCCTATTGTGAATACAAACCAAATATTCACTTAGAATTGTAACAGACATATTTAAAACAGTACAAAGAAAAACTTTAAACCTAATACAGATGATAGTTTAACAAAAGAGCATATCCATTATGTTTTTAATACAAGTGCAAGGAAACCATTTTTCTGACATATTCAAGTTTAATTCAGTCAAATCATTAAGCTATGGGTAGACTACAATATCATCCAAGGGATTAAGCCACTAAATTCATTTGGGACTTTAAATAGATTAGCTAGATCAGTTTTTCATGAAACAACTCAGTAAGATCATTTCAAGCTTTCTTTGAAATGTAACATTAGATGTCTTTACACATTCACTTGTACTTACCACATAGAAACATCATTAACTGCATCTGTAAAAATTCCATTTTCTTCTTTATCTACTTCAGATTTGGGGATAGGACTATGCATGGTGGGCATCTGGCAGAGATGGATCTCTAAGAGGGTCCACGTTGAAGGTACAAGGTAGTATATGGGCCACGTGGACACAATAGGATATGTGTAGGTTTTAAAAGGCAGCTGTGCCTATGGACATATCCATGCATATATGCAAAATGCTCTGTGAGTGCAATGGAATTGTCTGAGTATTAAGGGGAAGTCTATGCAATAATTTTAAAAGGGTACTTGTGAAAATGTATATTACCTGGGAAAGAGGGGCAAGGGGAGGAGAAAGAAGAAGGCATGAGAGAAGGACTCAGAATTCCAGCCTGATTTCAACTATAGTAGTTTTAATTGCTTTATATTGGGTTCCTATTCATATCACATGATTCACTCAGGTTAAAAAATAAAAACTGAGGCTGAGCTCCAGCCGAAGGAGAAGGGGAGTAAGTAAGGAGGTCTTTATACCATGGCTCGTACAAAGCAGACTGCCCGCAAATCGACCGGTGGTAAAGCACCCAGGAAGCAACTGGCTACAAAAGCCGCTCGCAAGAGTGCGCCCTCTACTGGAGGGGTGAAGAAACCTCATCGCTACAGGCCTGGTACAGTGGCACTCCGTGAAATTAGACGTTATCAGAAGTCCACTGAACTTCTGATTCGCAAACTTCCTTTCCAGCGTCTGGTGCGAGAAATTGCTCAGGACTTAAAAACAGATCTGCGCTTCCAGAGC
>NW_012140191.1:3538056-3575558 GCF_000956105.1 Propithecus coquereli
TTATGCTTCTTTTAGGAACTGACCCTACAGAAGTATTCCTACCTGTGTAGAAAATCATACAAGAATGATTCTTATGGCATTGTTTGTAATTGCCAAAAACTAGAGCTTTAAATGGATATAAATTTGGAATTGGTTAAATAATTTATGGTAATTTAATTCTGTGGAATACTCTGCATCCATTAAATAGTGTAAAATAAACCTTCATATGCTGATAAAGATCTTGAAAGCAAAAAGTGGGGAGAAAGGTAGAAGAACAATTGTGCAGTTGATCCCATTTGTGTTTTATTCTTAAAGGAAGATCACATATGTATATGTACACTAACATGTCTAGACATAAAGAGACTAGAAAAACATATACCAACCTGTTAATAGAACAGTCGTTACCACGGAAGCACTGGAGAAGGAGTTGTGGGAGAAGGCCCGGAAGAGAGTGAAGGAGGACTTTCGAAGTTTATGCCATTCATGGTTTGAACCTTTTACAGTAAGTATGCATTCATATATTATTTGGTAAACTTTAAAAATGCCAATATTTCACAGAGAATTTTTAAAAACCAATATGTTGGTAATAATATCTTATGGTGTTGTAGGGCCTGATACTCCTGTTTATGCTCCCTAATGAGAATTACTGGTTTTTCCACTGGATGTTTGGCGTTTGTTGACAGCCTAAGATTTTGTTTTGCTTAATGGGATTTTTTTTCATCCTTTTAGGTAATTCTTTCATATTTCTTTATCATTTTCTTCCAACCAAGTAAAATTCCTCCTCCAAATGGTTTGCTGAAGTCTCCACAAAATAATACAGTAAAGTTGAAGAACACAATCACAGGCCATTAATTTTTATGGAGGTAAAGGCCATTGGTTTGTCCTTTTGAATCCACTGTTTCTAAAGTGGTAGTTCTCTACTGTGTAATTCACTTCTCATTAGTCATTTATTACCCCGACCCTTCTCCACCACACATGCACAGTTCCATTTCAAAATCCAAATCTTTTATCAAAATTCAAAGTAAACAATGACAGTGTTCTTTCCTCTTCCCTTAGCTAACAACCTGCGTCGCCATCAGTGCTTGGCTTTTACTTAATCTAACCCTTGCCCAATGGGTGTGGGCAGGCAACCCCACAGATTCAGGAAGGGCTTCAGGGCTTTAGAAGGTAACTTCTTAGAAAGCAAGAAACCTGTTCAGGGACTGGAATTTTGTGTGGTACTTGGAACAGCAAAACACCAACATGAAATCTAGGTTATTTCCCCCTGGCCTTTGAGTAAAATCAAAACTCTTTAGCCTATCTTTCAAGGTCCTGCATGTTCTAGTAGATCCTATGACCTCATATCATACCACACCCTGGTCATGCTGGACTTCCTTCTGTCCCTCTAATAGAAAGCAGTTCCTCCTTAGGGCTTTTGCACTCCCTATTCCTTCTGCCCAACATACTGTTCTCCCTGACCTATTTCATTTGTGTCTGTCTGTCTCTCTCTCTCCCCTTCCAAACCCCAACTCAAATATTACCTACTAGAGAGGCCTCAACTCCACCCAACTGAATGAATAAGGGTGTTAAGCCACATCCAGATGGAACAGCTTCAGGGACAGCTTTCACTTTAGGGTTCCCAAAAAAGGCCCCCCTCCCCCCCCCAATCTAGTCATCATCTTTTAACGGGCCCCATGAACAAACAGAGAATGAACCCACACACATGTTTCCCCTGTATCTTTCTTATGCTTTGGATTCCCAGGCCAGTAGGGCCTTGACAACCAGAGCCCTGTAACATCTAACTACTTGGCCTTTTGTGTTGTTTCCCAGAAATGGCAGAATTTCTGCAAGATAAAGGAGTTCAGATGCCGGAAGACCACTGCTGCAGACTTCCTGAGGCCAAGACTCACCATTCCTCACTAATTTGTAAGTTCTGAATCAAACCACCTGCCTGCATTAATTTCAACACAACCTGCCCTAATGCATGTAGCTCCTCATTAATTTCCACATTCTGTAACCCCTTTTAAAAGCCCCTACTCTCTGTTAGTTGGGAAGACAGATTTGAGGATGCTTCCCCATCTCCCGGCTGGTGTCAATTGTATATAAAATTCCTTTCTGTATTGGCAAGCCTCACTGTCCCAGCAATTGGTTTTCCGTGTGGCAAGCAACCAAACCTAGGCCAGAATCCCCTTGTGGTTTCAATAACAATCTGAAGCTGCTTGGATCAGCTCTGCCACCTGTAGAGGACTTGCCTTTGATGATAATAGTAAGTGAATCAGCAGAGAAGGGCCAGCAGGAAGGAAGCAACTGAGGATGCAATGTTCCTCACCTTCTTCATTTTTGTTTTCAGAGTCTAGAAAGGTGTGTGCATTTTCAGAGTCTAGAAGGGTGTGTGTGTGTGTGTGTGTGTGTGTGTGTGTGTGTGTAGCAGAAGGCATTACAGAGAAGCAATAAGATAACTTCTTAGAAAACCAGAATTTTCTATTTTTCTCTATACTTGCTTACTTACAATTTTTAAAAAGATATAAAATCTCAAGTGCTTTGAGATTCATATGTATTAATAATACATAGAAGAATACTATAACAGTCATTTCTGCATGCCCATAACCTAGCACAGAGCCTCATCTACAATAAGTAGCAATAAATAGTTCTCAAATTTTATTAAATTAACATAATAAGTCAAACAGATACAGTGAAAGGTAGTAAGCACAAGAGAGAAACCAATAACCAATATGTCCCTCTTTGATAAATTCATACTACTTCTTAGAATCCTCAATAAAGAACAGAATCAACAAAAACTGATTCTCTCTTTACATACACACACATACACACACACATAGAGTCATCCCTCAATATCCATGGGAGATTGGCTTCAAGCCCCCCACGGATACCAAAATCCATAGATGCTCAAGTCCAAGTCCCTTGTATAACATGGTGTAGTGTTTGCATATAACCTACACACATCCTCCCGTATACTTTAATTCATCTCTGGATTACTTATAATACCTAATACAATGTAAATTCTATGTAAATAGTTGTTATACTGCACTATTTAAGGAATAATGACCAAAAAAAGTCTGTACATGTTTAGTACTGACACAACCATTCATTTTTTTCCAAATATTTTCAATCCATGGTTGATTGAATCTATGGATGTGGAACCCACTGACACGAGGGCCAATTGTGCATATTCTCGAAGTCATAAGAAGATACTAGGTGAGTTTACAGAATGTCAGACTGGAAGGAACCTCAGAGTCATCTCACTTAACTCCTTTAATTTGCAGGAATTAAAAAACTGAGGCCCAGAAAACATAGCAGTCTTGCCCAAAGAGACAGAGTGATTTAATGGCAGAACTACGACTAGACTACTTAGTCTTCTTCAGCTTTAATTACACAAGCATTTGCTGAGCATTTAGTCATAATAAGAGATAGACAGTGTGCTAAATGTGTCTAATCTCACACAAACCATAAGAATAATATGACATTTATCATTCTTTTCCAGACGAGAATACTTCAGCTGACACATTTGCCCAAGATTACGCGCCTCACACCTTGGACAGCCAGGATCAGAATCCACGTCATCCATCTCCACTGATGCAAGGTTAACCACTCTGCAATACTGCCTCCCCACAATTATCTGTGTGAGGATGTAAAAGTGAGCTGGATATAATCCCTGCCCTCACGGAAATAAGAATCCAGAAGGGGACATAGAAACTGAAAAATAAAGTTTCAGTATGATTGCAATTAAAACAAGGACTCTAACAAATACTATGGATTTACCAAGAAGGGTCAAGGTATTTCTTCTATTTTAGCTCAGCTTGTACCCCTAAGAGGTTTACAATCTTGATAAAGTGATATATGACAAGGATGTAACTAACCATAATAAAATGAAGACTATCAATTATTGGTTACACCTGTTGTGGATTGAATTGTGTCCCCCTAAAAGTTATGTTGAAGTCCTAATTCTTGGTACTTCAAGAGGAATCTTATTTACAAATAGGGTCTTTGCGGATGCAATCAAATTAAGATGAGGTCATTAGGGTGAACCCCAACCCAATATGACTGGTGTTCCATAAGAAGAACACCATGTGAAAACACACACACAAGAAGAACCCCATATGATGACAGGAGCAAATTTTGGATTGTAAACTTTGCAGGTGCAAGCCAAGGAGCACCAAGAATTGATAGCCATCACCAGAAGCTAGGAAGAGGCAAGGAGGCATCTACCCAGCCTCAGAGGAAGCATGGCCCTGCTAACACCTTAATGTCTAACTTGTAGCCTCTAAAACTGTGAGAGAATAAATTTCTATTGTTTTAAGCCACTGAGATTGTGGTAATTTGTTAAGGCAGCCCTAGGAAATTCAGATACTACCCTTCTTCCTTACATTCAGAAATATTTAAGACAAAATTAGAAATGGAATGTGCTGTCAACCCTGAGAACGGTTGACTACCAGCACCTCCTTGTCCTGGATGTTGACTCAAAACACAACGGAAGGATTTTGAAATGACAAGTATTGAAATTTTATAAACAAATATTGATATATGGCAAAAAATTGCTCTGAATTCAGAAACAGTGACATTTTCTCTTTAGCCGAGCACTGTGAGCATCTGATTTCACTAATAAACTGGGAGCAGGGGGCAAAAAGGTTGTGAAATGAATGATGTAGCCCCAGATAGTTGGACAGCTGGCCCGGTTCCCAAAACAGAAGCCTAGAGAAATTGCCACGAAGTCCAGGCACTGACTTTCCAGAGGCAGCCAGCTAGAACTGTTCCCTCCTCATCAATGAAAAAATACGGCAGCTACTGCCTCCCTGCGCAAACACTGGACCTCGTGGCTCTGCTGGCATCAGCCAGAGAATGGTCCATTTCTCCTGTTGGGTAAAGATACTATCTTCTGCTTAGCAGTAATGATTTCCAGTGTCAGGCAAACCCATCAATTACCATGTGTGTGCCCATTTACACCGCTGATTTTAAAAAGGGGATTATTGAGATAAAACCAGCAAAAAGAAGAGAGGACCAACGGCCAAGTAGAAGACAGTAGCAATTATCTAGGCTCCAGAACATCTTGTTTCCTTCCCTAGCTCTACCACCTGCCAGCCATAGGGCTTTGATAAAGTCAATGCCAGTTTGGGGTATATTTCCCCGTATACCCAATGCGGGCTGAAATGCTACATCATTATGAGGATCAAAATAAATCAAATAGAAAATGGAAAAGATCTTTGAGAATGCAAGGTCTTATAATAAACATTTAGGGGTTTAAAAGTTCCCTGGAGGATGCTAGAATTTGACACACAACCTATACTTTCCTGATACCATATTCCTAAAGACCACTGTGGTCCAATTCCACTACATACACCATAAGGGTGGGGACACAGATTTGGGACACTACAGCTACAGAATAAACTTTAAACTCCTTCACATATTTCGTAACACTTCCCCTCACCCATGTCCAACATCCTTTCACGTCTACATGAAAGGGGTGTATGCACGTCCTGCTTACTAGAGGAATAAGTCTAACTGGTTACATTTGGTCTCTTATGCCCTAAAGCAAGTTATTTAACTGATCTGTGCTTCAGTGTCCTCAGCTAAAAAACAGGACCAATAATACTACACACCACCAAGTAAACACAACAGTGCCTAACACACAGTTACTTGCTCAACAAATGCTTCCTACAATCATTATTAATATTACACACAGCCTGTACTCCAGCTACTTAGGGCTGCTGTGTTCCCTGAACCCCCATGGCTCTTTCTAGGCTCCTACGTTTGTTCACAGCACATTGCTCACCTAGATTCACCTCCTTTACCTCTATCTGTAGAAATTCTACCTACTCTCCCAGGCCCAATTTAAATGCCACATTTTCCTTGAAGCCTCATCTGATATTCCCAAGCATCTCCTCCTCAGATAATCCAAGGCATGCCTTGGAGATCTCTCTTATGATTAATCACATTTTGCCTTGTTAAAATTATATATACCTGTCTCTTCTTCTTGGGAGCGCCATCTCCCCACGCCCACACCAAGACAGAGTTCTTTTCTCATTTATTTTGTATCCCTCTAGCACTTAGAAGAGTGACTTTTTTTATAAGAGCTACTCAGTAAGCATTTGATGAATACATTCATAATCCCCAAAGCTCTGGCAGTTGATTTATTTTCCCAGTGATTCTTTACTTTGGGCAATGTAGGTGTTTGTCGAATAATATTTACTGTGTTTTTAATATTTAAATGTAATTTATGCATACTGGGTTGTTCGGCTTAATCGCAATGAGTATGGAATAATTTTGTTTTGAAAGCAAAACCCGAAACAATAATTTTGTTTTGAAAGCAAAACCCAAATACAGCAATAATATACATTTTACTTTATTTCTTTGATGATAAGGTACCATCAATTAAAATATGCACCATTGGTTTACTAACTGCTTCTCAAGAAAATTTTCACATTAAGTATACCCACAGATGGTAAGAAGCATCCTGATTTCAAAAATGTGAAGCTGGAGAAGATAGGCGTCAGAATTGAAGAGTGCAGTTTGGGCTCTTCTCTCTCAACACAGCCGTGCCCCTCCGTGCCCCAAGATGTGCACACATTAAAGTACAAGAAAGAATGAAACTCGCCATGACAATCATGTAGGGAAGAACACAGCTCCCATCTCATTTGTCTCAGATTTCTCTTTTATTCATATGATTGGACCTCATCCTTTGTCACTTTTGCCTCTGGCATGTCTGACATCTGTCTCCTTCTTTCCTGAGGTTCAGTCTTCAACACAACACAATAGACAACAGCTGGTCTCCCATAAACAGTCCCTCCAATCTAACTGTTTCTGTCTTACAGTGTGACATCCCCGTAACTATGAATTAAGGCTAATTTTCTTAGCCTTGCATTCAAAATCATCTACAATCTAATTCACAGCTAACTTTTTTTTTTTTTTTTTTGAGACAGAGTCTCACTGTGTTGCCCAGGCTAGAGTGCCATGGCGTCATCCTAGCTCACAGCAACCTCAAACTCCTGGGCTCAAGCAATCCTCCTGCCTCAGCCTCCCGAGTAGCTGGGACTACAGGCAGGCGCCACCATGCCCGGCTAATTTTTTCTATATAGTTTTAGTTGTCCAATTAATTTCTTTGTATTTTTTAGTAGAGACGGGGTCTCGCTCTTGCTCAGGCTGGTCTCGAACTCCTGAGCTCAAACAATCCGCCCGCCTCGGCCTCCCAGAGAGCTAGGATTACAGGCGTGAGCCACCGCGCCCGGCCCACAGCTAACTTTTAATCTTAACATAAATAAACTAGCTCACTGCTCTGAGATGTAATAGTCTTCCTCCTGACCATTCACCTAGCATCATCCTACGTCTGTTTCGTCATTTAAACTATTCTCTCTGCATAAAACCCCTCTCCCCATCTCTATTTTTTTTACTTTCCCTTGTTTATTTATTTATTTTAATTGATAAATAAAAATTGTGTACATTTATAGTGTACAGCATGATGTTTTACAATATGTATACCTTGTGGAATGGCTACATCAAGCCGATTAACATGTACATTACTTCACATACTTATCATCCTTTTGGGGGGGTGAGAACACTTAATATCCACTCTCTCAGCAATTTTCAAATATCCAATATGTTGTTATTAATTAGAGGCCTCATGGGGTATAATAGGTCTTTTGAACTAATTCCTCCAGTCTAACTGAAATTCTGTATCCTTTAACCAATATATCCCAACCCTCATCTCTATTCACTGAAATTCTATACTTTGTTAGGATCTGAGCTCAAATGCCACTTCCTCTGTGGAGTGTTCCCTGATGACAGCAGCCAGAATGTCTGATTGCCACTCCTGAACTCCTATATCTGTGCTACTCTCGTAGTCCTGACACATCACCACACAGCCCAGTCATTTGTTTGCATGGCCATTCTCCTACTAGGACAAGAATCTCATTTTATATCTATATCTGTATCTATATATCTGACCCCCATAGGTTTAAACAATGTCCTGGTTTAGTAAAAATTGGATGAGTATGTTAAAAGAATAGACAAAGTATTTGGTGCAGATAATTCAGTTGATTGAATGTCACATGGAGGTTTCTGAGGTGACATAGAGGGGGCCAGAGCAGATAAATATGACTGACATTACATTTTTATTTTAAACTATTTCACATGCTCATTTGCTGAAACACTCAGAAGCTTGGTGGAGGAATGCCAGGCATGTTTAGGGGTGCACTGGGAGATAAAACAGCTACTGTCCCTACAAATTGTTTTCTTTAGACCAAATAGAACAAGTGGAAAGTGGAAATGATAACAGGTTAAATATTTTGAGGGTCAGAGAGAGGGAAAACTAGAGTATATGCAATCACCCAAATACCTGTGCTTTAGATTAGCAGTATCAGAAAACAATGTCCTCACCCATTTTACAGGAGAAGAGAAAGAAGCATTTTATGTCTTTCCTGCTGGTGATACAACTTCAGCTGATAAGCTAACAGGGAGAATTCCAGCACCACCCTTCTCTGTAACACTGGAGAAGAATAAAAATGAAGTATGTGTAAGCCATGCATCTGGAAAGAGACAGTGATTACTGGCCAGGACTGATTAAAATTCTTCCTAGGACCTCAAAGAAGTACACTGATCATAGCTACGCAATGAAAGGAAAACATAACAGCTGCTTACCAGAGCACGTGTGGAGTGAGGAACAAAGACAGCAAAATATATCACTGGCTTCTAGCCACAAGCTAAGAAACTGAATGAAGGAAAAGCCAAATTTTATCGATCTGTTGCTCCTATCTATGATATATTCAACTCAATAATCGATGTGTAGGATACTGCTTTCACTCACTGGTGAAAAAATTGTTAATAACCCCACGACTTTCTTGTGCTGCTGTATTTTATTCCCCCCCAAATAATAGTTATCTCAAGGACAAAGTGTGTTTGCCCTTTTGTTTCACTCGTAACATGCTGCAAAAAAATTGTGTATAGGCTACACACAAATGCATAACCACATAAGGAATGTATCCTTCCCTCTTCACTCTGGAAAACAGACCCAAGGCTTTCCCCCCAGAACCAGGGGTTGTAGGGTGATTTTTTTCTTCCAACATTTTGACTCACATCTTTCCTTAGCTTAGAGAATCAGTTTACCAGGTGGCTTTTAGAGATTTTTAAAAACAGATTATTTTGAAATCCTTTCTAAAATGCAGGGGTAACATGATCAATAGTGTTCACTACAATTAACTTTGATTTGTTTTCCAACTACTGCTGACTGATGATTTTATTATATGTACACCTTTGAATTTTTCAAAGGGTAAAAATTCCCTTAAATAGTAAGTAGTTCATATGTACATATATTTGTGTAGAATATTGGGAGCCTTTAGGGACACACTAGGAGGTTAAATGGCTTTTGTCGTTTTTCAAGTGAACCACCTTGGCTTAATCTAAACTTCCCTTTTCCCCATTTTTGAAATGTGATTTCCCTGAAGGCAAGGACCATATTGTGGGACCTTTGCACTACATGGGGTGTTGAAGATCATCCGCTGGTTGCTTAACAAACCCTGAGGCCCTGTTTGCCATTCTCCAAGTGAGTAATAGTTAATTATTTACTTGTTTCCATGGGCTCCTGAAGGACTTGGGCGCAGAGGAGAATTTTTTGTTATTTTGTTTTTAAGTACTGGTAGTCTGTTTGTTTTATATAGCTTTGTAATTTTCATTCTTTTCCTTTTCTTTTTTTAAGTTTTTTGCAAAAACTATAACAAGATTTGCAAAGAAACACAACAAATTGGCATGCAAGCCAGGTTTGAGAAAAAGTAGGGCAGGCTTAGAGGAAACCAGTGGACTCTCCAGAAGACACGGTACTTGCATTGATTTTTCTATATTCATTCGTTTTTAGAGTTGGTATTTGAACACTGCTAAGAATAAACAAGACACAGCGGGCTTCGCAAAGGGAAGGAAATGAAGATAAGCACTGAACCCAAATACCAACATTAAAAAATTTGGAATAAAATTTTCCAAATTCTATGAGTGTTTCCTCCCTAGTTTTAAAAAATGCTGTATTTTTTTTCTTAATGAAGCTAACTCAATGCACTCTGCATGTTTTTTCTTGTTTTATATTCCCAGTAGATGAGAAGCCATTATAAAATTTGAGCCGAGGACTTTAAAAATCACCCAATACTATGCCCTCATTTTACTGATATAGACAAGTGGTGAAGCAGCCAGCCTGAACACACACGGGATCATTGGGAGTAGCTGTGGGATTAAGCCCTGGCCTTCATCTTCCCACATTATTAACCTTCCCTCCAAACCACACTACCTTTTACTGGAAGATCATCATTAGATCTGTGCCTTGTTCTCATCTTTCCTCATAAATCCAAACTTGCAAATTTCCCATCATTTTTATTCTCTTTTCACTGATCTCTAAGATTTCCACATGGCATGAGATAAAGAAGAGATAACTTTTGAATAAAACAAAATAATCAGTTCATTAGTTCATAATGATATCAAATATTCCAGATTTTTAGCTTTACTATTTTTTATTTTTCCAGTAAAAATAATTCTTTGCTGCTATTTTCTGAATTAAGACCAAAGTCTCATACATATTTTCATTTTTACTCTTTTCCTACTTCTTTTCATGTGCTACAGATCAGATTGCTAAGATTTCTGAAGCCTAACACAAGAATCCTTTAATACTCAAGCCTGCTGCTGCCTACTGCCTGTCATCTATCCATCAATTCAAAAATGAATATGTAGGAATGTATTTTATAGTCTTGGTAGGACAAATTTTTTAAAAACTGCTTGATTTTACAACATTTGCCAAATTGCTGGAAATCTACTCTGACAGAAAAATAAACAAAGAACCCTCAATACTGAAACATAAGAAAGCAAAAAAAAAAAAAAATAGGTCATTATTCTTCACGTACATGGAAAAATCCTTCTTCAGGTACATGGAAAAGATCCAAGTGAAAATAGTACTAAATGAATTACTGACTTCCTTTTTCCTGCTCTTTGAAATTAAATAAATCTAAGACACGTTTTTGTGCTTAGTCATTTGGGATGGGCTAAGATAGGAGATAGAATATAGGTTTAATCATGGTAGCTGGACTTTCATTGGAAAATAAGTTAAATATATCAAAGCAATAAAAATTCATTGTACTAAATGTGCACACTTGAATTAGCATGTCCTTTTTTCATGAGAAGTAGTAATTACATGGATATGGAAGGGATCTCATATTCTAATAAATATTCTCCTCCTGAGCTATTGCTGTCCAAGATGAAAAACTAAGAAAATGCAAAGTTAATTTAATAGAAAAACAGTAAAATTTAAAAAGTGCACTTGGACATTGGCACAGTCTCTTTGCTCAACATCAGTTCATAAAAGAGCAAGATTTGGGGGAAGTCATTACAAAAACTTCCTAAGTGTGTTGTCTAGGAAAATGATGCCTTTCCCTCGTCCCTGTCCCCAAAGAACAAAGAAGAAAGAGGAGAATAAAAGGTAAGAAGAGAGGAAAAAGGAGAAAGGAAAGAAGGAAAAACAGCAGGAGGGGGAAAAGTTTGAAGGCTCTTCCTGAGTGACGCAAAGACTCCCTCAGAGGGAGAAAGAGGATCCAGTTTGACTCCCAAATTATTATTAATTATATAATTCAGATCTTTCAGCTCAACCGTCCATTCTAATCACCTTTCTATCCACATCGAAGTTAGAATCACAAAAATCAAAAAATATTATTAGTGCTAAAAACATCCTTGGGACAGTCAACTGCCTGGGCTTCATTTTACAGACAACGAAACTTAGGTAGCAAGAGGGTATTTAATTTGCCCAAAAACACATGGAAAATTATCCTAAATAAATTATAATAGAAAACATAAATTTATCCCAAAACAAAATTACTCTTGGGAGGGTAGGTCTTTAGATTAGTTTAATAGTAATTGTATTTGATATTTGAATATTTAGAAAACATTTATCTCTTGCGCTTGAGTGCTCAATCCCATGTACATGAAAACACACACGTGGGAAACTTTAGCTAAAAGCTGTCACAGGAGTAACCCTTCTAGATCCTTGACTTTGGTAACTGGAAGAGCTAGAGCTGAACTGGTTGGTGAAAAGCAAACTTTGCCTACTCAGTTTATTTCGTGTGGGTGAAACTTAAATATAAACAATAATTTTTGGGTAAAGAGAGCCCCCGTATTAGCCTTGCACAGGGTTGTAGAGATCTGGAAGATAATTCGGAGAGGGAAGTCAGGAGGAAGCTCAGACCTCCATACAGGATCTGGACTGGTCAGGTCGTGTGAAGCTTGGCCTCATATGAATCTTTATCTAAAGGAGGACAGGACATGCCGACCTGGCACTCCTCAAACATCCAGACAAGAACAAGCTGTTTATTATTCTTCATGTGACCACTTGAGTGGCACTTCCCCGAATGGGAAGACCATTCAACATCAGCATCGATTGCCAGGGAAATTTGTGCAGTATCTTCTTCTGAACTTTTACAAAGTTAGGCAAGACATCTGGCGAAGGGAGTTGCATGGAATCCATGGCTCCACATAAGAACTGAGCAGTAGCATTGAGCACCCATCTACCCTAACAAGTTAAGCAAAGGAGTAAAAATGTAGAAAAAGAAAATACAACCTATTCTCTTAAAAAAAAAAAAAAAAGGCAAAGAGGAAATTGCCTTAGTCTGTCCCCTAGCATTTGTAGAAGAGAATATGCTGGAACACACTATCAAAAATCATCCATTTGTGGGGCCACAGTTTCTGCCAGAGTAACCCGATTATCTTTGACTCACTTTTAATCTGGGTGGATGTGGTGAGAATGGCTGATGTTGCTTAACAGCATTCAGACTTGGTGTTAAATATAGAAAATTTACAAAAAGATTCTTATCTCAGGGGGAGTGGAAAATATTGTCACACAGAGATGAAAAAGTCCAAGAGAGGAAGGTGGGAAACATCCCCTTCCTGCCACATTTCATCTGTGCACAAAGCTCCCACCAGCTTCAAAGGAGGATATGTACCCAAAAGAAACAGCTAAGTTTGTGGTGGGGATAGAATAGTAGGCCGATTATGAATAGCATTACACACACACACACACACTCATACACACACAAATATATATTACCTGAGATTACTGGTGGAAAAATGACAAACTATTCAAATCTGAAAACAGGATAACTAAAATATTGTTACAAGGTGCAAAGAGAATCAATTCTGAATACTATAACCTTTAATACAAAAGAAAGGTTTGGAATAACAAATCTCAAGAAAGGTTTTCTTTAAAAATCATAATGCCAGTTTTATGACTTTAATATACAATTTTCTGTGGCCCTGATTCTCAGACTAGCTTACACATCAGTTGGATCTTGTTAGTATACTTGAAGATGGAAAGAAACATTGTTGGTTTTGAAACTGCATTTTATAAAATTAATAAAGGGTCAAAGGTGGGAACTGTGGTAAGGGAAATATATGTATATATAATCAGCTATTGTTCCCCAGCTTGCTTTCCTATAATTGCTTACTACTTCGGAGTCACATAGTTGATGGTCATAAAGACTCATAGTTTTCTCCATTTCTCGCGTAGATGACATTGCCCTTGCGAAGCCTAAGGCTAGTTTTTGAGATATCTTCCAGGCCTTGCATTCTGGTGAAACAACTGACCCACCCAGACCAGTGGCCCAGACTGAGGCATTTACTCAACTCATTTTGCAACCCCCACCCAAGAACCGACTCAGCAAAGAAGACAATTTCTACGCCCCTATGGTTCATGCCGTGAATCCAGCCAATTAGCAAACCTAATTGCATAGCCCTTTGTCCACCAAACCATCTTTAAAAACCCTTTCTTCCAAATTCTTGGGAGACAGATTTTAGAACTTGCTCCGATCTCCTCACTTGCTGCTTATTATATTAAACTCTCTCTGCTGTAACTCCTGCTGTTTCAGGGTATTGGCTTCCTCTTGAGCAGCAAACAATGAACCTGGTAAGGCTATTTCTCTTCTCATAAACGTACCACATTATAGCGCTCACTTCTAAAAAGAGATAAGGAAAATAAAGGAAGAAGATGTATATAGCAAAACAGTTAAGGACTTTCTATGCCAGTGTATTGGGTAACCAACCACCGGTATTACTATGTATTTGGGGTTTGTGTCTGTAAAAATCATTAAAGTTAAGCTCTAACATATAAAGAGAATCAAATTTCATATATCCAGATTTTGAGGAAATTGTCCTATCGTCCTTTGACAATTATATGTTTTAAACATCCTTTGTTAGATCACATTTTGATTTTTTTATTTAGAAAATATGATCAGAGTAATTGAACACCAAATTTTTACCACATTTACTTTACACATTGTATATATAATATATACAGAAAAACTTGAGTTGATGGTCTAGATCATGGGTGGGGAACCTTTCCATGTTAGAAGGACACATTAATTTAGCTGTAATCATGTAAGACCTCATTCAAGAAACTTCATTCCTTTTTTTTTTTTTTGAGACAGAGTCTTGCTCTGTCTCCTCGGCTAAAGTGTGATCCTCCTGCCTCAGCCTCCTAAATAGCTGGGACTACGGACATGTGACAGCCACAATGCCTGGCTAATTTTTTCTATTTTTAGTAGAGACAGGGTCTGGCTCTTGCTCAGGCTGGTCTTAACTCCTGATCTCAAGCAATCCTCCCACCTCTGCCCACCAGAGTGCTAGGATTTCAGGTGTGAGCCAACACACTTGCCCAAAACTTCAATTAGATAAACTTAAAAATGTACATTATTTTCTAAAAATCTAACTGCTATGTACTAAATAATTTCAAAACATGAAAATTATTTGTTAATTTTAATGTTAACCTTTTAATGACTTTGTTCTATCTACTTTTTGCTGTAAAACATTTGAATATTTGGTTGCAGCATGGAGGTCGCAGTTTCAGTCGATCCTCTAGATGGGTATCGGTCACTTGCAACGTTAAGGACATCTTGATTTGGGTTAGGTAGGAGAATGTAGATTCGCAGCAATAAGTGGTTGAAAATCAAGAAAGCATTTTTCAGGTATGTTGCTGAAGGCATGGGTATTCTACTGCATTTTTCCATATTTCAATTGGATCTTTCTTAGCATCAAACAATGACGTTAAAATGTCATCTACTGAGAGCTCAATCAATTCCCTCTGTAGTGCTTTGGATGCATTGGTGATATCAACTCGGTGAGGCTGAAATGCTAATTTAAGTGTGATGTCATGATTTTCAAAGTCAGTGAACCTTTCATCATATTCTACAATTATTAATAATAGATCTATAACAGCTGCTTATTCTTCAAATGATTCACATGTATCATCCTGCTCATCAATGACCTTTACTAACTGGGGAAAATGTTCACCCAAATTTCCTTTAGAAGAAGTGTTTTGAAAAAAGATAGCTTTTTTCAAAATGCTTGGATTTTTTTTGCCACATATCATATATAGACTTAGTTTTACCTTACAAAGAAATATTCAAGTGGTTTTGATTTGACATGATATCACACAGAAATGCTACATTCCTATAGAAATCTTTTTTCAGTAATTCACATTGCTGATCCTGTTCTTCATAAAATTTAACTATCTGTACTCACAGAGATAAAATTTTTGATAACACCGATCCCTGTGATAGCCAACACACTTTAGAATGATACAGAAAATCCACACTGAATACCTCATCATTAAACTTTAGCATCTTACGAAACTGACAACGCCATATTACATTTGTATAATATAGGTAACAATACTTTGTTGCAAAGTGTCAATTAAAATAGTAGCTTTAGCACAGAGATTTTTCTGATGCAAGATACGATGAAAAGAAATGAGAGCATCTGGATCTGCTAATACTTTTTTATCTGTGCAATAAACTCTTCATGTTTTCCTGTCATGGAAGGAGCACCGTCTGTACATACGCTCACTAAATTTACCAAATTGAGTCCAACTTCACAACATTTATCTTGAACGTTGTTGAAGATATCTATCCCCCCATGTTCTCTTCACAAGAGTTACCAAAGCAAGTAACTCTTCATAGCAAAGACAATCTGTTATGACCCGAATGAAGTATAAAACCTGTGCCAAGTCAGTAGTATCAGTTGATTCATCCAAAGTGATTTAAGAATATATATTTTCCTTTGGAAGTATTGTATGAAGCTGTTCTGTTAAGTTGAAGGCTAATTCGTGCTGCCAATCAGTTATGGGTCTCCTTGAAAGAGACAATTGTTTGTACTTTGAAACATTATCAGGGTCTAAGCATCCTACAACTTCAACAATCCGTTCTTTCACAATTTCTGCATCACTGAAAGTCTTCTCTTTTTCCTGACTATATAAGCTACCTTATAAGTTGCATTATTTCCAGGTCTTATTGCTGCTTGAAAGAATTGTCTTTGCTTTTGCTTTTCATCTTTTAATTTCTGCAATACAACATTTTGTGCCTCTCCCTCTAATTTAAAATATTTGTGGTCCCTACGAGTGTTATAATGCTGATGAGCATTGAATTTCTTTAATGTTGATATTGCAGCATCACAAAGCAAGCAAGTCATCTTATCTTTAGCAGAAACAAGATAATATTGCAATTCCAATCCTCATCAAAAAATCTGTTTTCTTCCTTTAGCATTCTCTTGGTATCATTTGACATGATAGGCTGTTAAGCAGACAGAATTAAAAAAAACACTGTCTAGCCGTGCAAATTCACAAATTACACTTCAAACAGAAACACAGTGCGCTGTTTTCAAAAGCTGATAACAGACCAGCATACTTGACCCCATGAACTTTTGCCAACCAGCCTCGTGCAGTAGTGGTACCAGTCAGGCAGGGTAAGTTAAAGCTAAATCATGGGCATAGCAGCCATCAGTGTAGCCCTTATGGCTTACAAATGTTCTAATTCTGCTGGTCAATCTGGGACAATTATTTTGTTGAAACTTATTTTATGCTTTGGTAGTTTAAATATGTTAATTTTAAAGATAAAATAAAATATAAGAGATGAACAAAAATGTATTAATAAAAATAAAAGGATTTGTTCTGCAAAATTTGGATTCAGTCAAAAGGCCACACTTAATAAGGACCTAGAAGGCCACATGTGGCATTAAGGTCACAGTTTCTCCACCCCTGGCATGGTCTCTGCCTAGCATCAGCCTCCAGCCTAGTAAAAGAACTCAACAAGCCCACCTCTGTAGAGTACAAGACAAAAAATAACACAAAGAACTTCAAAAGACAGAACAGAAAGATTAATTTCTTCTTTGAATTCCTTCTTTGAAAATGAAAGACAAGTTTAGAGAATCAGTACAATTTCAAGTTAGAAATGGTGTCAGGGGAAAAACCAGCATTTTACATGTGAATGACAGGATGAAGAGAGCCATCAAGAGGAGAAAACACGGAGAGGAAACTCGCAGAGATCAGTTAAGGAGGCTGGTGTGCCAGAAGTGTGGGCGGCTTAGTAAAAGATGACTACCGAGCACCTTACTGGGGCTCGATGGGTAAGGGCCCCCTTATCTACTATGATAAATACTTTGAACTTGATTCAGTGGTCAAAAAGAAACCAATTTTTTTAGCACAGGCATAAGTTAAATAAATGGGAATTTTAGGAAAATTGACTAGGCAATGGCCTATAAGATAATTGGAGGGGCCAGAGCTGAAGAGCAGTTCAACTAGTGCTATCATCTTAGAAACAGGCGATAAAAGCTTGAAGCAGGGCCATGTTCATGAGGAAGAAAGGGAGAGAGTAGAAGCAAGAAGCTTGCTCTGCTGTCTGACCCTAATTTCATTGCCACCACTGCAGTCAAGCTCCAGCATACAGTGCTCAACCTCTGGACTCCAAAAATTAAGTCATGAAAGCTTTGCCACGTTGGGAAATCTAATTTTCTCTGACACTAAAAAAGCCATTGGCAATGGGAAGTCAACAAATACCAAGATTCTGCAGCTTTCTAAAAACAATAATTCTGAAAGCTACACTAAATATAAACCTTGAACTCAACTAGAAAATTGAAGGTCTGACCATCCCTTCAGACCCATGTCCCGTCAGGGAACCTGATCTGAACATCAAAAGGCTGTCATGAAATTCACATTTCAGATGCTTCCTATTCCACTGTCAGGCAACCTCCAGTGCTCACTCCTGTGGGGGCAGAGGGAAAGCTTCTCCTTTGCCCTCTGAGGTTTCACTGATAATCACTGACAAGAGGCAAATTTAATAGGAAAAAGGCACACAAATGTATTTAATGTGCACACGGGAGCCTTTAGAATGAAGAACCAAAGATTCAGGGGAAACTGCCCATTTTTATGTTTAGGTTGAACAAAGTATGGACAGCCCTGTACAAATATGATTGCACAAAAAAGTTAATAATCTAACTGAATGGGGAAACCCAGTGAGGCCTGTCTGTCTAGATTTTCCTGGCCTCTCTGAACATGTATCCCTTCCTTCTGGGTATGGGGCAGGACTATCTCTAGAGTGGGGGTCTTGTGACCTACAATCAAACAAGGTAGATCAGATAATTTTTCCATGGCCAGTTTTTATAGAGAAAGGCAGAGGGAAAGTTAGAGCAATATTTTTCAGTTTTATGGCTGGCTTTGAGGAAAAGGGGGTCTTGTTTCTACCACCCACCTTGGGGTAGAGGATTCTAGTTTCTGTGGGCTAGCCTCAGGGCAGAGGGAGACTGAGAAACAGGAGGGAGGGAGGAGGTCAGAGAAAAACTTTGGAGGCTGCTTCTGAGGACTTCATTTTGGGTATTCTTTGCTGAGTCCCAACACCATGAAGTCAAACTCTACCACTGAATCTTATCAGAAGGGGAAGTTCATGGACAGAGACGGGTAGGCAACAGTAGATGCACCTTTTAGGACCTCTTCAAAGGAGTGGTTTAAAATAGTTTAGATTTTTTAAATAGCCATAAACTATATTAAAAGGAAAATTGAGTTAGTCAATATGACAGATACCATTGAGTGGAGAAACCAGCGTAGGTAGCATGACAGCTCCTACAAGTAGCCAAAAATATTCAGCAAAAGATATTGGCCTTCTCCCTCTGCTAGATGTTTTCCAAGTACATTTACATATGAGCATAACAAGCACTTTTTCAATCATGTCTCTGATTCTAAGCCCTTGTAAATGCATCATTACAGAAACTTAATGATTGTTTGCTCTGATACTGTGGGGGCCAAACTGGGAAGGAGAGCAGAGCCCTTGGAGCTTCACTGCCCAAATGGGACCCCCTGAGGGAAGACCTATGAGGAAATGGTGGGGGATAGCCGGGGTGGGTATTCCCAGGGGCGAGCTTGGTCTGATTCAGGGTTCTCAGTTCAAGTGATGCAATGCCAGGAGACAACAAGTGTCTCAATGCCCAGAAAGCAGAGGAGGTTGAGAACTGACCAGGAAACAGTGTGCGATAGTATGAAGGACAGTGCAGGGGAGAGACAAAGGAATAAAAATGACAAAATAAACATAGCATGACTTCTGAAACAGATTCTGTGGATATGACCATCCATCCTGTCTCCACATCGCTCTCATGCATAGCCTCCTTTGCTCCGCTTGGTCAGGAGACATGTTCTCCAGCATCAGACCGCAGCTGGTGGTGCAGACCTAGTCTCTGTACCAGAGGGCCAACGTCGTGATCAGTCGTCCAGGCCCTGCTGTGATAGGCCCTAAAATACTTATTAACATCGAATCTAAGAGGAAACATAATGTAACCTTCGCAGTCGGTCCTTAGTTTTTCTACCCAAAATTTCACCTTCATACTAATTTAACAACTGTCAAACATGCACGGCTGAGCCATTCTGGAGAGCTTCACTAGAGGGGGCAGGCTTCACACATTGACTGAGGCTCCCAAAGAATACACAGTCTCACCTACGTGCTCACAGGAAGCTCAGCCTAGCACCAGCCCTTGACTCCCCTTTACAATCAAAATGGCACTTCCCAGAAGCCCCTTCGATAAAGAAAACAGCTCAAAAATATTCACTAGTTACCCTAGAAGAATCCTTTTGTAAGCACCTTTTCTAGCAACCCCTAGCAACTCTCACTGGTGGGATTTTCTATCCTCCCCTGTTAGGTCAGCTCAGTGCAGAAAACTGCCTTCTCTTAACCCTGATTCAGCAATTCAGCTTCCTGGACATTAATTGAGCACCTACTATACACAAAACTGAAGGATAAATGTCTGGACAGTAGACAGATGAGCCTGAGATGAAAAGATACTTATAGCAGATCATCTTTTCCAAAGATGTCCTCATCAATATATCCCATCCCACATGGTCTCCTCACAATGTGATTTTTTTTTTTAGAGGTGGGATATACATTCTCTTTCCTTCATTCTGGGTACACCTGCGGTCACTGCAGAAACGATGATACTGTACAGCGTCCAAGTGAAGTTATAAAAGACAGTACAGCTTCTGCCCAGTTCTCTTGGGGTGCTTGCTTGGTACCCAGGCACCATGCTTGGAGAAAGCCAAGCAGTTCCATGGGAAGACCAAGTTCCATGGAACTTGGGAAGACCAAGTTCCATGGAAAGTGTTCCAGCCATAGTCTCACCCAAGGTCCCAGCTGAAAACCAGCATCAAACATCACACGTGTGAGCAAATGAGACACCATATGATTCCAGCCCCCAACCACTGAGCCACCCCACCTGATCTTTAGTGGAGCGAAGACAAGGTGTTCTTGCTAAGGCCTGCCCAAATTGCAGATGTGTAGACAAAATGAACGTCGTTGTTCATTTAGGCTACTAAGTCTTGGAATTATTTGTTACTTAACAGTAGGTAACCAGAACAGTATACATAGCATGACTTCCAAGAACTTATAATCAATTCAGAGAAACAAGCATGTTCACAGATGATTACAGTATGTTAAGGTATAACACGAGTACCTTAAGAGACCCACAAACAAAAAAGAATGTGTATGCATGTGTATGTATATCCTAATTTAGGCACAGGAAATTTCTAAATACATTGCAAAGTTAATAATAGTTACCTCTGTGAAGTAGCCCTGGAGTGTTAGGGAAGGATGACTTCTTGGTTGTCTGTCTCCTTATTTGTTTTAATTCTTACCTTATACATGTACTGACTTCTGTAATTTCAAAACGTTTAAATTTTTTAAATAATGGTAAAAAAAAAAAAAAAGAAGGAAAGGGCTAAACAAATGCTATAGGTAGCACAGAAGGACTATATTTCAGGTGTCCTTTGGGGACAGTATGCAACCAAGCTGCTGGTTGCTTTCTCTCTATACATCAGTTTTCACATCTACATAAAAACAGTCCCAACCTCATAGGGATTGGGTGAACATTAAAATGCTATAGAACTACCTGACACAATAGTAAGCACTCAATAAATATTAGTAAAAATATCTAAGAAATCCTGAGCTGCTGAGAAACAGCATGGCATGTGGACATAGGATTCTGAGTGACAAAATTAGACCATTACTTTAGGGAGAAAGAGATTCTTACTCCTCTTTATAGCAAAGGATTGAAAGGAGTCAGCACTTTAAGTATAATTTCAAGGGAGGGTGTATGACGGCTTTGATAACAGTGTGATAACTTCTGCAAATGCCACATTGACTTACATTTTCCAAAATGCTAAAAGACCACTAACCTAAAACCTTCCATCCCACTTCCCCATTCTGCTTCCCCTTCCTTCTTCAAGGTTTTCATTGGGTGTGACAGCTGTCTGCATATTACAAATGACTGCCATCCATGGGCAGCTGAGGAGATCATGTTTACGATAGTTTCACATCTAATACTTAGCTTCTCCCTGTATTTTAAGAAACTGGGCATTGTCTCAATTATTTCAAAGGTGCATTGATCTTTCATTTGTTTTCATATATAGTTTTTCCATTCTCATTATATAAGGTGGCACAGGTCACTCAAAAGATTGAATGAGGTGATTTATCTTCTCCCCCAAAGTGCCCCATGTTCTAAAAAGTTTGCAAAAACATAATCTAGTTCCAGAGGTATAAAGAGTTGGAGTAGTCTAATGGAAATGGAGAAGGTGGAATTGCCCAAAGATGACATGATATGAGAGCATAGTCATAGTATTTTCATAATTGACAATGAGTTATCTTAAGTTTTGTAGATTTCAGGGTAATGGCATCATCATTTGGCTTGCAAAGTCAAATGAGTAATGAATAGTTCCTCTCTGACTCAGGGACTTCTGTTGTAGTTTCCTGTTTGGTTTAACTTACCCAAGTATCTTAGAAACAGATGAAATATTATTTCAGCTCCTTAAGTGTGTCTGGGCTTGATTGTGTGTGTGTGTGTGTGTGTGTGTGTGAACCAGGTGTTTCACCTCATGCAAATTTCTGGCATTTCAGGAAAAATTTTATACCTGTTTTCCTGTCTTTAACTTAGAGATGATATGAGGTACTCAAAATACAAGAGAACACTTTATCCTCACAATGAATTTTTTGAAAAAGGTGAAAAGGGAAATTATGCTAAGTGTGGTCAAGAGACATCTTGTTGAATATTATTAATTTAGCCACTTTAAATTCCTCTTGGTATAAACTGGGGTGAGATTAAATAAACCAAGATTGACTAAATAACAAAATCTCTCTGATTCCATCACTGTGCAGTGAATATTATTATAACAAATGTACATGTGAATAGTAATGAATATGAAGAGTGAGCTACACAAATTGAACACTCAAAATTCTCTGATACGTTGGATTGAATTACATAGGGGCAGGAAGAGTCCCTAATTAGTTAGCTCTATATGGAGTTCTTGAAAAGGGAAAAATTACCCACAAGTATTTTGTGACAACACTTAGCTGGGACTTTTGAAAGCTGGTCCAAATCGCCAGCAAAAGCAAACTTATACACAGGATTTATATGATACAGCAATGTCAACTTATCTTGACAAAACATAGTCAGCCCCAGGTCTTTCAGACAATTTCCCCCTTATTTTGGAAAAGGAAACCATCTTCAGAAAGCAATGAGCCAAGGACTCTCTTTGATACCTTCCAAGTACCCTTTTATCATAAGTCATTAGCACAAGGGCTGCTTCAACCAGAAGGCCACTGAGGTTCACATTACTTCAAGGCAACAAGACAGACAGCTCCACTAAGCCAGAGGCTGTGGCTAAACACACCTTCAATACTTAGCCTCCAAGGCCCTATCTCTTTCTGTACCACTTGTGAACTAAAATAAAATTTTAAGGCTCACCCCACCCCCCAAACCAGCTGACTAAATGGACCCCCTCGTGGCCAAAGGAATATCCTAAAACTAATTGCCTGCCAGGAGGAGGGAAGTCAGACATGCCTCATCATGCCCTTCCCTTCTTGGGGACATCCTTTGTAACCTATTAACAGGCCTAAGCGTGTGCAATACAAACCTGCAGGTCCTCAATTAAACAGCTCCTATGTTAAAACATTCCAAGCCTTCAGACAAACCTTCATGTCTTTAACCAACTACAAGTCAAAGAATCTTTAAACCCACCTATAACCTGTAAGCCCCCGCTTCGAGATGGCCCACCTTTTCCGGCCAAACCAATATATACCTCTCACGTATTGATTTATGACTTTACCTGTAACCTCTGTCTGCCTGAAATGTATAAAACCAAACTGTAACCCAACCATAGCGAGTCCACTTGCTCAAGGCTTCTTGGCCGTGGCTCTGGGTCATGGTCCTCAAATATGGCTCAGAGTAAATCTCTTTAAAATTATTTTACAGAGTTTGGGTTTTTTTTTTTTTTTTTGGTTGATACACTTAAAGTGCTTTTAATATTCTGACGAGGAACAACAGGACACCTGCTCTAACTTCATCCTGTCTAGGTCAAGGTTCTACACCTTCTTACCCATTAGCCAAAGCACACACAACACCAACAAGCCTCTTACCTAATGTAGAGAGTAAAAATTTAAGTTGTTTCTTATGTGTTATTTCTTACTCATCTATATGGGTCATGTATGCTTATCAATTCCAGGTAGTGTCTATAGCTTAAAATGCAATGGAGAACTTGAGAGATCTCCTCTAACTTACTTTCAATAATGATATCTGCCCACACAATGTAAGTTATTAGTACACGAAAATCCTACTTACTCAGGATCTAAACAATTGAAACACTAGAATAAACAATTCTAATTTTATAGCAAAGAGAAAAACAATAAAAAATTTTTTCTAATAATAAAACTTCTAGAGTGTGCCCAAGGGTCAGTATATTTGCAGAGTTACACAGGGATTGCTGATGTTAATTTTGATTTGATAATACAAGTACTTTTCTCTCTGTCTCTGAGAGAGGTGGTTTCAATTATAGGACTTCAGATCATGTTTTGCCAAGAATTAACAGCCCTAAGCCCATAACAACCAACACCCGGCAGGCAGTACAAATAAAAATAAAACAAAACAGAAAACCAGTACCTAGTGACTCTTCTGCCTGGGATGCCTGAGCAATGGCATGGCATGTGGTCAGGCCTCCTTGCTGCTTGCTGACTCTGGAGTCTGCCACACTGTGTTTCCACTCCAGTGGGGCCTGCTTGGCCCTCAAGGACACCCTTTGCTTGCTTTCAAACCTGTGATAACCGTCAAAGCCACCAGGCCCATTTGGCTGTTACAGTCATGTTGCTGGCAACGGTTTCCACACCAGGAAGCACAACCGGCACTGGCTGTCTGAACCAAGGGAACTATAAACAGTGCACAATGGCAATTTGGTTTAAAGATGGTACGTTAATTTTTAAATGTGTTCCATATGCTGAGTATACTATTCAATGAACCAAAGTTTCTTAAATTCTTTGAGCCTCAGTAATGTCAACCACAAAATGAAGATAATAATATTCATTTTTGCAGGGCTGTTCTGAAGATAGGAAAAAATGCCTAGGACAGGGCCTAGCAAGTAGTCGCTCAAAAAAAAAAGCCTTAGTAGTAGTAGTCATAGCAGTGGTAGCACAAGCAGCAGTAGCAGTAGCATTAATACGGATATTTGTAATGCTATTAGAACAATGATGAGAAGAGGGAAACAAGCTGAGATGGGGACACTACAGGTTGGCCAAGCTAAAGAACAACAGCCGCAGCATTAGGATGCTAAAGTTCAAGAGATTTTGTCTGTGAAGTCTGTTTCTAAGCAGAGCAGAGATGAACCTACAGAAGGCACCCTGGAGAAATGACAGTGTCACTTCAGCCTTGTCCACACAGCTCCTCTCTAACGAGGCTGTTCACAAGCTGGGTCTGCTCTAAGAGGTCACTCTACTGGTCTCAAACCAACCTCCAGAGAAGTTAGACTTGAGGTCTGAGCCCAAAAGAGTCCTTAGATCCAGTGAGCCACATTCCAGATTTTGTTCATGAAAAGAAATCACTGTTTATATTTTTTCTTTTCTTTCTTTTTCTTTTTTTTTCCTGAGACTGGGTCTCACTCTGTCACCCAGGCCAGAGTGCAGTGGCATGATCCTAGCTCACAGCAACCTCAGACTCCTGGGCTCAGCGATTCTTCTGCTTCAGCCTCCTGAGTAACTGGGACTACAAGTGTGTGCCACAACGCCCAGCTAATCTTTCTATTTTTTTGTAGAGATGGGGTCTCGCTCTTGCTCAGGCTGGCCTTGAACTCCTAGCCTCAAGCAACCCTCCTACCTCAGCCTCCTAAAGTGCTAGGAATACAGGCAAGCCACCACACCCAGTATGTATATTTTTCTTCTTAACATGTATTAAATAAGACTGAGAAAACATCCCCAAAATTCCAGTGATGCCATTATGACCAAGAGCAAACGGTGAATAAAGACTAAAGATTGTATTTCTCCTGGCCAACCTTGGTTTGGATGATTTACTGCTCTGTCCTCCTGGCGTTTCTGGAATCACAGTGCATCCCGTGGAGGAAGACTTGGAAGCATCAGACCCATCCATCTTTCAGTCTTTCTCCTTCAAGTTCGAGATTACTTCTCTAGGAAACTTGCCCTGACCTCCTCCTCCAGAGGCCAACCTGAGTGTCCTTTTCGTGTACTATGTTCTGTCACAGCATAGGGGATTTCCTCACCACACCGTAGTGTAATTAGCTTTCTTGTCTCTATTTCCACCAGACTGTAGGCTCTTAGAGGGTAGAGTCTCTTCCCTCGTTGTCACTCCATATCTCTAGCACCTAGAAGAGTGCCTGTCAACGGTTGGTGCTCTCTCTGTATTTCCTAAATGAATGGATGAATGTCAGAGCTAGTGGCAGTGGTGACAGAGTTTTCATCAGAGCTTAATGGCAACAAGGATTCTAAGAAGGAACAGAGAGGTTTCTGTGACATGGAGTAAAATCCTAGGCCAATACAGCTCCATGCCTCCGAAAAGATTCCAGAGGCATTTGAGCCTACCTGTGGACATTCTACTTTCATATTAGCATTTTACCATTTTGACTGTGACTTTTATACTTACAAAGCAGCCACCAAAAGCATACCTGTACTACCATTAGGTATGTACTCACTGAGAGATGAACTGGCCCACGTGACAAGATGTTCCTGTAAATAGGCACAACACCATTTTCATTTGAAAGTTTGGCTCTTCGGGTAAAGCATTTGGTGGCAGCCAAAACTGCCTTCAGAGACAAAGTGGAGGTGGAAGACGAAAGAAGGTGAGAGAGGAAGAGTGTGAATTCATATGTATCTTCTCCTTGACTCAGCAAAGCAAAGCAGCAAAACAATACATATGTCATGATTAGTGCCCTGGGATTAAGCGACATTGTGCTTTGGAGACCCAACAACTGCCATCTCATATCCTGGGCTGTTGGAGAACCTAATGGAATCCTACTGAGACAGGGTAGAAAGAAATTCTCCTCTCTTTATAAAAGCAATTCAGTGATAACTCAATGGAAAATACAGTTTTAAATATATTTTGTTTCTGTAAAAGTTTATTAAGCATAAATAGTTATGTTTATGCTTTAACCAAAATATATTGATACCACCTGAAAAGTAAGAAAACATTATTTTCCACCAGGTCTACATAAGTGGTGACTCACTTTTGGAATATGGGATTAGGTAGTGGTAGGCAGGCTAGCGCAAAGGACAACAGGATTGAGAATCCAGGGTAAGTTGCGGAGACAGGTAGAAACTCAAAGAATGAACTTGAGTGTGTGGACCAAGGATCCATTATGCTGAGAACAAGTATGTAAAAGCCTGACTTGGCAGGGTTTGCTGAGAACCAAGAAGCCCAGGTCAGAATTAAAAACGATGGACATAAATCCTCCTAGCCATGAAGCAGCTCCTGCTTACAAGAAAGAGGTAAATACATCCACCTTCCAGGGGGAGAAAGTATTTGAAGAAAATCATTAGACCTTCAAACACTTCCAAAACATTTTGGAAATTCCAATTGAAATGAGGGTAAGGAAAGTTGAAAACTTCCATATAGTTAAACTATAGAAAATTAAAACAAGAGCTAATAGACAAATTACATCTACCTTTGCTGCCCTCCCCCATAAAATTTATAATATAGCATGAATTGTTAAGGTCATGGACTTAACGTGTTAGAGATTGAATTCCAAGACTCATTTCTTTTGAAAACATCTTAACCAAAATGTTTTAGAAATAAATTTGAAAAGCTATGTGATGTCTATAAAAATGTAAATTTGGACAGAGAACTGGTTTTTTGAACTGGTGTTTCTGGAATCTGGCTTTTGTCAATGTATTTCGAGACAGAGAAGCACAGGTTTTCTCTCTGGGAGGCCGAGGCGGGCAGATTGTTTGAGCTCAGGAGTTCGAGACCAGCCTGAGCAAGAGCGAGACCCCGTCTCTACTAAAATTAGAAAGGAAATTAATCAGCCAACTAAAAATATGCAGAAAAAATTAGCCGGGCATGGTGGCGCATGCCTGTAGTCCCAGCTACTCGGGAGGCTGGGGCAGTAGGATCACTTGAGCCCAGGAGTTTGAGGTTGCTGTGAGCTAGGCTGACGCCACGGCACTCACTCTAGCCAGGGCAACGGAGTGAGGCTCTGTCTCAAAAAAAAAAAAAAAAGAAGCACAGGTTTTTCCTTGCTGTTATTCTATATACTCCAGTGCTTTGAAGGAGCTAGCCAAGAGCATTAATTGTTAGATTATTTTTATTTGCTCTAACCTCCATCCCAACTCTGCTATCACTTCAGATTCATGATCACATCCATATGCTGATCACCATTTCCAGTGATCTGCCCATTTTCCTTTTCTTTTCTTAACAGGCTTAATTCACTTTATTTTTCTTGTATAAAAATGCTATATTGTAGCCAACAGGTGGAGCCTGGGTCCTCTGCACAGAGACTCTGGTGTGGGTCTTAAGAAGACGGTCGGTGAATTCCTGGTAGGGAGACTTGGTAAATACCGTCTCTTTCCGGAGGTCTGGGGTCAGATAGCTATAGGTCTTGGAGATGGCATCAAAAGTAGCCTTGGGGAAGTTGTGCAGGGTGGCAGTGCAGCCCCTGGCGGAGGTGTAGCAGTCATGGATATCAGCCATCAGCAGGAGCATCTTGGGCACAGGGGCTGAGACGATGCCAGTTCCTCTAGGGGCAGAGGTGAGACGTACCAGCACAGAGCCGCGGCGACCTGTCACCTTGCAAGGCATGGTGTGGGGCTTGCCCATCTTGTTCCCCCAGTAGCCTTTCCGCATGGGGACAATGGAGGGCTCGGCCAGGATCATGGCCTAAGATGGCAGTGGCTACCACTTTGGAGCACTTAACACCCAGACAGACGTGGCCATTTTAGTCCCCAGTGGCGACAAACGCCTTGAACCTGCTCCACTGGCCAGAGCGGTTCTGCTTTTGCACCGGCATAATCTTCAAAGCCTCATCCTCGAGAGAGGCCCCCAGCAAGAAGTGAGTGATCTCAGACTCCTTGATGGGCAAGGAGAAGAGACAGATCTCTTCTGGGGATTTGATTTTCATGTCCTGGATGAGGTGGCCCCGCGTGGTGGCGGCATCCACTCCTTGTCCTGGCCTTGCCTTCGCGAGTTCCGGGGCCTCGGCCCGGGCCGGCGCCGACCACAGCTGCGACCCCAAAAGTCGCTGCGGAAGCCTCCGCGGAAACCGTGGGCGCTTCCCATTCCAGGCGGCCGCACCAGCGTCATGTGCCAGTTGGTGTTTTCCTGGAGAAGAAGGCGCCCATATTTCATTGTCTCTGTATTCTCCACTGATGCTTTCTTTTTCTTATCTAAAGGAAGTTTTTTCTCCATTAACTCTGTTTGCTGGAGACAATTTGTAAAATATAGAAGATCCCACCATCATCAAAAACCATTATGGACATTTGTCATAACCCCTTTAGTCCTTTCTTCTTATTAATTTTAACTAGATGAGAAAATTATGCATAATTATGTATCCTATTTTGTTACACTTAAAACACTATCTTAAAGCATTATTTTGCTATATTTAAACATCAGCATTATCCACTGTTATTTTCTTTTACCATTAAGAACTACTCACGAAATAATTTTAATTGTGGTATGATAGCTCATCCAGCTATTCCATAATTTTCCAAGTGTTACCAACTAATCTAATTTTATTAAATATTAAGTTATTTCTAACATCTCACTGTTAGGTATAATGGTGTGATAAAATTTGAACATAAATCTTTGCCCAGATAGCTATTTTCTTAGGATAAATCCTTACGTGAAAAAATATTGATTTGAAAATATAGCTGCTTTTAAGACTCTTGATGGATATCACTAAATTGTTGGCAGAAAGAGTGTATATGAAATCACCCATCTTGCAGAACTCCTGACAACCTTGATTATTACCAGATAAAAATATTTGCTAAAATGTGCTCTGTAGAAAATGCTACCCAATTTTTGCTTTCATTTGAATTTTTGAAAATTTGCCTTTTCTTGAATTCCCAAAGAAAGTATTTTTCATATTTTGTTAATTATTTCTTCTCTTTCTCTTTTGTGATTTTCTCACAGGTATGTATGAAAATCACAATTTCTTACATGTGTTAGTTGTTCTTTGTCTTTTTGTTTATGACATACAAAAATTTTTCATTTATCATCAGTCTTTTCCTCACTGATGTATGTAATTTCCTTAATTGCTTTCAAATTTAGAAAATACTTTTCCATCCAGAGATCAGATAGTCATCTATATTTCTTCCAAGTTTTTTGGTTTAATTAGTTATATTTAATTGCTATGCATTTGGGATAAAATAGGTAGTTATTTTTGGAGGGGGGCTAAACTGAATTTGTTAATTCAAATAACCTATTTCCCCAAGTAGCATTATAAAAATACCTGCCTCCTGTCTCACTGATTTATAAGTGGGACAGGGGACAGGTATTAAACTTTTCTATATTCCAGTTTCTATTTCCAACCCATTTATTTTGATTACATTAAAATAATAAAACCAGTGCAATGCTGTTTTTACTATTGTGGCTTTTTACAAGCCAGTAGAGTGATTAAGAATTCTACTGTGAAGCCAGGTGCTTGTACTCACATCTCAGCTTTACCCCTTACTAGCTGTGTAACGGTGGGATAGTTATGGCCTCTCTGTGACTCAGTTTCCTTCTCTGTAAAATGGGCGTGCCAATATTACTTCCCTCCTGAGATTGTTATGAAGATTAAATTAGTTGTGTAAAACCTCTTATTTTTATAGAGGAAATTCTAAAAGACTGAGGCTTTAGCTAAAGAATGGGTGTCTTTAGCTAAAGAATAACGTAACTGGCAAATACCAATTTTGCTGAAGTGGCTAAATATCTCAGAACTATACCATGTCCAACGCACAGCTTCAATTTTGTCTTTCTTGGCTTCTCATAACCTGGTTTAAAGACCAACTAAAGTTGTGAACACAGAAGAGAATGTTCTAAGAAAACAGAATCCCAACTTTCAGGGACTGCTGTTTTTCTAGTTAATAGTCACTGAGAGTTACATCATTCTGAGCAATAACTGTGATGCATAGCTCTGTGCAGCACTGGAAGTAGATTCACTATCAAGGATAAAGCTTTCAGGAAGGGGAGGCCTCTTCTCACCCACCTGTGCTGCTCCCTAGTCATCTCAGGAGCAGTATCTATGAGTATAAAATACAGAGAGAAGGTAGTAGACTGAACTGCATTTATGATTGGCTGGATATTCTCTGTCCAAGGAATGAAATCATATAACAAAACATGAATCTGTTCCGTACTAACATGGAGAAATCTGTTATTTATTTAGAAAGCAGATTTCTCTCTGCTTTGGTTATCTGTGATTCTTTAGAATAGTATTTTTAATATAATAACATTTTATTTTTAGAGCAGTTCTAGGTTCACAATAAAATTGAGTGCAAAGTGCAGAGAGTTCTCATATGCCTCTGGCCCCACATAGGCACAGCCTCCCCCAATGTTCGCTACTGGAGTGAGACATTTGGTACAGTTGGTGAACCCACACCGACACATCATTATTACCCAAAGTCCACAGTTTACATCAGAATTCACTCTTGGTGTGATACATTCTGGGGGTTTTGACAAATGTATAATGACATGGAGCCAACATTATAGTATCACACAGGGTAGTTTTGTTGCCCTAAAATTCCCTGGTGCTCCACGTGTTCATCTCCTCCTCCCCCTTAACCACTTGTCTTTTTACTGTCTCCATGGTTTTGCCTTTACCAGAGGGTCACGTAGTTGGAACATATAGTATGTAACCTCTTCAGATTGACTTCTTTCACTTAATAATATGCATTTAAGATTCATTTATGTCTTTTCATAGCTTGATAGATCATTTCTTTTTAGCACTGAATAATATTTTATTGTACGAATGTACCACAGTTTCTTTATCCGTTCACCTCTTGAAAGACATCTTGGTTGCTTCCAAATCTTGGTAATTATGAAAAAAGCTGTTATAAATATCCATGTGCAGGTTTTTGTGCAGACATGATTTCAACTTATTCGGGAAAATACCCAGCACAGTTATTACTGTATCCTATGGTAGGAGTATGTTAGTTTTGTATAAAACTGCCAAACTATCTTCCAAAGTGGCTATACCATTTTGCATTCCCACCAGCAATGAATGAGCGTTCCTATTGCTCTACATCCTTGCCGGCATTTGTCGTTGTCAGTGTTTTGGATCTTGGCCATTCTCACAGGTGTATTGTGATAGTTCATGGTTTTAATTTGCATTTCCATGATGATATATGATGTGGAGCATTTTTTATATGCCTGTTTGTCATCTCTCAGTCTACTTTGGTGAGAAGTCTGTTCAAATCTTTTGCACATTTATTAATTGGGTTTTTTTTTGTTCTTATTGTTGAGTTTTACAAGTTCTTTCTATATTTTGAATAATAGTACTTTATCAGATAAATCTTTTGCAAATACTTTCTCCTAGTCTATGACTTGCTTTCTCAGTCTCTTGACTCAGACTCTCTTGACTGTCTCTCATAGATCAGTTTTCAATCTGTTATCTATTTTTGCCCTTCAAAGTGCACAAATCTAATAGGCTATTGAGTGCAAGTTTTCCTGTTACCCTAGAATTGGCCATTAGGGCCCCAATATGGGGATAAGAAGCTGGAGAACTGATAACAACTGGAGCCAGCCACCTTCTTCAAGGCTTACCAAGAGACAAGCAAATGGCTCTATCACTTGCAACTGTCACCCCAAACTGCACCCTATTCCTCTTCAGTCAAGTCTGAAAGGAGGATTGGGGTGGGAAAATAGAAGCAGGAAATCATCAAAGGTGTAATCATCAAAGGCCTTGGTGGGGGTGGGAAGGGAGTAATGCTGCAGTTTTCCATCCACTCTCCCAAGAACACTCCTCTCGCCACTGAGCCAAGTGCAGGGGCTGCCAAAAGAACCATTTGCCTATAGGAGAATAAAGCCAGCACTTCATTTCTAGCTTTGACATCTACACCTGCAGTAGCCTTGCTAATCCACTCCCTGTACCTATTTGAACTAAGAGCAGGAGGAAACAATACATGGAAAAGAATAAAAGCACAACTTTTGGGGCAACCCATATGTGTATGTCCATGGGCCAAGTGAACTTGGGGAGAGTACCTAGGTTCATGTTATCTTAACATATTCCAACCATGAGGACTGGCTGCTGAGCAAGTGGACCCCAGCAGCAGGAGGCTGAGGGTTGTTTACATGAATGAGATTTACTAGAACTGGATCTGCCATATCAAGGACTGTGCAAAGGGGGCCCCACAAAGGCTTTCCGAAAATTCCCATGTAGAGGGCCATAGGCTGACAGTCCACATTCACCAGAGAAACAGTGGAAAACTTGCAGAGAACAGAATAAAACTGCACTATTAAATGTAAGAAACTTGGCCTTTTTTTCTCCTCCAAATCCTTCCAAACCATGGAAGCCTAGAAGAGGGAGAGGGAGATGGTATCCCAGAGGCAGACCACACCCCTGTCTTTCATTCCCGAAACCTTATATCTGACCTATAATGTCGGAGGGGATACCTTTAAATAGGATTGAGATTGAAGATATAATAGTGAAAATTGTTGTGTTTTTGTTTTAAAAAATAAGTAAACAAATAAAACTGACCAAAAGGGTATCTGCTCAAGGAAAAGGGAAATTTGATAGACCTTAAGTAATTGGAGAAAAAAAGTTGTTACTTTCATGTGTATGCCCCAGGCAAGTTCAGACTATTCGGTAAACTCATTACTCAAAGTAAACAAAAAAATAAGATATTACCATTAGGAAGAGAAGTGCTCCACTAAAGTCATCACAAGTGAAAGGTAAAAGAGATTTACAAATTGAGAGCAATCCCCATCAAGTTACCAAAGTCATACTTCACAGAGCTAGAAAATATAATTCTATGCTTCATTTGGAACTAGAAAAGAGCCCAAATAGCCAAAGCAATCTTAAGCAAAAAGAACAAATCTGGACACATCATGTTACCAGACTTCAAACTATACTACAAGGCTATAGTAACCAAAACCACATGGTATTGGTACAAAAATAGAGACATAGACCAATGGAATAGAACAGAGAACCTAGATATAAAGCCATCTACCTACAATGAATTGATCTTTGACAAAGCAGAAAACAATGTACACTGGGGGAAAAAATTCCTATTCAATAAATGGTGCTGGGAAAATTGGGTAGGCACATGAGAAAGAATGAAACAGGAAACCTACCTCTCACCACTCACAAAAATTAATTCAAGGTGGATAAAAGACTTAGATCTAAGGCATGAAAACATAATAATTCTAGAAGAAAATGTAGGAAAACTCTTCTATATATAAGCCTAGGCAAAGAATTTATGAAAAAAACCCCAATAGCAATCCTGGCAACAACAAATATTAATAAATGGGATTTGATTAAACTAAAAAGCTTCTGCACAGCTAAGGAAACAATCAACAAAACAAATAGTCTACACAATGGGAGAAAATATTCACATGCTACCCATCCAATAAAGGACTAATAACCAGAATTTACAAAGAATTCAAGCAAATCAACACGAAAAAAGCAAACAACCCTATTAAAAAGTGGACAAAAAACATGAACAGAAGCTTCTGAAAAGAAGAAATCACCTTCTGGAGGCTCAGGCTGGAGGATCACTTGAGCCTAGGAGTTCGAGACCAGCCTGGGCAACATAGTGAGACCTCATCCCTAAAAAAATGAAAAAAAAAAAAAAATTAGCAGGGGTGGTGCACTCCTATAGTCCCAGCTACTTGGGAGGCTGAGGCAGGAGGATAGCTTGAGCCCAGGAGTTTAAGGCTGTGGTGAGTTATAATAGCAGCCCACTACACTTCAGTTTTGGCAACAGAGCAAGACCCCATCTTCAAAAAAAAAAAAAAAAAGGAGAGATAAAAGAAAAGAAAAATCACCTTGCCCAAAGCCACAGGGTATTCAAACTCAGGTCTCTGTGATACAACCTCTTCATCTAAGCTGCACTCTTTCAGAGCCAGATTCCTGGTACATTCTGTACTCATAGGCTTCTAATAAGATAAACAAGAGTGAGAAACCCCAGAAATTTTTCTCATAAGTAAAGTCCTCCAACACCAGCATCTTCTACATAATAAAGATTCCCAGAGGCACACATCCCATCACCTTTGACTGAATCAGAACCACCAGAAGTAAAACTGAGGAACTGGTGCTTGAATACTCTCCAGGGGGGTTTACATACTTAAAAGCCTCAGGTCTCCTGCCCTGTGTCTTTCTTATTACACACCAAGAGTGTATTCAGCAAAGGCTTCCCAGAGACAATGCCCTGACCCCTGGTGGTCTAGCCCCAAAGTATGGCTCAAACATGATGGGGATTTGAGGGAATACTTCGTGATACATTCAGAGCTCACCTTATGGCTGGCAACTTATTTGATTAAGTTTCAGCTGCCTCTGGCTGAGCTCTGAGGCCTATCTCACAGAAAGCACGCAAAAGCAACTAGTTTGCTGACCTTTTCTTGTGGCAGCCACTAAAAGAAATACCCTGTTCTATCGAAATGTTTATTGATTGTCTATTCTTTTCAGAGATACAGGATTCCTGTCCTTAGACAGACTAGAGTGGATAGTGGATACAGATAAGAAAATAATCAATTCCCTTTCTCTCTTTCTCTCACACACACAGAGTAGAATATCACGTTTGAGTGCTAGTGCTCAACCAGTTTTAACTTGGCTTCTCACCAGCTCTGTCCTATCTTTTCTCTGAATAAGAACCTTCACCTTTCTAGACCACCTATCTTTTCTCTGAATGAGAACCTTCAACTTTCTAGACCAATCTCTTGTCTTTTCTTTTCTCCTCGCAATGAGGTCATACTCCTGTATTTATTGGACTTTCTATTATTAAAAATTATCCAGATGTCATAAACTCAACAACTACCTTGACAGAAGACATCCCCACAACAAATCCACTGACCATACGAGCTAAGAAAAAAATAGAAGAGACCTAGTATCAACAGTGGCAGTCCAAAATACTTAGGAAACAAAACCCCTAAGAGCCAAGCCAGCTTACTGATTAAACACTTGAATAAAGAATTTCCAGCAATAATCCCCCAATATTTTATTTCTCTTAATATATGATACCTCGTTAAAATTTTTTCACTTGCTCCCCTCCCCCAGATCAAAGAAAATAATGCATAACGAGAATCAACTCACACATTTCAAAGTCAAACTTACCATAGGACTTTAGTTGGCAAACCTCAGTCAGTGATTCCTCCTGGTTTCCAAGCCGGAGCATACGAGGTTTTGTCTACTCTGCTCTAAGTGAATGTCCAGCCCCTGCAATGCAACAGGTCACTAACATACTGAAAAGGAAAGGCCGTCTCACCTTAATTCATATGGCCCATGGTGTCTTCGCTGAAGCGAGCTCCCATGTATTTATTTCAGGACATGGACAAACTATCCTGTGTCAAATACTCACAAACAGAGAGAGGAAAAATAAAAATTTAGTGATGCCTGTGTGATTCCCAAGTCCTGTACAAATGGAAAATTCATCCTATAATGAATCAAGTAGAAAAAGAAACCATTTCTTATCTGGAGTCATTCCCAAATCAATGTTTTACACGTAGCTTTTATGCGAACTCTAAGCTTTCAGAGTTTCAAATGCTACTTAATATTAATATAATCTCACTACAAATTTTACTCCACTTGCTTTTATTTTCAGGGAAATAATGAGTCCATTTTAGTTGGGAGGAAGTTTCCATCTAAAATTTTTTTAAACAAAACCTAAGCCTTACTTTTGGTTAACTTCACGCTGTTCAACTAAAGCTTGACTTACCTGCGTTTCTTTCTTTGAAGCAGAACAGACATAATTTACGCAGTCTATCTGTTTAACAGAATACCATGCTGGCTTTTTTCCACATGACATTCATTTCCAGTCCCTAGAAACAATTTGTAGAGAGAGCAAATTTGCCACATGTACAGCAGCTAGCTTATAAATATGTATCGTGGAAAATTTTCCACACACACAGAAAACCTCATGGTGTGGTTCGGAAAACAAGTCACTCCCAAGCTGTGGAAAATAGGAGGTGTTCGTGCCTCTAAGGCAAGATCTGCCACCGATAGTCATTTTAGTTATTCTGAACCTCTCCCCGGCTCTCCCTGTATTACTTCGAGATATTTATTGTGTGTGATCAGTTGAAAGTTAATGTGTCATAACCTCAAAAAGAAAAAAAAAACTCTTTTACTTGAATTTGTTCATAAAGGACATATATTCTTATTAGAAAACATAGCTTTTGTTCTCCAAATCATGTATTAACTGTTTAGTTGTGGAGTTTCTAAAATAAAGGCAATCGTTAAAATAGTAACAAATACATGGAAACCATTGCAGCCTTGGCCAACCACAGGTGCGATGGCACCCCTTTATTTGCTATCATCAAATATAAAAAACCTTATGGAGGAAGAAATCATAATATTCAAAGGTTTTACCCACATTAAAGAAATCTGGCTTGTCTTATGGGTTCCTTCTAATGGAACGGTAATATTTTGGTGGCAGTTTGCTGCAAGGTTTTGCATTGTATGTCTAAGCCAGATAAAATTGAGAAAACAGCTGCTTTGCACATATTCTCGGTCGCCTACATGACACCTCTATCTCCCCTTCAGGATCTAGCTCGATGAGTCCTCACGGATGAGTCTGTCTGTCCCACAGCTTCTTCCACGGATGGCCAAGCACCTGACTCTCTAACAGTCACTATTATCGACCTAAATTTTGTTTCCCCAGAGTCTCCTCAGAGGCCTTAAAGAAATCCTTCCGCGTTTGTCCTGTCCCTACCTGTCCCGTAGTGCTGGAGCTGACCGGAGAAAGGCAGCAGAGGCCGCTGTGTGGCTGCCCTGTGGGAGATCCTGGCCCTGCAGGAGCTGGGAGAGGGCACGGTGCCGG
>NW_012140191.1:3575608-3580407 GCF_000956105.1 Propithecus coquereli
TTTAATATAATAACATTTTATTTTTAGAGCAGTTCTAGGTTCACAATAAAATTGAGTGCAAAGTGCAGAGAGTTCTCATATGCCTCTGGCCCCACATAGGCACAGCCTCCCCCAATGTTCGCTACTGGAGTGAGACATTTGGTACAGTTGGTGAACCCACACTGACACATCATTATTACCCAAAGTCCACAGTTTACATCAGAATTCACTCTTGGTGTGATACATTCTAGGGGTTTTGACAAATGTATAATGACATGGAGCCAACATTATAGTATCACACAGGGTAGTTTTGTTGCCCTAAAATTCCCTGGTGCTCCACGTGTTCATCTCCTCCTCCCCCTTAACCACTTGTCTTTTTACTGTCTCCATGGTTTTGCCTTTACCAGAGGGTCACGTAGTTGGAACATATAGTATGTAACCTCTTCAGATTGACTTCTTTCACTTAATAATATACATTTAAGATTCATTTATGTCTTTTCATAGCTTGATAGATCATTTCTTTTTAGCACTGAATAATATTTTATTGTACGAATGTACCACAGTTTCTTTATCCGTTCACCTCTTGAAAGACATCTTGGTTGCTTCCAAATCTTGGTAATTATGAAAAAAGCTGTTATAAATATCCATGTGCAGGTTTTTGTGCAGACATGATTTCAACTTATTCGGGAAAATACCCAGCACAGTTATTACTGTATCCTATGGTAGGAGTATGTTAGTTTTGTATAAAACTGCCAAACTATCTTCCAAAGTGGCTATACCATTTTGCATTCCCACCAGCAATGAATGAGCGTTCCTATTGCTCTACATCCTTGCCGGCATTTGTCGTTGTCAGTGTTTTGGATCTTGGCCATTCTCACAGGTGTATTGTGATAGTTCATGGTTTTAATTTGCATTTCCATGATGATATATGATGTGGAGCATTTTTTATATGCCTGTTTGTCATCTCTCAGTCTACTTTGGTGAGAAGTCTGTTCAAATCTTTTGCACATTTATTAATTGGGTTTTTTTTTGTTCTTATTGTTGAGTTTTACAAGTTCTTTCTATATTTTGAATAATAGTACTTTATCAGATAAATCTTTTGCAAATACTTTCTCCTAGTCTATGACTTGCTTTCTCAGTCTCTTGACTCAGACTCTCTTGACTGTCTCTCATAGATCAGTTTTCAATCTGATATCTATTTTTGCCCTTCAAAGTGCACAAATCTAATAGGCTATTGAGTGCAAGTTTTCCTGTTACCCTAGAATTGGCCATTAGGGCCCCAATATGGGGATAAGAAGCTGGAGAACTGATAACAACTGGAGCCAGCCACCTTCTTCAAGGCTTACCAAGAGACAAGCAAATGGCTCTATCACTTGCAACTGTCACCCCAAACTGCACCCTATTCCTCTTCAGTCAAGTCTGAAAGGAGGATTGGGGTGGGAAAATAGAAGCAGGAAATCATCAAAGGTGTAATCATCAAAGGCCTTGATGGGGGTGGGAAGGGAGTAATGCTGCAGTTTTCCATCCACTCTCCCAAGAACACTCCTCTCGCCACTGAGCCAAGTGCAGGGGCTGCCAAAAGAACCATTTGCCTATAGGAGAATAAAGCCAGCACTTCATTTCTAGCTTTGACATCTACACCTGCAGTAGCCTTGCTAATCCACTCCCTGTACCTATTTGAACTAAGAGCAGGAGGAAACAATACATGGAAAAGAATAAAAGCACAACTTTTGGGGCAACCCATATGTGTATGTCCATGGGCCAAGTGAACTTGGGGAGAGTACCTAGGTTCATGTTATCTTAACATATTCCAACCATGAGGACTGGCTGCTGAGCAAGTGGACCCCAGCAGCAGGAGGCTGAGGGTTGTTTACATGAATGAGATCTTACTAGAACTGGATCTGCCATATCAAGGACTGTGCAAAGGGGGCCCCACAAAGGCTTTCCGAAAATTCCCATGTAGAGGGCCATAGGCTGACAGTCCACATTCACCAGAGAAACAGTGGAAAACTTGCAGAGAACAGAATAAAACTGCACTATTAAATGTAAGAAACTTGGCCTTTTTTTCTCCTCCAAATCATTCCAAACCATGGAAGCCTAGAAGAGGGAGAGGGAGATGGTATCCCAGAGGCAGACCACACCCCTGTCTTTCATTCCCGAAACCTTATATCTGACCTATAATGTCGGAGGGGATACCTTTAAATAGGATTGAGATTGAAGATATAATAGTGAAAATTGTTGTGTTTTTGTTTTAAAAAATAAGTAAACAAATAAAACTGACCAAAAGATAAGGGTATCTGCTCAAGGAAAAGGGAAATTTGATAGACCTTAAGTAATTGGAGAAAAAAAGTTGTTACTTTCATGTGTATGCCCCAGGCAAGTTCAGACTATTCGGTAAACTCATTACTCAAAGTAAACAAAAAAATAAGATATTACCATTAGGAAGAGAAGTGCTCCACTAAAGTCATCACAAGTGAAAGGTAAAAGAGATTTACAAATTGAGAGCAATCCCCATCAAGTTACCAAAGTCACACTTCACAGAGCTAGAAAATATAATTCTATGCTTCATTTGGAACCAGAAAAGAGCCCAAATAGCCAAAGCAATCTTAAGCAAAAAGAACAAATCTGGACACATCATGTTACCAGACTTCAAACTATACTACAAGGCTATAGTAACCAAAACCACATGGTATTGGTACAAAAATAGAGACATAGACCAATGGAATAGAACAGAGAACCCAGATATAAAGCCATCTACCTACAATGAATTGATCTTTGACAAAGCAGAAAACAATGTACACTGGGGGAAAAAATTCCCATTCAATAAATGGTGCTGGGAAAATTGGGTAGGCACATGAGAAAGAATGAAACAGGAAACCTACCTCTCACCACTCACAAAAATTAATTCAAGGTGGATAAAAGACTTAGATCTAAGGCATGAAAACATAATAATTCTAGAAGAAAATGTAGGAAAACTCTTCTATATATAAGCCTAGGCAAAGAATTTATGAAAAAAACCCCAATAGCAATCCTGGCAACAACAAATATTAATAAATGGGATTTGATTAAACTAAAAAGCTTCTGCACAGCTAAGGAAACAATCAACAAAACAAATAGTCTACACAATGGGAGAAAATATTCACATGCTACCCATCCAATAAAGGACTAATAACCAGAATTTACAAAGAATTCAAGCAAATCAACACGAAAAAAGCAAACAACCCTATTAAAAAGTGGACAAAAAACATGAACAGAAGCTTCTGAAAAGAAGAAATCACCTTCTGGAGGCTCAGGCTGGAGGATCACTTGAGCCTAGGAGTTCGAGACCAGCCTGGGCAACATAGTGAGACCTCATCCCTAAAAAAATGAAAAAAAAAAAAAAATTAGCAGGGGTGGTGCACTCCTATAGTCCCAGCTACTTGGGAGGCTGAGGCAGGAGGATAGCTTGAGCCCAGGAGTTTAAGGCTGTGGTGAGTTATAATAGCAGCCCACTACACTTCAGTTTTGGCAACAGAGCAAGACCCCATCTTCAAAAAAAAAAAAAAAAAGGAGAGATAAAAGAAAAGAAAAATCACCTTGCCCAAAGCCACAGGGTATTCAAACTCAGGTCTCTGTGATACAACCTCTTCATCTAAGCTGCACTCTTTCAGAGCCAGATTCCTGGTACATTCTGTACTCATAGGCTTCTAATAAGATAAACAAGAGTGAGAAACCCCAGAAATTTTTCTCATAAGTAAAGTCCTCCAACACCAGCATCTTCTACATAATAAAGATTCCCAGAGGCACACATCCCATCACCTTTGACTGAATCAGAACCACCAGAAGTAAAACTGAGGAACTGGTGCTTGAATACTCTCCAGGGGGGTTTACATACTTAAAAGCCTCAGGTCTCCTGCCCTGTGTCTTTCTTATTACACACCAAGAGTGTATTCAGCAAAGGCTTCCCAGAGACAATGCCCTGACCCCTGGTGGTCTAGCCCCAAAGTATGGCTCAAACATGATGGGGATTTGAGGGAATACTTCGTGATACATTCAGAGCTCACCTTATGGCTGGCAACTTATTTGATTAAGTTTCAGCTGCCTCTGGCTGAGCTCTGAGGCCTATCTCACAGAAAGCACGCAAAAGCAACTAGTTTGCTGACCTTTTCTTGTGGCAGCCACTAAAAGAAATACCCTGTTCTATCGAAATGTTTATTGATTGTCTATTCTTTTCAGAGATACAGGATTCCTGTCCTTAGACAGACTAGAGTGGATAGTGGATACAGATAAGAAAATAATCAATTCCCTTTCTCTCTTTCTCTCACACACACAGAGTAGAATATCACGTTTGAGTGCTAGTGCTCAACCAGTTTTAACTTGGCTTCTCACCAGCTCTGTCCTATCTTTTCTCTGAATAAGAACCTTCACCTTTCTAGACCACCTATCTTTTCTCTGAATGAGAACCTTCAACTTTCTAGACCAATCTCTTGTCTTTTCTTTTCTCCTCGCAATGAGGTCATACTCCTGTATTTATTGGACTTTCTATTATTAAAAATTATCCAGATGTCATAAACTCAACAACTACCTTGACAGAAGACATCCCCACAACAAATCCACTGACCATACGAGCTAAGAAAAAAATAGAAGAGACCTAGTATCAACAGTGGCAGTCCAAAATACTTAGGAAACAAAACCCCTAAGAGCCAAGCCAGCTTACTGATTAAACACTTGAATAAAGAATTTCCAGCAATAATCCCCCAATATTTTATTTCTCTTAATATATGATACCTCGTTAAAATTTTTTCAGTTGCTCCCCTCCCCCAGATCAAAGAAAATAATGC
>NW_012140191.1:3587376-3592024 GCF_000956105.1 Propithecus coquereli
GAGGAGGAGGAGGAGGAGGAGGAGGAGGAGGAGGAATTTGTGTGAGCCACTGCAAACAATACACGGTGCCAACAAAAACACCATTCTTTTTCCCAAGAAGTTCAAAGCGCTTTGCAAACATTGACTCCTGAGCCCAAGTAGTTACAGAGCAATTATGACTTTACTACGCCCTTAAGATAACCACTGCAAGCAAAGTCACTAGAAAAGGGAGTCTATTCCTTGTTTCATTATTTCTCAACTATCTATTGAGCACCTACTATGTGCTGGGCACCAGAGGTAGAGAAGCTCCTATGGGGCTGTCACACTATTTCATGTCCTTTTGCTTACCCAGTTGGGGCACTAAGCACCAGGCTACACTACTTATTACACTTATTTACACTTTATTTTTGCCCAAATTGTTTAATGGAATGTGCTCCATTCTTCAGAATGCCCATAAAGTGCTAAGTGCTGAGCAAACACAAAAAAGAAAAAAATTTTCAGTTACCTATAAATCTCATTACGATTATAGGAACTGGGGGATATCAATTCAAAGTGCTTTCTTTTAAGATGCCATAAACAAAGCTATAATGTGAGCAATACTTGTCTCTTTCAATGTTGGTGGAATTGCTATAGGGAACAAGGGGAGTTAAGATTGGCAATATTATGCCAAGAAGTTTATATAAATAATCTGCATTTTTAAAATCATTAATCAGATGAGCAAGCATGTTTGGTGAAGCAAAGAGTCTTTATCCATGGGTCTTTTTGTGATCTCCTTTTTATTTTATTTGACAAAAATGGCAGGTCAGATATAGAAAGTGATTGATGCCATTTCTGAATTCTTCTCCTTAGGCAATGAACTCCAGATATTTTAGAGTATATGGTTATCTAAGAATAACTGGACAAAAGAGGCTGGTGGCTGTTTTTTAAAAATGCATGACTTTCTGATGAAGCAAAAGGACTCAAGCTGTTGTCTTTTAAAGATGCAAGCTGAGGATTCTAGTCTGTTCAGGGAGTCACTAATCCAACCCAGTTTAGACTGAATATTGCAAGCTATGGCAGTACTCAGAAACTCGCACATATTTTAAAATTCATAGGGAATTATAACACCGCTTAAAACCCAACTTTCCATCCTAATAAACGCTTCCCTGACTAAACAGAATATAATGGAGATATAACGTTGATCCACCACTCAGATGTATTGGTTAACACACATACCAAATGAAACTCAAACCCCACATCTTAGCAGTTAAATAGCGTCTTCCTTTGGCCTCAAAGTACCTTTCCAGCTTCACCCTCACCCTTCTTATCACTCCAGCCACAGCATAGATTTTCATAATATTAATCATATATCATGCCTATCTAGTGCCCTCTGTCTTGAAGCCTGCCTGTGCCCAGCTCCAATAGACACATTCACACACACACTCACAGGCACACACACTCACACACTCACTCACACACTTTGTCTACCTGGAAAATTTTATTCTTCAAGATCAGATGACACAGAGAAATGCAAATCAAAACTACAATGAGATACAATCTCACCCCAGTTAAAATGGCTTTTATCAAAAAGACAGGCAATAACAAATGCTGGTGAGGATGTGGAGAAAGGGAAAACTTTGTATGCCATTGGTGGGAATGTAAATTAGGGCAACAACTATGGAAAACAGTATGGAGGTTCCTCAAAAAGTTAAAATAGAGCTACCATATAACCCTGCGATCCCACTGCTGGGTATATATCCAAAGGAGGAGAATTTAGTACATCAAAAAGATATCTGTACTCTCCTATTTGTCGCAGCACCATTCACAATAGCCAAGATATGGAATTGACCTAAGTATTTATCAATGGGTGAACAGATAAAGATATTGTAGTATATATATGTACACAATGGAATATTATATAGCCACAAAAAGAATGAAATCTTGCCATTTGCAACAACATGGATAGAACTGGAGAACATTATGTTAAGTGAAATAAGCCAAGCACAGAAAGCCAAATCTCACATGTTCTCACTCGTATGTGGGAGCTAAATATTAAAAATTCATCTTACAGAGACAGAGAGTAAAATGATGGTTATTAGAGGCTGGGAAGCATAGACGGGAAGGGATAATAAAGTGGGTGTGGTTAATGGGTACAAAAATGTAATTAGAATAAACAATATTGATAGTACAACAAAGTGACATAATCAACAATAAGTTGGGGTATTACTTTAAAATAACTAAAAGAGTGGAATTGGAATGTTCTTAACACAAAGAAATGATAAATGTTGGAGATGATGGATACCCCAATTACCCTGATTTGATTAATCCACATTGTGTGCCTGTATCAAAACATCACATGTATCCTATAAAGATATATAACTATTATGTACCCATAATAGTAAAAGTAAAAAATTTTTTAAAAAAATCAGATGACATCTTCTGGTTATTTCTTCCCCAACTCTTATACCACCAGTTTCTCACATATTAATTAATTTATTCATGTAGGTATCTAACTAAAGCCTAAATATCTCACGTATAAGATCATATCTTATTTCTTTATATCTTTAGCAGCTAGTGTTAAATCTTTGTTGAATGTGAATTTTCTAGAACACATCAGTTCAGCACTTATAGAGGCTAGGAAGGTCATCAATTAGACTTGGGTTTACTCTTCAGCTGGTTGCACAAATGGAATTTTTTTTAAAGAATCTTGTATTAAGCAAAGCTGCTAATGAAGAGAATAAAATCAATTAAATAAATTATTAAGTTAAAAACAGATCTGTTATTTTTGATTAAAGAGCTGCTACATTAATACCAACACTATTGTCACTCAGATCCTCACCGGTAAGATGGCCAAGAACTTAAGAGCTGGGACCATGTTCTGTCTACTCCAGCTGTAATAGCAACACTGGAGAGAAAACGTTGTACTTGTGGGATTGCTATAGATTCTCTCTGGTTTCAAATTAAATAGGAAGGGAACAGAAGGAAGGCCTAGGGAAGGACTCAGAACAAAAGAGGCAAGGAGGAAAGGAAAGAGAGGAATTGGCTGCTGCAAAAGATTATCCTTAGAATTAATTTTTGCCATTTTCCTCCTTATGAAAGTGAGAAATAGAGACATTTGTATAAGTTGTACAGAACATAATGATAGGCAGTTGAAGATAAATACTACTTAGTAGAAAATTTGTTCTGTCTCCAGAGGCTCTGGCAAAAAATTATTTTTAGGGCATCCTGCTTTCCTTCAATATGTTTAGGAAGATTTCTTTCATTATCGAGATTTGAAAAATTGAAGTCTGTTTTCCAGTTGTACACAACATAAATTTCAGGAAATCAATAATTTAACAATGTTGCTAATGTAAACCACTTTGTATTCCTGTGTGAATCAGTGCACATAGCATGTGGGTGTAAAACCCCACACTTTTCATGGGCACAGTGAAGTGCTCTCACATACATTCTGAGTTCACTTGATCCTCGCAGCAATCTTTTCATGTCGGTATGGCATCTTTTTACACATAAAGACACTGAATCTCAGAGGACTTTAGTATGTTGTAGAATTAATATGTAAACCCAAGCCACCTAATGGTACCCTGGGGTTCTTTCTGTCACATCACAATATTATTCGTATACTTTAAAAATTATTATAGATTCAGTTTTGATTCTTCACTTTTGAAAAATGCTGGCAGTATATATTTTGCACCCCAACGTACTGAGCAAGAGGTATGCATATGATACACAATGATTTTTTTCCTGGATATCTGGAAATCCATTGAGAATCCACATGTCACTTAAGGAAGGTATTCTCTGGTTAATTAAACCTCATCAATTCAAACAATATTTATTTTCAGATAAAACTGAAAACTTTCAACTTTAATTAGTTCTTTAGCAGGCAATGCAAATTCATGTTTCCTACCAAATCCAGCAGAGGGCAGGATGCTCCCACCAACGGCCAGCTGGCTGGAGCTCCAGGCTAGCAGGGGCAGTAACCTGCTGGAGAGTATTCTGCCATTAGAGCAATCGTCACTGTCTCACCTAGGTCTGAAAAAGAATATATAGGCTTGAGCTGAGAATAGGGGCTATGGGACGTGGCCACGGAACTGTCAGAAAAAGTTTTGCTTTAGAGGCTGCCCACATTTTGTTTGGGATTTGATCTTTAAGATACCTGGAAACTAGCCAGTTCCAATTATCTTTGTGGAATATCTTGCTGAGGAAACTACACTAGGCAATTATTATAACTTAAGATATACTATGATAATTTTCTATTTCTGGCTTTAGGGCATCTCCGGTCCCAGCTGGGCTACTCCACTCGGTGGCCTCCTCCTCTGGAAAGTTTCTGGAGATCCTGGCCCCACTAGTCATCATCAAGAAACATTCACCAAGGGTCAAAGGCAAATAAAATATAGAGATGGATATCTAAAATAATGTTTTATTTGGGAATCACAGAATTGCAATTCAGGGCATACATACTGGGGTGGTCTGAATAACAGAGAAGTTTAGGAGTTTTTTCTTTTTTTTTTTTTCCAGGAGGCAGTGTCTTGCTGTGTTGCTCAGGCCTCTGTTGCCCAGGCAGCAATCACAGCTCACTGCAGCCTTGAACTCCTGGGCTCAAGCGATCCTCCCACCTCAGCCTCCCAAGTAGTTGGGACTACAGGCATGCACCACCACACCTGGCTAGTTTTTCTTTAATTTTTTTTTTTTT
>NW_012140191.1:3592889-3606820 GCF_000956105.1 Propithecus coquereli
TCATCAGTACCTCGAAGGCTCCCAAAGTGGGGTGAAAGTAGGGGAAAGGAAGAGTGGTCGGGCAGGCTTTGCCCTAGCCACAACTGACTCCCCTCTTCTCACTTCCTCGCAACCAGATGACAGCAATGCCATTTTAACATGTATTATTTTTTACACCTCTAGGTATTATATGAGATCTGTCCAAAAAGTATCCAGCCATGCGATATGAAAAATAGAGACATTTATTGACGAAGATACAAGAAACACTGTGCACAGGACAACGCCTCAGTCCCCTTCAAAGGAGGCACCTTGGGACCTCACAAAGTGCTCCGAGCATCTCTTGACCCAAATACATTCAACATTCTCAGGTGTTCTGCTTGTTGCAGGCCTTCCAGAACGTGGATCACTTTCAACAGAGTCTCGATCATCTTTGAAGTGTTTGTGCCACACTTTTATTTGTGTGCACTCATTGCATTGTCCCTGAAAGCCTTCTGAATCATCTGAATAGTTTCCGCCGAGGAAATGTTCAAGCTTAACGCAAAATTTGATGCAAATTGGTTGCTCTACTTGCTCAGTCATTTTAAATGTGACGGCCACACACAGTACACATACCCAGCGGCATTTAGCACCACGCTGATTAGCACAGTGACGTCGTCATTGTGCATTGTGTTCACACGTGCATATTCCAGTCCACTCTCCTTGGCTGCCAGGTTACATCAACGTTGCGCAAACCGGTCTCCTTATAGTAACAATGGCTGGATACTTTCTGGACAGACCTCGTATAAAGATGTCCTTAAAGAAAGGGGGAGAGTGGTGAATGAGATAGATGTGACACCTCTCTGTGTTCATGGAGCTTACATTCTAGAAGGAGAAACAGACACGTAATTATAATTTGATAAATGCTACACTGGAGAAGTGCAGGGTACTCTGAGAGAATTCTTAAATTCTATGATCAGTGCCACCTCCCAGATTATTCATTTGTTCATGTCTAATTAACTATTCAAACAGTCAGTTGTCCCAATAACTTAAAGTCCAGCCTGGTTCTCCTGAGGCCCTCCCCTACCCCCAGTGCAGGATCTAATTCCAGAACTCACGTTGCATTTAGTCGTCATGTGTCCTTAGTCTCCTACAATCTGGAACGGTTCCTTGGTTTTACTGTTTCTTTTACATGACCTTGACACTTTTGATGAGTATGGTCAGTTGTTTTGTAGAATGTTCTTCAGTTTCTTTTGGTCTGGTATTTCCTAATGATTAAATGAAACTTACGTATTTTTTGGCAAGAATACCACAGAAATGATTCTATACCCTTCTTAGCACATCATATCAGCAATTCCATGATATCGATGTGTCACATTTTTGGTGATGTTAACTTTGATCACTTGGTTAAGTTAGTGTCTGCCAAGTCTCTCCACAATAAAGACAATACTTTCTCCTTGTAATTAGTGAGGTGAGATAGTCTGAGCTTATCCAAATATCTTGTTTCTAATTATATTTTACACACTAGTTTTAGCATCAGTTGAGTGGTCCCTAAAACAATTATTACTGTGGCATTTACCAAATGGGGACTTTATATCTTTGCCATTCCTTCTACATCTACTCTTTGGAATACTATTGTAAGGAAGACCTGTCCTTTCTCCCTCTTTTATTTATTTCTTCATTTATTTATTCAACTATTTGTTTTTATCAGTATGAACTCATGGATATTTAATTTATTCTATGGATTATAATCCAATCATTATATTCTATGGATTATAATCCAATCATTATTCATTTTGTTGTCCAAATTGTCCCAGCTTTGACCTTTAGGAGCTCCTTTAGGTTAGTGTCCAGTCCTTTGAATATGCTCCAATCATTTTTGAACATTTACTTTCTGACACCATAAGATGATCTAGGTTTATCTTGTACTTCTGCATCCCAGCAAATGGTGCTTAGAAACCAAGTTCTGGGTAGTCAGTATACTCATTGCTGCTGGGGCGTCATTGCTTCTAGTTGTTCTAAGTGAACAGAGCTAGGAAATACATGTATATATAGTCAGCCTCCATATCCATGGGTTCCGTATCTGTGGGTTCTACATCCCCAGATTCAATCAACTGAGAATTGAAAATAATTTTTAAAAACAATAAAAAATAATACAAATTAAAAAACAGAATAGCATAATAACTATTTACATAGCATTACATTGTATTAGGTATTATATGTGATCTAGAGATGATTTAAAGTATACAGTAAATACTATGCTATTTTTTGTAAGGGACTTGAACTTTGATGGAGGGTCCTAAAACCAGTTCCCTACAGATACCAAAAGACAGCTGTATACACACACGTATACGTGCACATCTCTTTGTATATTTCTATAACTACCTCTCTATATATACATATATGTATACACATATAAATTAAATATTCTCATATTTTGCATTTATAAACAGTGTTCTAATGAATGACATTGTGCACATGTATTTGCATTGCTGGAGGCGTGACTTCAGAATAACTTCCTAGAAATAGGATTACCAGGTCAAAAGGTAAATGCATATGTACCTTTGTTAGATATTGCTAAATTCTCCTAGGGAGTTTTAATACCTGCCAATGTCCAAGCCCCACTCCAGAGGTTCCAGTATAATTGGCAAAAGGTGGGGACCAAGCATTAGTAGCATTTTTAAAATTTTTATCCCTTTATTGAGGTATAATTTACATACAATAAATTCACACACTATAAGTGTACAATTCAGTAATTTTAAAGTAAATTTATGTAGCTATGCAGACATCACCAATATTGTTATCTTTTCAAAACTTTCTAAGTGATTCTAATGATGGTTAAGAGTTTATGACTAAACTAGTCCACCATTGTTGACGCTTTTTGCTACCATATGGTGTCACTAGTCTGCTACTCGGAGGCACGGAGTTTTTCCGACATCGCAGCACTTAGATCCAGTGGAACCTGTTTCCCATTGAACAAAAGCATACAGCTCAAAATCTGTCTTCATTCTTCAAAGTCACATCAGAATCCCTGGGCTCTACAGGCTGCATGTGAGGGAGCGTCCAGCACAGGATATACACTCGGCCAGTGCAGCTCTCTTCCGCCAGCCCCTCGTGCTGAAACCACGTCATTAAACCAGACCTCATTTGTGACCTCTTTGAGGGTATTCTCTTAATCATGTCAATTCATCTCTTCTGTCCCCAAACCCATCTGAGTATAATCCCAGAAAAGGAGAAGCCAACATAAATTTTAAATATCTCCTGGAGGAGATAGTCTTTTGAATGACTCCCTTAAGAAGCACTCAGACTGTTCCATCTATAAATGGTCTAGCATACACCCAGTCTGGGAAATGTTGGGAATGGTTTCCTTAGGCAGGTGATACTTGAACTGAGCTTTCACTGATCGCTGCGAATTAACCTGGTGAAAAACAGGGAGGTAGAGGACAGCACATTCCAGGCAAAGCAAGCAGCATAGACCAAGACCCTGAAGGAGAGTAGAACAGGAAGGCTCGTGTGCCTGGTGCACATACAGGTGATGGTGGAACGTATTGCTAGATAAGACTAGAAAGGCAGACATGAGATCAGATCATCCAAGTCCTTTTAGGCCTGAAGAATTTTGGTCCTAATTTTAAAAGCACTGGAAACCCACTGAAAACGTTTAAGTGCTGAATTAGATAAGCAGGCTTGTATGACATGATCAGATTCACTGAGGCTGCAGCAAACAAAATGGACTGGCAAGAATGGCTACTGGAAGACCAATTAGAAAACCAGGATGCTGAAACAGGGAAACGTGATTTTTAAAAAAATCCTGCTGGTGACAGGAGTGGTGCTAATATCGAGAAAAGCAATAGACTGCCAGGACTTAATGACTGCTTGACTCTGGGGACTGAGAGAGAGAAAGCTATCCAGGATGACTCAAGTTAACAGACTAAACCACCCACTTCTCCTCCCTGCAGTCATCCGAGGCCCTCTCCTCTCTACTTTTCATTCTTTTGGAGCTTTTAGCTCTTGGCTCTCTGTCATTCTCACCATCCTGCAATTATTCTTGATTATTTATATATATATGCCATATATATATTCTTCTATTATCCTAGTTGCTCAGTTCCTTGGTTTCTTCTCCTTCAATCATTGTGTGTTCTGTTACATTAGCCACTGACTCCCACAGACATACCCTTGGTCTTTCATTATCATTAACTGAAATCCCTCCATAATCTCATTGCAAGCACCTCTTCTAGTACCCCAATACCAATAATCCTTGACCCTACCAGGTGCTAAATTCCACTGATTCTACACAATTCCAAGGTCCCTCATTCTATGATATCTTCATTTTTGTTACCAGACAGCTTAAATTACAGAATCAATCATTGTAATCACTCTTTCATATATCCTTAACTCACTTAGGCATCTCTCAATTTGTAGAATCTCTTGGCCAGGCCACCATTATTACAATTAAATGATGCCCCAATTTGGAGTTGTGTAAAAATAAGATGTATGCCAAATGTCTTCTGTTTTCCCCTTAAGATCCACTCTCCTTCCTTCTCCCCGACTCTATGCTCTGTGAAGCTGACTACATTAACAGAGCCCCCATGCCTTCTGGCTTTCAATGGTTCAACCAATGGAGAACTGTGACAGAAAATAAAAGGATAGAGTAAAATTCCAATCAAGATATACAACATTTCTATCAGACCAGAAACTTTTCTCGTGCCCTTTTCCAATTAGTACGCTCTCTACCAAGGCAAGCACTATTCTGATTTCCATCACCACAAAGTACTTTTGCCTGTTTTGAACTTCTACAAATTGAACAATATAGTTTTTATTCTTTTGCATCTTGCTTTTTGCTCTCAACATCATGTCTATCGGATTCATGATATAGTTCTATCAGTAGTACGTCTCCTTTTACAGTACTATCCCATTATATGAGTATACTACAATTTATCTGTTCTCCTACTCATGGACATTTGGGTGGTTTCTAGTTACCGGCTTTTATATATAAAGATGTTATAAATATTCTTGTACAATCTTTTTGTAGGCATATATTTTCATTTTTTGGATAATTAGAGAGGAATGGAATGGATGAATTATAAAGAAAATGTACATTTATCTTTGCAAGAAACTGCAAAATAGTTTTTCAGAGTGGTCTAGTAATTTTATATTCTATAAGTAAGGCATGATAGCTCCCATTGCTTCATAATTTTGCCAACATTTGAGGTTGTTATGTTGTCTTTATAATTTTAGAGTGGGTAGTAGTATCTCTTTGTGGTTTTAACTTGCATTTCGACTAGTGAGTATGTTCTCATGTGCTTACGGACAATTTGTCAGTCTTCTTTTATGAGGTGATCCAGTCTTTGGCCCAATGGGGAGGAGGGCGTTTATCTCTTTATAATTGAATTGTAATAGTACTGTTATATTCAATATATATATTTGCAGATGTATATTTTGCCAGTATTTTCTCCCTTTTGGTGCCTTGCCTTTCCATTATCTCTGGATTAAATTGTATTGTATCAGTGTTAATTTCTTATTTGATCATTGTATTGTGGTTATCTAGGAGAATGTCCTTATATTTAGAAGATACATACTGAAGTAGGGGGAAAGTAGAGAAGCATAATGTCTGATATATATAATATATATATACATATATACATACATATATACATACATACATATATATGGGGAGAGAGAGAGAATGATATAGCAAATGTGGTAAAATGTTAACATATGGGGAATCTGAGTGAAGGGTAATTAGGAATTCTTTATACTAGCAACTTTTCTATAAGTCTGAAATTATTTCAACATAAAGTTTTTTTTAAAAAAAGAATATATGATATTAAAAAAAATTATGGAGAGAAGGCATATTAATCAGAAGGAAAGCCTTATGGACTGAATGTTTGTGCCCCTTCCAAATTTATATGTCAAAGTTCTAACCCTTAATGTGATGGTATTAGGAAGCAGGGATTTTGAAAGGCAATTAAGTTTGGATGAGATCATGAGGGTAGAGCCTTAGCCTCCTCCCCTTAGAAGAAGGGGAAGAGACACCAGAGCTTCCTCTCTCTGCCATGTGAGGGTACATCAAGAAGGCAGCTGTCTACAAACCAGAAAAGGCCCTCATCAGATACTGAATCTTTTGATACCTTAATCTCAGACTTCCCAGGGTCCAGAACTGTGGGAAATAAATGTATGTTGTTCATGCTACCCAGTCTGTGGTCTTTCGTTATAGCAGTCCTAACTGACTAAGACAGAAGGGTTCATTGGACTTATGTGCTGGTAAGAAGTCAAATCAGATAAGAACTGAAGTATAATTCAAAAAGTATGTTGAAGCTAAACTGCAGGCATCTTAAATGCCAAACTACAGGGTAATTGACTGTATTCCTGAGGACAGTAGGGATACATTTACAGTTACTGAACACTGAGACATGTGTGATGTATTATTTTAGAAAGATTAATCTGACAAAGACACTCTTCGGGAGATGAGAGACTACTTGGAGACACCAATTAATAGATAATTGCGCAGCCCAGCAAATGAAGATCTAGACTTGTGTGGCCGTAATGAGAATGAAAAGGAAGGGATAGATGTGGCAAGCATTATGGTACAGTAACTCTGGGTGGGCCTTAGACTCTGTAATTTTCAAAAGCTGCCCAAAAAATTCTGATACATAGCCAGACATGGAAACTTTTTGAGATCAGAGAAGTATTGGCCCCATAATGGAGACATGACCCAGGGACGGAGAGATTAGTGGCTGTCTTAGTCTGTTTTCATTGCTATAAAAAATACCTGAGGCTGGGTAATTTACAAAGAGAAGAGGTTTATTTGGTTCATGATTCCACAGGCTATACAAGAAGCACAGTGACAGCATCTGCATCTGGTAAGGGCTTCAGTGAGGTTCCCCTATGGTGGAAGGAGAAGGGGAGTGGGCATGCGTAGATCACATGACACTAAAAGATGCAAAAGAGAGGGGAAGGAAGTGCCAGACTCTTTTAAACAAGCAGTCCTCATGAGAACTAAGAGTGAGAACTCACCCGTTATCATAAGGATGGCACAAAACCATTCATGAGGGATCCACCCCCATGACCCAGACACCTCCCACTAGGCCCCACCACCAACACTGGAGATCAAGTTTCAACATGAGATTTGAAGGGGACAATATCAAAACTATATCAGGGGTCAAAGGGAACCAGACTGTGGCTAAAGAAAATGGAAGGTTACTGTGATAAATTATAGGTTTAATTATTATAAGACAGAGCAGCTGAACAAAATGAAAATTCAATGTAATAAATCCAGAGGAAATGTAATGACTCGGACAACTCTATACTGACTGGAGATGGGCCAGAGATTTGGATGGGGATTGTTCAATATGATTCAGTAAAAAATATGTTTATATATTTATTAGATTATAATGCATTTTGAGTTTCATTTCATGTATTTTGGGGACAATTTGAATGTATAAAAATACATGATACAACACAAGCTCTACCTAATCCTGTTCCCTTTCTTCATCTCCCTCATTATGCTGAGCTGTGAAAATCTCCCATGCGTATTTCTTAGAGTGAATCAAATGTCTGTTCAAAGGACCTTCTAGTTAAATGCTTTATTCTATGCAATTTCTACCTCATGATCCTCCACAGCACAGCATAGAGAAATGCTTTGTGCTTCAAATGCTTGTGTTTGTCAAACAAACTGGAGTGAAGTCTCTCTGCCATAGTCAAAGGAACAACATAATTTTCTTTTTCTTTCCCTCCTCCCTTTCAGATAGAATTCAAATAATCACCAATAGTGAGCATACTTTTAAAAATATAAAATTTGGCTCATCCAGAAAGTAAATACATAGTCAGATGATGGCATTAAATAAGAATTATATCAAGCCTTTGTCATGTCAAGGTGGCCAATAAATGGAAGCCTCTCCCCCAATGATGTCATCCACCGTTTGAGGAGGATGAGATGTAAAAAAATCTTGTCACTGTCTTAAAATATAGTTCATTTGTGTTTTGCTGCCCACCTCAGTTCTCTCCACAGGCAAAAAAATTCATTACTACTTCGTCGTGTCAGCGTACAGAGTATTTCCCGAAACAGGTATAGAGAGGTTACAAAGTAACTTTCAGGAATATTTTTTGCTTATTGTGGGAGGAGAGAGAGAGAGAGAAAGAGAGTAGGCAAAGAACTCTGGGAACACAATTGTCTCTCCCACTAATTCTATCAATTACAGATTCAAAGTCGTTAATGAGCTGTTCTTTTAAAGTGTAAAGGTCTCCTAGGGTTACGCCTCATTTGCACCTGAATGCCATTAAACAAATAATCGGGGCCAGTTAAATTTCTAGGCAGAAAAGTTTGTGGCTGGAAAAGGAGATGCGAAGAGGCTTATTTGAGGTGTAGAGGAAGCAGCTGATAGCCAGAGGCTCTGTGGCGGTGAGTATCTGAAGGCAGGGAAAAACAAGGCAGGAGGCAGCAGGATTTGAAAAGGGAAAAGGGCAATGGTCAGGCTCAGTGTTGACCCTGTTTCAGAGGTCAGAGAGCAATGAGCGTGTGCCACGCATATTCTAGCATGACTTTCAGATATATGGTAAGATATTCAGACATAATAATAGTTTCCCTTATTTCTACACAAAAATTATAATCCTCACAACAATCTTGAAAGATATTATATCTTCATTTTGCTTCATTTCATGGAGGAAACTTACACACAGAGAAATTATGTAGCTTGCTCAAGGTCCCACGAAGGCTTATAAATACATGGGCAAAATTTGACCACAAAATATTTTGTACCACAAAACATGCCTTGTTTTCAAGGAAGACCTCTACATTTCACAGGCTACAAATCCCATCTTTTGTTATATTGGGCTCAGTCTTCTCAGGCTAGAGCTGGATGGACTTTCTAGTTCAACTCAATGTCTTCCAGTGAACCTATGCCTTCTTACAGGAGTGTGTCAAAGAGTAGAAAGAACCCAAACTTTGGATTCAGACACACTGAGTTCGCAGTTCAGCTCTGCCCCTTCCATGCTTTGTGGCTGTCAGCATATTTCCTCATTTGTGAAATAGATGATCATACTTACAGTATTCTCGGTGGGTTATTTATTGCTACATAAAAAAAACCACCTCATAATTCAGCAGCTTAAAAAATAGCATTTATTTTGCTCATAATTTTGTAATGTGATCAGGATCTGTTAGGGATAGCTCATCTCTGCTCCACTCAGTGTCTGGGGCAGCTTAAAGGCTGGGAGCAGCAGGAAATGAAGGCCACAACAATTCACATCTCTTCCACAAGCAAAATATGTTCTCCCTTCTCCCAAAGATGCCTCTCCTAAGCTCATCAGGCTCAGGCCTGAAGTCCAGGATATTATTATCAAAATCAGATGAAATTCCTTGAGTGTAGTTCCTTAGGTTTAGCACTTTGAGTGCCATTCCTCTTGATCTGGAGATCCCTGAACTAAAAAGATGACTCACCTACTCCACGTCCCACTGACATACAATGATGTGATTGCTAGAGGTAAACCATTAAGTGTACACACATTCCAAAAGGGGAAAGCAGATAAACATAGCAGTTACTGGTCTGTAACAATTTTGAAATACAGCCAGGTTCCTTGGATAGGGATCAGTCCTACTACCTAAGATTTCACTATGGCTCTTTCTTTGCCTTCTGGGTTCATTCAACTTACTGACTTACCTTTCCTATGCCATAAAATGTAGGTCATCTTTGCAGCTGCATATCCTGCTCATAGAAATTTGGGCATTGAAAGGCCTCTTTTGTGTTGTCTCGATTTCTTTCGGTACAAGGTGATAAAATTCCTTTAAACACTTTGTGGGTTGCTTATGAATCAATTTATAATCCACTCCATTAGACAAAAGCCACATTCTCAAGTCTCACAGAGATAAGCCTTTTTCTAACTTGGACTCTCTTTAAGAATATCTCCCTTAGTATTCTTAGAAACCCTATTGTTTTATGGAAGGAATCTATGAGGCACCCCTTAGGATCCTTAGAGGGCCTTTTGTCTGTTTAAAATGGTCTATAAGGCACTATCTCAAAACTTTATGAGGCCTTAACAAAAGGTTTTATCTTTAGACCATGTTTTCCTGACAGCACCCTGGATTTGATCTCTGCTCAGAAGCCACATCTTAATTTTAGCATCATTTGCCATCTGGAGAGGCTGGGAATGAGAAACAGTTTTCTTTTCCAACCCAGCAAGTCCTGGAGACTTTATATTTAACAGTGCTTTCTTTAGCTCATCTCTCTTCCTTGCATTTTACTACAGGCAGCTAGAAGCAGACAGAAGGCAAAGCACTTTCAACCCTCTTTCTGCAAAACTCCTTAGCTAGGATATAGGTATATTTCCTATTTTCCACTTTACTGCAGGAGACATTTTTGCTAAGCTTTCTGCCACTACCTAACAAGAGTCCCCTTTTCTCCAGCTTCCAATATTTTCCTCTCTTTCCTTCCAGTCCTCACCAACAGCCTTTTCAAGGGCCACCATGTTTCCTCTAATAGTTTCCTTGAACTCCTTTAGGCTTTCACTAACACTCTCCTAAAGACACTTTCCATTTCCACCTGCCTCTGATCCTGACACCATTGTCACACGTATTGGGTTTAGTTTTGGTTACACTTCACTTCTTGGAAACAAAATGTGTTCCAGCTATCTCCTGCTGCTGATAAAACCACCCTAAAACTTAATGACTTGAAAGAATGGCATTTATTTTCCTCAGAAGTCTGCAATGTGAGAGGGATTCTGTGGGGATTGCTCATGTCTAATCATCTCAGTCTTAGCAAGGGCAGCTCAAAAGCTGAGGACTGAATTCACATTGTGTCTCTACTCCACGATTTTTAAGACCTCAGCTGGTAGACGACATCTATGGATAACTTGTAGGCTGGGGCCTGAAATAGTCTGAATGCTTGTTTACTCTCATGTCTAAAGGTCGATACTGGATTTTGGCTGAGATCTTTACTGGGGCTGTTGGCTGGAATGCCTACATGTAATATTTCTATGTGTTCTGGGCTTCCAAACAACATGGTGGCTGGGTTCCAAGAGTGAACATTTTGAGAGAAATAGTGAGCCAGGGAGAAGATGCACTGCCTTTCATGACTTAGCCTCAAAAGCCATGTATGCCACTTCCGATATATTCTTTTCATTGAGATAGTCACACAAGCCCCGTAAGTTCAAGTAGAGGACAAACAGATCCCACAAGTGGGATAGCGATAATGTAGTAAGGTTCCAGAAGAGCATGCAGGACCAAAAATATTACTGCTCCATATTTGGAAAACACCATCCACCTCAAAAGGGTTAAATGAAACAATTTACATTAAAAAGTAAATACTCGACATATATCTGTTCCATGCCTCAAGCAATATACATTTCTTTTCCATCTTAATCCAAAATATTGCCTTAACATGAGGTGTATGAATGGTCTTTAAAGACACATTGGACTGAAAGTAAAATATCATGAATGTATATGTGTATAATTGTTTTCATGTTGAGAGAACCCATCAGATTCTTAAAATATCAATGATCAAGAAAAAAGTTACTACTATGATCTTTAACATTGAGAACAATATTTTTAAAATATATTTTTTGGAAAGGGACCCATTTTCTGTAATGCTGAAGGTCGACTTTACAGATATTTCCTTTAGAAAAATTAGCAGAAGGAAAAAGGGCCATCAACACAAAAAAGTTAAAATTTAATATCTTTTCTATAATCCAATAGATACACATTGTATATACTTAAGCAAACACATATTGTCTCTTTGCTCCATCCTGCCCCTTAAATAAGCTCTCAACTGAAACAGAAATCAATTTGCAGTAATTCAGCATTCTTATTTCATTAGAGTAGCATCAAAGAAGGTACATTATGATAAAAACTGGAAGACACTGGTGATTGTGTCAACCTGCCCCTAGAGTTTTTCTTTCTCAAATTTCAATATACAAGCTCCAGTTTCATGAAGCTAAGCTCAAAAGAGCCTAAATTTAGCTTTATGCTAGATTTATATGGATCATAATTCAGAGGTGCAAAGCCATATGAAGGAGGAAATAATAAAGCAAAACACTTTTCCCCTTCTAAACTCATCCCAACCACTATTTCCTCATTATCTACTGCTTCTTGAGTAACAAAGACTGGGACATGGAAGAATACACAAAATTACAAAGGAAAAGAAGAAAAAGTGGGAGGAAAAGAAAAGGGAGCTTAAATGTCATATTAGGGGACATGTCAGGCACCTGCCACTCCAAACCCTAACATTCCAGAGGGGGAAAATTTGTAACTGTCAGAAATAAGATAGAAATGTCAAAAGTATGTATAATTACCTACATTCATTTAGAATAATAATCAATTGTTTTGTTCTAGAATTCTATAAAAATTGTAAATTTCATAGAGAACTAATACTAAAGATCCAAGTAATACAGGCATCATACAAAATATTATGTTCAAGCTATGCCTACAATAAGATTGAACATTGCAGGGATAATTTTTGAAATGGGTGCACTGCTTACAAATAGTCCATACCTTAAAAGTTATTATCATTTGCCACCTCTTACTATCTGTCTATTCCAGCCCCTCAATATGAACAAATAATTATGAAGCTCTAGTGATCTCTGTCTCTCTCTCTGTAATAGAAACACATTTTAATGAACTGGATATGCCCGAAATTTTATTTTAGGCATTTATTATTCTGTTGCACTTGACTTGATTCAGTCTTGAAAGACCTAGTCCACAGAATAAACAAGCTCTTAAATAAATAGCTGAAGAGACAAATATAACACATTAAAAACCTTAAAAATTAAAACAGGGACTTCTGCTTCCATTCGTGACAGACTATCTGGTACTAAAATTGCCCTGCTGCCATAAACAGCTAAAAATCAGGGGGGAAAAAAGATATATACATATGAATGAAACATATATATATATATGTGCAACATATGTGTGAAATATATGTGTGAAATATATGTGTGAAATATATATATAACTATATATATAAAAAATAAAACTCAGGCATTCAACAACAGGTGGCAGCATAGGATTATAATCCCTAAAATAAGGGGAACACATGAAACAAGCCCCACTATTGCCCATTACCCAGGATTTTTCTTTTCCTGGAGGCACTTCCTGAAGGATCCTGAGGAGAGAGGCAGAACCAAGCTAAGCATGGCAGTCTAGCTGAGTTACGGTGGCAGATATTGAAGTTTGAGAAGGCCAAGATAACTGGTATTTGCAGAACAGCAGGGAGCTTCACAAAGAAATAGCTTCAAAAGTCTGCATTGAGGTAACCTTGAGTCTTTTCTGAATACTGTGTAGTACATACTTAGGTGAATTTTCATGAGACAAAACAAAGAACAATTTTTGAGACACTATAAAGAGAACAATTTCCATAGTTCACAAAGGACTGGGAGACCTTTGTGTACTGACCAGGCAGAGTATAGAGAAACATGGGTCATTCAGTTGAAATCCCAGGAGGATCACACCTTTATAGTAGGATTAAACTAGCCCTAAAGTTAAGACTATGCTAGACTTTCCCTAACAAAACTTAAAAACAAGATTTGAAAGAATCAAACAACTCTTTAAGCCCCTCAGATGCCTTCCAAATCAAACTTGAACTGTCTTGAAAGGATGACAATCAAATCTAGGCATTCAACAAGGTAACCTTTAAAATGTCCAGTATCTAATAACAAATTACCGGACATGCCAAGAAGAAGGAAAATATGATCCATAAATAAAAGAAAAAGCAGTTTAAAAAACAGATTGAGAAGAAGACAAAGATTTTTAAAGCAGCCATTATAAATATGCTCAAGCACTAAAGTAAATATGAAAATAGTGAGAAAACAAATGGAAGGTATAAGAAAGAGTCAAATGATACTTCTAGAGTTGAAAAATACAATATCTGAAATGAAAACTTCACTGGTAGGATATATCAGGAGATTAGAAAATGCAAAATAAAAGAGTAGCTGACTTGAAGAAATTAGCGATAGAAATGAATCAAATTAAAACACAGATGGAAAACAAGCTG
>NW_012140191.1:3610795-3612867 GCF_000956105.1 Propithecus coquereli
GTGATCACACTTATTATTTAGAACCATCATGCTTACTACTTAGACCAATCACTAATAGTTGTCTGTAAGGGAATATATTTATAGGAGTGGAAATGGAGACACAATATGAGAAAAGGCCATGGCAGACACCAAAGAAAAGAACTGGTAGGGGCCCCAAATACAATAGTAGTGGTGGCATGCAGAGTAGGACATACAGACAGAGAAGAGGGACAGATATGTCAAGGAGGGAGGGAGAGTAGGATTTGGTTATTGGGTTAAACAAGAAGTTTCATAGGCAGGGGAACAGGTTTGTCATGAAAGAACATTAGTTCATCTTTTACAAAATATTTATAGCCAGAATATATAAAGTATACCGACAACTCAGTAATGAGAAAATAAACAACCAATAAAAAATGGGCAAAATATTTTGATGTACTTTACAATGTACAAAGTCAACATTTGAAGGAAAAGAAGCTACATATCATGTGATCACAGAAGTACAATTTAAAATAACAGTGAGATACTACTGCATTTCACTAGAAAAGCTAAAATGAAAAAGTCTGAAGCAACTATTACTTTCACACACTGATAATGAATGTAAAATGGCACAAACACTTTGGATAGTAGTTTCCATTACACCCCTAAGTATTTACCCAATAACACTCCTAGGTTATTTACCCAAGAGAAATGCAAACATATATCCACAAAAAGGCCTATTCATAATAGCCCTAAACTGGAAACAACCCAAATGTTCAACAAGTGAATGGAAGAACAAATTGTGGTATGTTAATAGAATAGAATTGTACCCAGAAATATGAAAGAACAAGCTGCTCACACTTCTAACAACATGGTTGAATGTCAAAAACAGTATGCTAAGCAAAAGAAGTCAGACACAAAAAAATTACATTTTGACATTTGAGTCTGAAGTAACTGTGTCAAATCCAAGTGAATGTATCAGAAAGCAGCTGGACATTAGGGCCTTGATTTTATTAATAGAGAAGTCTGAAACAAATATGCAGGTTCGGAAGTCACCAGCCCTGTTAAAGATAAGAGTAGATGAGATCACCTCATCTACTAGGAGTGATTAGAAGCATTTAGGAGAGCCAAAGCCAGAATCCTGGGTAAATATTAACATTTTAGGGACACACAGAGAAAGGAAAATACATGAAGAACACAGAGAAAGAGGAGAGGTAGTGCGAGGAGAATCAGAAGAAAGTGATATTTCAGAAGCAAAGGAAAACAATTCTGGGTGAGGACATTCTGTTGCAAAGGCCCTAAAGGGACCAGGGAAGGAAAGGGTAAATATTGTTTGCACTAAGCTACTATAAATTCATTAGGATAAAGTCATTAGGGAGAACAGAGAAGGCAATTTTCGAGAAAGAATGAGAGCAAACATTCTATTGCAGTGGGCTGAGGAGTGAATGGGCAGAGAGGAGACGCGGGCAGAGAATGTACCCTACGTCTACAAAAGTTTGCTTTGGAAGAAAAAGAAGAAATACAAAATCTATATATTCAGAATGGCATCTTCTCTAGGTTGTAAATTTTTGGTATTTCATAAATACAGCAACTAGATTCTCAGTAAGATGTTTATAATATCACCCATATATTTCTGATAAAGGAAAAGCAGACATAAAGAAAAGTGCATTTTATGAACTAGTTCCTATGTTATATAAACACAAAGATTCAGCTTGCACTATAGGATTCAAATGTGTTTTGCAAATTCTTGCTTTTTCTCTGTGCAGAAAACCTAGGCTGTATCCCCCCGCCCCCAACCCCGTTCCGGTTCACTTGTATCTTATATGATTGTGTCACCTTGTGTTTCTCCATTTAAAAATAAAAGGCAAACTCAGCAGTTTCTTTTTCTTAAACTGCTTCAGTAACCAGCAGTTGCCACATTAAAAGCTTTAGCTGCAAGACTATAAAAATAGTCTAATGCTCCCTAGCAAGTAACTACATTTGAGCCAATTCTCTTTTCAGGGACACAGCAAGGTCAGATCAAATAGCTAGGGAAGTACAGGCTATGAGGGAAAAGGGAAAGTCAGTTGACATTCAAAGGGCAAAAGTGCATTGTGCTTGGAATGTTTTGTGTAAAT
>NW_012140191.1:3616712-3618644 GCF_000956105.1 Propithecus coquereli
ATGCACTTTGTTGCAGATTGTCTGGGTTAAAAACTAAATCAACAGGATAAGCATACAACCTCTCTCCTTTTGGAAATGCCAGGATGAAAAGCCAAAACATTTTTTCTTCTAAGTTCTCTGTTCAATTTGCAGATATCTAAAACTATTTTGAATTTTGAATTTTCCCTTTCTGATGATATATAAGCATGGCCATTATCTGAAGATATATAAGCACATAAGGTGCTTTTCTGCAAAATATAAAATTATGTCTGGGTTGAGGAGCCAATTGCAGTTTGGATTTTAGCCCCAACCTGCCCTTCCCTGGGAGTATTTGTGTAGAGCACAACATGCCCAACTGGATGTGGTGACAGTGGATATAAAGTTAATTTCCTTATGCATTCAGATTGATAGTGGCCCCATTAACATTCAGATTTATGTAACCCATAGTAAAAATCTTGCAGTTAAAATTGTTAGTTCTCCAGAGAAAACTTCTTATAAGATAACATGGACTAATGATCAGGAAACACAGTCACATCTGAAAATATTAAAATCTAAGATGAGATGGAGAACATATTCTCCCAAATGTTGTATTCATCTACAACTGAAATAGAGAAGTATCCTGACAGCTCTTAATAAAGGAATTTTAAAATGAGGATTATTATCTAATTTCAATATAATATTATATTCCAAACTATATGGCATAATGGGTTAGTTCAAAAAGATGGCAAAAGTAAAACAAAGCAATGATATGAAACATCAAAAATAAATTTAGCAATTACATTATGGGACATATATTTCACATGGTCTTTCCAAGTCACTGTCTCTCAAGTGGAAGCTAGCATTAAAACAAAAGTAGACATTCTTTATGTGTTAACTAAAAGCTAGACTATACCTAGACAGCTAGTCTTTTTAAAGTTTAAAAGAAAGTCATCTCTGCCATTACAAATACCCTTTTTATGATGTCAAGTGAAGAATTACTGGAGAAGTCATGAGGTGAGACCTCTTATACATAGGTGGGGAAACTAAAATCTCCTTAGGAAGTTCAGTGTGTAGCAATCTGGACAGGGCTAGCATATAACTAAAGAAAGACAGGAATTATAGAGTGATTTCGGACTGATGAAATCAGACAAACGTATATTTTTAATGCAGTGAAAGAAGATGAAAGCTAAAAGCAAACTAATGAGAAACTAAGAAAAGAAGAAAAAAGTCAGATAATATGCCATTAGACATAGTCCCAGGTTCAACTACCAAATCATCTTTCACTCCCCATTTCAATGCATAAAGAGAAAAAGCAATTCTTACAGAAAGTGGGGAGGGTGTCACCAAGCTTCTCTAATCACTACTTACACCAAGAAATTCTTTACTCTCACAGTTCATAAATTTTACTCATCAATTTTATGAGCACTCCAATGGTTGCCTACCTAGTTTGACAACTATATTGCACCTCTCTCTTAGCCTATTTACATTTTTCTCAGTGACGTCACCCTGAGTGAGCAAATATTTTAGCAGAAATACAAAGAGAAAGGGGATTTTGTCATCATCAAGTGACACAATATGATAGTCTACATTCAAGGTAGGTTTCGATGCATGCTAATTGATTTTTTAATTAGTAAGAGTTGGGGATATGGGAGGGCACAGTGCTGGATGTCAGCACTGCGTTGTCATATCAGTTCTGCTAATACATGGTAGCCATTTAATATACGATCCTTGGTTTCTTCATCTATAAAATATTGGAATCAAGTTATAAAATGTCTTAGGTTCTTTCTAATGCCCAACTCTGATTTTCGTTTTTGGCTGTGACACCTCTGAAATAATTTAGACCATGAAGGGACTCCCTTTCACTAGAAGGCTACAATTCAGAATGATTAAGTTAAGTAATAGTTACTTTTTAAAATTAGATACTGATGATAGTTTTGGAGACAGTGAGGGAATATTAAAAAATAAAAAAGAAAG
>NW_012140191.1:3622404-3624377 GCF_000956105.1 Propithecus coquereli
GACTTTATTACTTTTACACAGCTTATTTTACACTTTCATAATATCATTCTTTCTTATTAAATAAAAGGATGAGTTACTGTGTTGCTTTTCAAAATAAAATTAAACACAACATGGAGACTGGATGAAGTCAACTTCTGCTCATGCTTAACTTTAGAGTTATCTTTTCATGCTGCCTGTGGGCACTTAAATACTGTACTGCGTTATCTTTGAGGTAGAACAACAACGACAAAAAGGCAAAACATTCACATAAAGAGGGACATGGGAGAGAAAGCCATGAGAGATTTCTTTTTAACAAAACCATCATCATCAGGCTTTGCAGTCTTCTTTGACACAAAGTTGAGAAATAGTCTTCTTAACACGAAGGGCAGTTAGGCGGGCTGCCCCGTTGGCATACCAACACTCACGCATTACTCTCCCCATGATGCGGAGTGCCTTTAAGAGAGAGAAAAATATCAAAGACTTTAGCTACTCACATAAAACAGAGTGAAAAAGAAGCAAAACCACAAACCCAGGAATTGGTGCTAAGATTAAAAATATATATCTATATATAAAATCTTGCTGTGTGGCCCATGCTGGAGTACAGTGGCTATTCATATGCATGATCATAGCATACTTCAGGCTCCAACTCCTGGGCTCAAGTAATCCCCTTGCCTTAGCCTCCTTAGTAGCCGGGACTTTAGGTACGTGCCACTGTGCCTGGTACTGATGCTAAGCTTTGATGAAGAAATAGTAAAGTTAAAAAAATATGAGAAAGAGATTAGGGTCAAACCCCTTCAGAAATCCTATCAAAACACAAATATTAACCTTATAGAGACTAACTCAATTGAAAATTCAATCCATTGATTTCTGGGAATATGGTAGAATGGCTATCTTTTAAAATCCTCTAAGAAAGAACATGAAAGACATGAAGGGACATGGGAAGGGTTGGAGATTACCTGTATCTTCATCTGGGTGATGAGTACACATACGTATACACATGAAAAAAACTTTATCAAACTGTTTACTAAGACTTGTGCATTTACCATATGTAAATTTACCACAATAAAAATAATAGTCCAAGTATAAATTTCAAAAATTCACAATAAAAAAAATCAGCGCAAATGAACTGGCAAAGAAATAAGATAAATACTCAGAGGAGAAAACAATGAGAATTCATGAAACCAGAAAAATACAGAAAATCACTGAAGCAGGTGGCCGTTGTGGTAGCATCTGCTTGATCTCATGGTCTAGAACTTCAGAATTGATGGAACACATTTAAAAGATAGGAAATACAGCCCAAAGCACACAGAAAAGTGTCAGAACAAGATATTCACAAAGCCCTGAATTTAAGGAAGAATCTGTTCCAGAAAGGAAACTTATAAGAGACCAATTGCCTATGTTTTGGCTCTTGACAAAGAAAAAAAAATTGAGCCCACACTTTTAAATACTGCAGAAAATCTGAGTATTCACAATGAAAATCCACAAACACATAAGGAAACAAGGTACCGTAGCAAGAGTCGATTGAAACAATAAACAGTAGAATCGGACCCCCTAAAAATATTAGATGCTAGAATTACATGATATAAAATAAGTATAAAAAATATGATTTTAAAAGAAAATGAAAATTCAAAATATGAATAAAAAGATATTTAAAAAATAAAAACGCAGCAATAAAATGTCTTGGTACAAGAAATGTAACATTTAAAATAAGAAACTCAATGGATGAGTTAAATGATGGCAGATTTGACACATCTGAAGACAGAATTAAAGAACTGAAAGATAAATCTGGGAGATACAGCATTAAGACACAAATATGGAAAATATGCATGAATAAAAAATAAGTAAAGTAGAATGAAAGGTCTAAAATGCAACTGATAAGCTCTCCAATAATTGGTAATAGAGACAATGAGAGGAGGAACTATTTAAAGAAATGTTTCAGAATTTTCCAGAACTGAGGAAAGTTACAAATCATTAGAATTATAAAGTCCAAAAAT
>NW_012140191.1:3624427-3625679 GCF_000956105.1 Propithecus coquereli
TTCCAGAACGCTCCGTAAAACAGCTTAGATTTAGTGATTCCCCAATCTCTAAGAATTTATCTGATGAAAGAAAATTATTCAATTTTAAGTTCACACTTTAGGTAAACTATTTCATCAGTGTGAATATTCAACAAAGTTCGCACACATTAGTGTTTAAAAATTAAAATGCTGAAATTGCAAAATTACAACTGAAGAAAGAAAAAGCTATGCTACTGTTGCTGAAACTAAAACATTCATTTTATTTCACACATAGGTTTCACAATCTACACTTATGTAAAATAAATATTTTGCCTTTCTTTACAACTCTAAGAAGAAGCTAATAATGAAGCCACTTGAGAACTTGACTTAATGATTGTTAAGAATGTTTGGTTTGTGAATCTACTTAGCACCAACTCAATACAAGGTAATCAGGACACTTATTAACAAAACTGTCCCCCAAATGGAAAAAAATAATAAAGGAGCAAAAGAACTTAAGAATCTATACCAAAAGTAAAACCAATGCAGTGTTCTGCCTCTCTCAGGTAAGTCCTGGAAAACATCAACTCTATGAGGTTAGAAACATAAACCAAGCACCTTGTCTTCTCATAATGTTTAGCAATGAATTATGCTACACTATTCTTGATTGAGTTATAAACCCAATCTTAAGGTTTATTATAGATACTAGGGGGAGGGGCAGTGGGTAATGAGTTTCATACAGTATTTTTCACTATCGAAAACAACATAGTACTCTTAATGTTTTAAAGCTATATCTTCAAACGTTAAGTGAAACAACCCCCAATTCCAGTGTTCAACGATTTACTCATTATGATACCATATACTATTATATGTAAGATGCACTATAATGCCAATTAATGCTAAGTGCTATAAAGAAAAATAAAACAGGCTGAGTGGGTAGTGAATGACAAAGAGTGCTACTTTAGAGAGGGTGGCAAGAAAGGCTGGCAAGAAAGGCTCATTTGGTATGATGGCCTTCTAACAGAGAACTACATTATATATTAATAAATAGCTGAAGGACTAACATTCCAGGCAGAGAGAAAAGCCAGGGCAAAGGCCCTGGGACAGGCATGTGTTTGGCAAGTTCAAGAAACAGCAAGAAGTCAGAGTCTGCAGAACGGCTGAAGATGGAAGAAGGAGATACTCAAAACGAGGGTAGAGAGATGTCAGATTCCATATCCTGAAATGGCTGTAGACATGTAGTGTTTATGATTTTATTTTAAGTGAAATAGAAGCTATTTTAGGCTTGAGGGTAGGT
>NW_012140191.1:3636744-3637701 GCF_000956105.1 Propithecus coquereli
GACACCCTAAAACTGAAAGAACTTACAACCACTAAGCCCTCAATAAAAAAAAAAAAAAAGAAAAAGAAAAAAAAACAGTTTTAAAGAATGTAAATCAAGAAGTCAGAAAATAATCCGAGAAGGAAGCTCTGAGTGGCAAGAAGAAATGTTGACCAAAGAATTTGATAAACATGTGAATAAGTATAAATAAACAATGATGACATAAAATCAGGCCAATATCTAATATTAATACATGGCATTATTATAAAATAAGATATAAGAAACAAGTAAATTACTAAATAAAAATTGCTTATATCAGTAATGTATAAAATTGATCACATATCAAATGACTATACTGAGTCTATTCTAGGAATGTATGATTTGTTTATATATGTGATTCATTGCATTAAAAGACTAGAGCAGAAATGCCATATCGTCACCTTATAGAGAGTAAGCTTTTATTAAAACCAAAGTTGGCTTTTGTTTAACTTAATTTAAGTTTTTGCCAAAAAAAATCTATAGCAGATATCATACTCAAAGGTATAACATAAAAAGTTTTAAGGAACAAAACAAGGCTACCCACTATCACCACTTTTGTGCAGCATTATACTAGAAGTCCTAAAAACTGCAATATGAAAGAAAGAAAAGGCACCCAGAACCCTCATCATTTGGAAATATGATTATCTAGGTGGACATTTCAAAAGAATCCCTAGATTTATACCCCAAAGAAAATTTTTCACACGTATGTTTATATACCAACATTGTTTTAAAAAATTAATTAAAAAGCACACATATGATAAGCAACAATAGAATGGATAAAGGAATTGTGCTATATCCATACAATGAAATGCTACATAGTAATGAAAATGGACAGATTATAGCTCCATATATATAATGGAGAGTGAAAAAATGTTGAAAAGAATATCTACAGTAAGTTTCAATTATAGAAGTTTCACAAATATGCAGAAGTAAACATTT
>NW_012140191.1:3637751-3641098 GCF_000956105.1 Propithecus coquereli
ATTTATTTAATCAAACACATTTTCACATTTATTTTAATCAGTCAAAAACTATCCCTTAACAAGCAATTTTAAGTCATTCACTCAAACTTTGTATACAATGGCAAAAGTCAGGTCCCTGCTTTCAGGTTATTTGCTAAGTAGGTTCCTTGGTACTTTTGTGCAGACTCCAAGATAGCCCTGAGTTTTCTCTGCCCCAGTAACTCACATGGTGGCAAAATTCTAGAATAGTAGAAGTAATTTTGTTTTGTTTTTGTTTAGTAATTCTACAATAGAAGTATTAAAATCATAAGTTACTGTAGAACTTTGAACCTAATGAATCTATTGTAGATTTTCATTTTTAAATAAAAGCTGATTTTGAATTTTTCAGACACTTGCAACCAGGTTACTATTTTCATACAATCATGGAAATTTAAAATGCAAAGTTAATTGAAAGTATAAAGATGAAAAGCAAGTGCTATGCCTAAAATAGTGCACGACAGTCATGTTTCACTTAACTCTCAAGTCAGAACATAAATTAAGAATTCTAGATGTGACATGCCAAATATTTTAGACATAGAAGAAAGCATACAACAGAATCTGTACCAATTACAAACTTAAACGCATAACTTACAAGGCAACAAGTTCATGCTGAGATATTGACAACAAATAATGTTTCTCTTATTTTCAGAAAGTGATGCTGCGTATAAACCCCATCACCACTTAGTACAGTACTGAAAATTCATAATAGCGTTTTCCCTAGTCTTGCATTATGACCAAACGCCAAAATATCTGAAAGGAGCAAAGAACACTGATACTTTGAGGCTAACCTAAGAAGAATACTTTTTGCTCATAACAAAATTTAAAAGAGTAAATATTGCACAATGGGACTCCATTAAAAACAAATAATATAAAACTTAACAGCATAGGTATATACAGTAAATCTGCCTTAGGCTCTCAACTTTATCCTATTTTTATAAGTGAGCAGTTTCTATGCATAATCCTGTTGAGAGTTTAGGAAAAATTACAGCTTTTAACATTATCCTTATCATTTTTGTTGCTCTACCCCCTTTCTTATTTTGTAATTGAAATATAAGACTATTCAGTTAGGAGTTATAGTTAACCAACACAAGAACAAGAAAAATACATCAAAATGTACAACCATACAGATTTCTCCAGAGTGAAAGTTGAACTGATAAAATATGAAATTATATTTAGACACTCTCAGTAAACTATAAAACATAATGACAAGGAAAATGGACATGTTAAAATTCCTCTCTTAAAAATTCAGTAAGTATAAAGTGAATAAGTATTTAAGGGAATAAAACAGAAAATATCATTTTTGTTTATTTGAGACTAGAGTACAACCATAGTAAATATTAAATAAATAATTTCATTCTTGTATATTCAGAAACAATCTATGAGAAACCAAGGTAGCAAGCACAAGCAAGGTTATCCCTTTTTAAATAAGCTCTTTTAAAAAAACCCTTCAATAGGCACTTCTTAAAACTGATGATATATTTAGATTATCTCTAATATCCAAATAAAGATACTTTCTAAATGTGCTGCAGATTGAAAGTGATTTTCAACCTATTCTAGAAACCCACTGTCACGCAGAACTCAAGACATCCCACTTTGTATTTTATCTGTCAATTTACTTTCTTCCCCCACACACTCACATCCCTGTTCCTATTCCCAAATTAGACTTTAAAATCCCTGAGGGCAGGACCTCTCTATTTTTTTATTCCCTCTTGCATACGATATTGTGGCAAGCAAGATACAAGGTGCCCCGTGATTATTTAATAAATGGATGAATACATGAATGAGAATGGAAGTATATGCAAAACCCCATAGCTGTCAGTTTTTTGCCTTCTTTATTTTCAACTTAGTCAAATGAAGATGGATTCGGTAACATATTTCCATAGTGAACTGAAATATAATCACTAAATTATGCTCTGTGTGAAAATACATAGGTATACCCTGCAGAACACTGTTACTCAAGTTGCACTTTATAGAACACTTAAATGTGGGATAATAAAAAAGTTTCCCTCCTCCTAACAAAAGGGTTCCACCATGGTCAAATAATTTGAGAAATCCTGTTTTAAAAAATCAAGTTAACATTTCTTTACTGTTAACATTTACTTTACTCCTCAAAGTACATTATATGCTAATGTGCAGTATTGCTTTCTAAGAAGCTATCAAAGAATACTTTTGGTCTTGGATCATCTCAGCAGGAGACTGTTCTAAGGAACAGAGTTTGGGAAAAAATGTTTTGGAACAATAAAAGACACCATGTTAAATCTCTTTCACCAAAGCAGTATTATAGATTTGAAGGACATATTTAATGCCCCATTAAATATTCATCACTGTGACTCCACAAAAAGTAGAATGAAGGCAATACCATCATGGGCATCCTTCTGCACCCACTTGCTCATTTTGAAAGGGTAGGGAAATATCTATTTACTGTTGCTGATACCCTCCGTAGAGTTTGGCTGTTACACTTCATTGAAGAGTTTTCATTTTCTTCAAAACGTTTCCTTGCTTCCTGTTCCTTTTCTGTCCTTTTCTTTCTAAATGTGTATGTGCAAAAGTAATAGGGACCTCTGAATTACGTCTTAAAGACGTCTTCAGATAATGGATAGTTATATCTGATTAATCTGTGGAGGTGTTTAGAAAACATTGATACTCATTAACAAATGGGGTAACTGATATTTCTACAAGGAAAATGTCAATAGATGTGGGTCTGAGATCTCATGCAGGTCCATTGTGATTCTGCAAGAGAACTCAGTGTGACTTCTGAATGACTAAACTACAAATACCATAATAAAAGATGTTTCTTCATAGGGAGAAAAGTACTACAAGAATTCAAGGGAAAGTAGGAGGCTAGCTTACTCTACAGTGTTGATTATCATAAGATTTGGACCTAGTGCCAGCTCTGCCATTAGCTGTGTGACTTTGGGACATTTCCCAGTGTCCCAGCATATCAGGTGTCTCTTTTGTAAATAGGAGGAAGTTAAGGTTAGTGGCCTCCAAACTATCTGCCTCAGGGACTGCCGTAGCAGTGAATTGTGAACAGTAGGGAAACGGGGGGGGGGGGGGACCAAGCACGCGGGACTCTGACCTCACATCTTCCACTGAGCAGCTCTACTTGTACATGTTTTACACATTAGAATTCAGAACAGTATTCATTTTTTAAAGAGGTCCTGCTAATTTAAAAAGGGAAAACCATAGATTGCATGACCTAAAGTTCTGTTTTGATATGACATGCCCTAGTTCACATTCATGAATATGTTCTCATCTCAGAAAAAACAAGATTTTTACATTTTTTTATTCATTCATGTGCTCTTGGTTCAAGTAAAATAAAACCTTAA
>NW_012140191.1:3644668-3647359 GCF_000956105.1 Propithecus coquereli
TGTTATTTTCAAATATGAGTTCCGTCGTGGAATCAACGCAGCAAAGACAGCTTGAAATATCAATGAAGTGTTTGAGAAGGATGTGGCTAATGAAAGCACAGTACGTTGATAGTTTGAGAAGTTCTGTTCTGGTGATTTTAATCACGTGGGTGACTGAGATTAAGGTGGATAATGATGAGCTGAAAGCTGTAGTGGAAGCGAATCCATCTCAACCTATGCGTGAATTAGCAGCCAGGGTTTGATGTTACTATTCCAACAATATTGGACCATTTGAAACAAATGGTCAAGGTAAAGATGGGCTCCACGTGAATTAAACAGGTGTCAGAAAAGAAATCATCTGAAAGCTTGCCTTTCTTTGTTACGACAAAAAGGCAGACCATTTCTACACTGTATTGTTATATATGATGAAAAATGGATTCTTTTTGACAATCGCAAGTGTTTGGCACAATGGTTGGATAAAGATGAAGTGCCGAAACACGGTCCAAAACTGAATATTCATCAAAAAAAGTTAATGGTGTCTGTTTGGTGGGTGGTCCAGCGCTGATATTATCCACTACAGAGTCATGAAACCTGGTCAATCCATTACAGGGAATGTCTACAGCAGCCAATTCGACCAAATGACAAGGATGCTTGCGATTAAGCAGCTGAGATTGGTCAATAGAGACAGGTCAATCCTCTTGCATGACAACACTCAACCACATGTTGCATAAACAATGCTGCTCAAACTACAGAAGCTGGACTTGGAGACTCTCTGTTATCTGCGGTATTCACCACACTTTGCACCGTCTACCACTTCTTCCAGGCTTTGGACTCCTTCTAGCAAGGAAAAATATTCAATTCTCAACAAGCTGTGGAAAACACCTTTCAAGATTTCATCACCATTTATTCTCCTGGCTTCTTCGCTGCTGGCACAAATAAGCTACTGCTAAGATGGCAAAACTATGTCACTAGTTTAGGTGCATACTTTGATTTAGGTGCATACTGCTTCTTGTTTGAGATATAATAAACTACGCTTTAGATTCGAAATCAGACATTTCATATTTATTGACTATATATGTGCATATAGAGAGTAAAATTCTAAAAAAAGCAAGGCAATAATAAAAAAATTATAGTAGTGATCTCTCAGAAGGGTAAAGAATCCTCAAACGTACTGGAAATGTTCTATGTTTCAAACTTGGTAGTGGATTTGCTGTTTTTCATTTTATTATATTTTAAACTTTACAGATTTATAGTCTTTCATGTGCATAAAATTATCAATATTAAAAATTTTAATTTAATTTCAATTAGGTTATAAATGCCTCAAAATCTGCTTTCAAATAAGAATGTAGGTAAGATATCTATACAAAATATAGAAATACCAAGACTCAACTCTTGCCTTAAACAGAAAAAGAGTTGAGAAACATGGAGGAGAAAAGATAAGGCAAAAAGACAATTGTATAAAATAATCCCTATAATAAAGCCAAGATAAAAGATGTCACCTAAAAAAGACCTCATTTGTTACATTTAAATACGGCAGAAAATAAACAGCAATAACTGGAATGGGAGCAATTAAAGCATCAGAATAGTTCTGGAACTAGTTAGATGGTTTATAGTCTTTCTCCCACGTTCCCTTCTTTTTCCTTGAGGGAGCTGGAAAAATATCTATCTTTATAAAAGCAGAACGAGCACTGCAGTAATTGTATGTCTACTGTGTTATGGATAAAATATTGGATTGCTGAGGATGACAGGACAAATATCAATGGTCTCTGCTATGAGGGAGCTTTTCTGATGAGTGAGAGTAAGTTCAAACTTCTGCAGGTTAGAAATTAGGAATACTTTATTGAATATAAGGATGATGGGAATTGTAATATTGAATGTGGTGCAGACAGTAACTACCCACTTAGTATACCTAAGTGGGTAGTTCCCCAGAGTTCCCAGCACCCTTGCAGTTTAGTGGGACCCTGTGACAGGTTCTGGTATGAGCCATGAGTGGAAGTGATGTGTGCCACAGGGTGCCAAAGCATTAAAGAGCCAGTTGTATGATCCTCCATCTTCTCTCCTCTCCTGACCTAGACACCTGGAAAGTATGTGTTGAGATGGTGGCATCCAAGGATCAAAGTCACCCGGATTACTGACTCACCATAGTGAGAACAGATGCCGTGGAGAGTTGCCTAACCTGTAGAGGACTTTGTACAAGCAAGAAATAAAGTCTTGTTGTATAAAGTAACTGAGATTACAGGATCTATTACTGTCAAATAACCTAGCACTATGCATACATACTGCTAAAGGGAATAAAAATCCATCTGCAACTTATAAAAAGACACATACCTAATTATACGGAATGAATTGGATGCCTACATTAAGAAAGAAAACTACATAATCTCTGAAAATCCTCCCCGATACTCACCTCAAAAATATAAGAAAAATATATATAAGAACATAGCCTTACTTCACAGCTTTGCCACTGGTTTGGGATACTTGGTCGGAACTTCTGGTCACAAACAACCTTCCTCATTTCCTCTATTGAGGGATCTGAAGGCACCATGTCATAATAAGGCAACTGGTACTCCTCAACAATTCCTATAAGAAATATGCATAATAAATTTTCCTGCATAAATAATAAACAAAGATGTCTATTTCAAAATAATACCAATTACATCTTCTAGGCACAAGTGACACCCCAGAAAGCTGAAAAATCAGTTTTATTAAAAT